>NC_134270.1:99224208-99541347 GCF_031893055.1 Leptodactylus fuscus
GTCCCATCAAACAACTATTTATCCTACGGATAAAGGATTCATAGGCAACACGGAGAGCTGCCTGGAAAGCTAAGGTAGTGAAGATGTCCTCCACTGTGAGGTGTCCACTTAAAAACCAAAGTTTTTGGAAAGTTTTTGTGATCACCTTCAGGATATAACCTTTATTCAGTTATTTCAAATATAATCTTTTGCCACATATTTACTGCATTAGTGATCACTATCTAGGTCTTGTTAAATGTAAGAACATTTTACATAACATATTCTACAATAACTCAATTTTACTAATGTTGCAAACCTCCAGTTATAAGCAGCTTTTCATAAATTAATAGTGCAATATATCCACCTCCGTATTCAGCCTCACATGTACAACTCTATGGAGTAGGGAGGGGTGGAGTAGTATTTTCCTGACAGCTGATTAATTGCTTTACTGCCTCATTTTGTGCTCCTACAGCCTCTTATCTACAACTCAGCAGTGTTAAAAAGCAAGGAACTATAGAGTTTAACAGCAATTACTTGAGTGTCTTTTCTATCCCCCTCCCCTTGTCATAGACTAATATGGAGAAAGTAACTGAAGAACAAAACATTTTTTTAAAAATAAGATATAGAACTAAGTTTTATTAATAACCTGCGCTATTTATTTATGAACAGTTATTTATAACTGGAGGTATGCTTTAATGACTGTGTGTCAGTAGCAGTCATAAGATTGTGTCTCATGTAGGAACAAGTCATGAACAAGAGGTCTCTGACCCCCTCCCCCTCAGTGCTGAATCCTCATAACCCTGATTCCACTGGCAAGTAGCTTTCTAACTGCAATATCTAGATCATTATAATTGTGAAGTCTCCCGTTGTAGTTTTCTTTCCTTCTCCTTTATAGTAATCACATGCACAAGCTTTCTAAATAAAAACGCCTCTGTTACTGGAAGGTTCCTGTAGTTTCTCCATTATTATGATGCTGTAGAGAGGGTGTGGGAGGAAAGACAAGAAGAGGTTTTATATATGATATCATTGTAAATTGTGCTGTAATTTAAACATTACAGTAAAATTACAAAGAATAGAATCCACATCCAAACTCAGTACTGACAGGGTCATTAAGGGGTTAACAAAAATTACTTTCATTTATATTTAACCCCTTCCCGATATCCGCTGTAATTGTAATGACGGGTCTTTAAAGATGGTGGCCACTCTTCTGTATAGCGGTTACTGTATTTACCGGGTCTCAGCTGTACAGAGGAGACCTGGAGCTAATACTCACGACTAGAGTTCACTCTGATCAGAGGCATTGCAGGCCAGGGTTCCCCCAAAATTAAAAAAAATTGTCCCCAAGGCCGGTCCCCACCGGCCCAGTACCTTTCCTGTTACAGGCCTGTTCCCATGGCAGCCTGAAGGTTTCCAGGCCTGCAATAGAAATATTACTGTTGTAGCTGGTCTATGACACCGGCAGGAAGTAGTTAAATATATTTTTTAAATTTCATACATAATGCAAAGTACAATTTCATAACAATAATCACACATAAGACACAAATTAGACATCAAAATATTGCAGGCTTATTCACATTCAAATATTATCTCATGCAGAGTGAGAAAAAATGTGGTTTAATCTCCTACCTGTGGGGTAATTCTTTTATTCCCAAGTAGGCTAAAGAATGTGACACGTGTAATTAATTATCAATTAGGAAAATCCAACATCATTACAGCTAAACTGTACAGTGCCACTGCTCGGGACATTAAACTGAACAGTGCCACTGCTGGGGACATTAAACTGAACAGTGCCACTGCTGGGGACACGCTCCAGAGCCATTTTCCTGTAGAGAACATTGCGAACTGGCTCTGGAGCATGCACAGTAACGCGCCAGAAGGAGCTCTACTGCGCACACACGTGCCTTCAATAGAAACCGCCGACAATGGAGGCAGTGAATAAGCAGGAGGAGGAGGGCTTGGAGGCAGCGGTGGGAATCCAGAAGGTATGATGCAAAGGGGTGCACGGAACGCCCACCGTGCACCCTCAAGCTGATTTGCATATCGATTTCTAAAAACTCGAAAATCTAGTGATAGAACCCCTTTAAACTGTACAGTGCCACGGCTCGGGACATTAAACTGTACAGTGCCACTGCTGGGAACATTAAACTGTACAGTGCCAATGCTGGGAACATTAAATTGTGCTGAGCTACTGCTGGGGGGCGTTAAACTGTACAGTGCCATTGATGGGGACATTAAACTGGGCTAGGCAACTACTGGGGGACATTAAACTGTACAGTGCCACTGCTCGGTACATTAAAGGGATTCTACCATTAAAACCTTTTTTTTGTGGATAAGACGTCGGAATAGCCTTTAGAAAGGCTATTCATCTCTTACCTTTAGACATGGTCTCTGCTGCGCCACTCTTTAGAAATACCGTTTTTTACCGGTATGCAAATGAGTCCTCTTGCAGCGATGGGGGCGTCCAAGCGCTGCCTCCTTCTTTGTCCGCAGCGTCATCTTCAATGTCTTCTTCTGGCGCAGGCTCGTAACTTCTAGGCCTTGGGAAGAGCAGACTGCGCAGGCGCAAAGGTCAGGGGAAAATGTCCGCTTGCACAGTATTGTTTGCAGCCATTTTCCAGTGGCCTGTGCGCCTGCGCAGTCTGCTCTGCTCTGCTAGAAGTTACGAGCTTGTTCCGGAAGAAGATTGAAGATGATGCTGTGGATGAAGAAAGAGGCGGCGCCGGAGACACTTCTCTAACAGAGGTGGCGATGGCCCCGCCCCCATCGCTGCAAGAAAAATAATTTGCATACTGGTAAAAACCGGTATTTCTAAGGAACGGTGCAGCGGAGACCACGTCTAAAGGTAAGAGATGAATAGCCTTTCTAAAGGCTATTCCGACGTCTTATCCACAAAAAAAAAAAGGTTTTAATGGTAGAATCCCTTTAAACTGTGCTGGGTCACTGCTGGGGACATTAAACTTTGTGGAGCTACTGCTGGGGTTATTTAACAATAAATCTATGCTGTATAGTGTAAGCCGATGGCTGGTCAGGTAATGGAGGGGGTGTACATCTCACCCAGACTACTCAGGTGGGTGAGATGAGAAAACTTCAGGAATGTTTGTTCTCAGCAGACAGCTTTCGTCTGCTGAGCATTTTGGTAAATGCTCAGTATTGGGCTGGATTTTTAGGAATGACAGGTAGGTTTGGTAGTGGGACCGAGGGCCGGCGTCAGCGCACGGCATAGTCGGGCAAGTGCCGGGGCCCACAGAGCCTCTGGGGGCCCCCCGGCACTTGCCCTCCCCAGCACTTGCCTGTCCCGATTTCAGCTCATTGGCGTCCGACAGACGCTGATGAGCTGAATACATACACAATTAAAGCAGGAGCTGTGAGCTCCTGCTTTAACGCTGCGGCCGGCTTGCGTGTGTAGGCGCGATGTGATGACGTCATCGCGCCTACAACTATGTGAATGGAGTGAGAGAGCGGCGGGGGAGCGATGGAAGGTGAGTGTGTTTGTTTTGTATTAAATATTAAGGTGGAACATAATGAAGGGGGCCCATGAAACTGGGGGGCAAATGAAGGGGAGGGAGAGAATGGCATGACACTGGGTAAGAGACAGGGGGACATGAAACTGGGCAAATGAATGGGGGGAGAACGGCATGACACTGGGGGAAGAGATGGAGGGAGCCCAATGAAACTGGGGGCAAATGAAGGGAAGGGGGAACGGCATGACACTTGAGCAGAGACGGGGGACATGAAACTGTGGGCAGATGAAGGGGGAGAACGGCATGAAACTGGGGACAGAGATGGAGGGGGGACATGAAACTGGGGGCAGAGGAAGGGTGTATATGAAACTGGGGGAGAGATGGAGGGGGGCCTATAATTTACGGGTGACTGTAGGAGGATTATACTGTGTGGGAGCACATGATAAATTAATGAGAATGGGCGGAGTCAACATAAAAGTGAGTGGAGCTAAATTTGCCGTGGCGCGCTCCTCTTTCTATTCTTTAAAAGTTGGGAGGTATGGCGTTGGTGATGCCACACTCCTGCGTGACGTCACTCGCTTCATCTGCGACGCACAGTGTCTTGACTCCCCCGCCTCCTTTACAAGGGGGCCCACTGAGGCTCTGTCGCTCAAGGGCCCATAAAAACCTGGAGCTGGCCCTGGTAGGACCTGTGATTCCACCCCCCTCCAGTCCAGTCCACACTTTGGGGATGTTCCAGCAACGATTCAGCTGCAGAGATTCTCCTCGTCAAGGAGGCTTAAGAAGTTGCTCCAGCAGCAACACTTTGGCAGAGCTTGGCTGGAGAGCTGACAGAGAGGTCATATTTTTGGGAGCTCTGTCCTGAATGATTCTACTGGCTTTTTTTGGATTTCTGTTATTCTAGGTGAGGTGACCTATTCTATGTTTAGTTAGAGCCTAGCCGGGCAGGTATTTATTTTTGTATTGTTTCCTTTTGTTGCTGCACTACCTTTTTTGAGTGAAAATAAAACTCTACTTTTGTTTTGGACTAAAGAAACTGTACTTGTGTGTCTATGCCACCCCACCTAGCAACCCCAGACCCTGACAATAGAAATTGAAAGAAATGCAGTCCAATGACAACATTTTTTCATTTTACAGCCCATTATCCAGGCCAAGAGTAAACCTGTGGGTTTAATGATGATTTACATAAGGAAGGTGGGAATCCAGGTGGTTAAACCCTACTTGTTAATTGGATATGTTATAAGTAAAGATGAGCGAGTAGGTATTCAATCGAATATTACGGTATTCAAAATACTCATACTCATCGAGTACTACTAGCTGTTCGAAGTTGAGATTCGATGCAGAACCAGCGTTGATTGGCAGAATGCTATACATTGCCAATCAACGCTGGTTCTTCTCTTACCTTTAGAAGTCTTCACCCTGCGCAGTTTCCCTGTGCTTCTTCCAGCTCTGAATTCACTCTGCCAGGCATCGGGCCTGGGCAGAGCTGACTGCGCATGTCCGCTTGTAGTGCGGGCATGCGCAGTCAGCTCTGCCCAAGCCCGATGCCTAGCAGAGTGAATTCAAGGCCGGAAGAGGACGCGGGGATGCTGCGCAGGGAGAAGACTCCAGCCCGACCCTCACTCATGAACTTGGTAAGTAGAATTTGATCGAATGTTGCGTACCCCTGAAACGAGCATTTCCCCCCATAGACTATAATGGGGTTCTAAACCCGTTTGAACAGTCGAACAGTGTGCGGCTGTTCGAATCGGATTTCGAACCCCGAACATTTTAGTGTTCGCTCATCTCTAGTTATATGAAAAAAAATCAATGGTGGGAATACTGCTTTTCTATGCGTATAGGTTTCAGTTTGGGGAGTCCACAAGCAGACATTCCGAATGGAATCCCAAACGTAGATGTGAACCGGGCCTTAGTTTCATCCACAGTTAACCTGAAACTGCAGACACACAATCAGAAATCCAAAGTAACAGGAATATTCTGCAGCCAGGATGTTTGCGGTGATTTACTATCTCATCACATGTTCGGATGCTGGTCAGATCAGCCACTGCGCTTCCCTTGACATTTCCTGCTGCCTAATTCTGACTGCAGGAGATCTGGCCCATCTGAAGCTTGGCTATCTGATCACTGAAGCTAAGCACCACTTTAGTGTTTATACATAGTGGGCTCAAGTCTAGAGATGCTGGACAAAGTAAAAATGCCCACAGCTATAAACCTATTAGAATGACACCACAGGGATGATGATAACATTACCCAGCTTCTGCACGCTGTCCCTGCTAGTCGCAATGTCTCAATGTTGCAGGGGGGAACTATTCCCTGTGTAACACTCAGGAGGGCCAGGGCTGGTATCATGGGTAATATATCAGATGTGGACGGCTTTCAGGGGGTCCCTGGGTCCCAAATGTGCACAAAATCTCCTTTTTGATGTCCCCGACTACCCACCCCCACATGATATCTGACAATGACAACAAACAACCAGGTCTCGGGGGTAGCCGTTGCTCTTTTACTAGCAGAACAAGGTAATACAAATGTACTGTTGGAATAATGCATATTTGTTTATATGTAAGGCAACAACTACTACTGCTGTGTTATATGATAAGACATTCTGTCTGTGTTCATATTGTTAAGTTGTTAACAAAGTTCTGCTGAAAAGAAAAAAGACACTCACAGATAGGATGTTCCTCCTCTTCTTCCTCTGTCTCTCTCTCTCTCTCTCCACATGTCATGGCTGCACAGGCTGCTGCAGTCTGTCTCCACAGAACTGGATTCTACTATAAGTTGTAAGCTGTTTGTTGTGCTAAATAAATGCACATTGTTTGCTACTCAAGTGAGACTGGGAGCTTATTAATACCACTGCTGACATGTACAGATGGAGTAATTCTTCACATACAATACAGCAATCTTTGTAGGTAGTGTCCAATTAAGCAGGTGATGGAGCTTGGAGCAGGAATGCTTTGGATAGTTTAATTAGTAGTTGCTTGGGTAGTTAAACTTGTATATACTTGTAAAGATGGCCTGTATCCAGGGGTTTAGTCCTCAACAAACTGGGTACACGTATGTAGGAGAGGAAATACAGTTGTCGACAGCGGGAGATCCTCAAATTCTGCCAGACTAGCTATGGGTTTCTTAAATATAGATTTGTCCCAAAGACTTACTTGAATAGAGAGATACGTGTAGAGGTCCCAGATGTATGGTTAAAACAGGTCCGTATCCTTTAATAATTGTAGACTTGGAACTTCAGAGGAAAACGCTCTCGGAGGAGAATCTTCAGTACAGAGGAACAGACATCTCTGTTTGGAGTGCTCTAAGACTTGACTGCCATTTTTAGCTCCACTTGTGTACCAGTCTTCACACAAAAGACCAAGACAAAATGTTCCCAACCCCCCTAGAGGGGGCTGTAACTCCTCCAGGCCAGTCAAGGGAGCTTGATTGGTCCTGAAGGTCACCTGATCATACTGGACACTCTTTTACAAAAATTACAATGCAAAGTATAGGCAGGTGTAGTTCACAAAACAGCCACAAGATGGCACATTAATAGACCCCTATGAGTGCTGGCTCTGGTAAAATAGAAACACTGGTAAATATATAGAAGGAATGAAGGGGGAGG
This sequence comes from Leptodactylus fuscus, assembly GCF_031893055.1. Classification (NCBI taxonomy): domain Eukaryota; kingdom Metazoa; phylum Chordata; class Amphibia; order Anura; family Leptodactylidae; genus Leptodactylus; species Leptodactylus fuscus. The sequence continues at coordinate 99,231,253 of NC_134270.1, forward strand.
AACCACTTTACCTTATATGAAAATGTCCATACCATCTCGGTCTGCAAGGACTATTAAAGGGAATGGGACGAGCAGTACCAGGACATTACACCTGAATTTGACAATTGTGTGAAAAAGAACTGTATGATTTGTCACACCACAGAATACATTTCCTCTGCTCCAGAGTCCTTATATTGGCACTTTACACCACTTCATCCAATGCTTGATGATGTAAGGTTTGCCTTGTATAGGTGTTAATAATGACAAGTAGGTAGGCTCGTAAACTCCTGGTTTTCCCCTTGTCTTGTTACTATGCTAATTGTATAGCCAACATATGCAGTTGCAGAGCAGACCCCTATCCAGATTATCTGGTTGCAAAGGCAATATGTTCCTGAATGGGATAAATCTCGGAAATGTTTAGGCTGTTGAGTCTAAATATTAAGCCAGTCAGTAAATCTGCCTCATTTTATTTACTGAATTCTTCCATCCATTCCATACACTTACCAGAGTATCTTTCTTTCCATTTTATATAAAAAATATTGCTGCAAAATATAATCTACGCATGATAAATACTTTATCCCCTTTCTCAATGTAGCAGTGAGAGTTTTAGGACTACAATGGTCAGAATACTCTACTGTGATATTGAAAAAAGAGGGTAACAGGTAAACTACCTTGGCGCCTCAGCTGGACAACAAAAATTGGAGGGGCCTATGCCCTTACTGGTAGAGGTGTTAGCTGCAGCTCAGCAACGTGACTAACTGTCTACAAAGACAGTGGTAGTAAACAGCAAAAATGGTAGAAAAAAAAGGTATCACTTGAGCGCTGCTTGTATGAATGAATAAATGGTACTTCGACCAGCAGATAAACAAAATGTTTTTATTCCACAAGACTAAAAATAACAAAAATGGGCAATGTGTTTCAGTGCTGCGCTGGCATCTTTGTCAACCCGAAAGAGGTGAGTCAAGTGGGAGCATACAGTTGTTGGCCTGACTAAGATGCCGACACAGCGTCAAAACGCATTGGCCATTTTTATTTGTTATTTTTAGTCTTGTGGAATAAAAACGTTTTGTTTATCTGCTGGTCAAAGTACCATTTATTCATTTATTCATTCATACCAGTACAGCAGGCCTCAGAAGTACAGGAAGTTTTGAAGGGCAGGTTCAATTTAGGATGCAAGCACAAATTTTCAGAGTCCCTAAAATCCCACCGTAATGAAAAATACCATTTTGGAAACTGCTTCCATCAAACAATTTATCAATGGGTATAGTGATCATTTTAACCCCAGGGATGGTTTCAAATAAGAAATGTACAACAAATGGTGTGAAATGAAAATTCTAATTTTCCCATTGACTACACCATATGTGTTGCCCAGCTCTTGTCGCTGTGAAGAGTCATCTCTCCAGTTATTATGCTCTGTTTCTTGATTTTGGAAACACCCTACATGAGGCCCTAATCTTTTTGCCTAGAAATACAACAAGGCTCAGAAATGAAACAGCATCATGCGCATTTGAGGTCTAACGTAGACATTTACACTGCACTGGGGGGCAATTTCAGAGGCTCTGAGGTAAAATTAAAAAACTGAGCCTAAAATATGATCCTATTTTAGAAACTACACCTCTAATGAAATTTACCAAGGGGTACAGTAAGTATTTTGCACTCAAGTGTACTTCCCAAAAATTAATGTGCAAAGTAAAAATTACAATTTTAAAAGAAATATGCCATTTCAATGCCCAGTATGTTGTGAATACTATGTTTCAACAGAGACACTCATTTTAACATTTTTAAAACTGTTATCTCGGGTGTACTGTATATGTTGATGTAAACTGCTGTTTGAGGATATCAGGTATCAGAAGGGAACAGGGTCGGACTGGCCCACCGGTGTACCGGTGAATCCCCCGGTGGGCCCCGCCCCCTGACTGAAAGTTCTCATTTTACCAATGCAAATGCATTGGTCGGGGCCCGATCGGGATGGCCAGGGGCCCCCAACCGGGCATCTGGCCAATGCATTTGCCTCCACACACATGGGCCCCCATTAGCTGAAGCTGTACACGTTGTCCTCCTGATATATAAGGAAAGTACATACCGGAGGACACTGTGTGCAGCTTCCGCTAACGGCTGCCCGCTTGCAATCTTCTCACTGACCTGCAGCAGCTATCGCTGTTTTCCTATGACGTCTTGTCCCTGCTGCCCGACTTCCTCCCTCCCCCTCCCCCTCACAGTGAGTCGTCTCCCGTAGCGTGTGGGGAAGCCAGGAAGACGTCTGCTGTGATGGTGACTGCTGGCAAATGTGAGTATACTCTTTTGGTAAAATCTGTATATTTAATATGTATATATGTGTATATTTGTGTAAAGTATGTGTGTTGTATACTGTGTGAGCACTGTATGTTTGTATATAGGTATGTATATACAGTATACTATAATGATGTGTATGTGTGAGTGTATGTATATATGTGAGTGTATATATAGTATTAATACATTCATATAACTTATATATGGTATATGAATGTATATTAATGTATATGTGTGAGTATATATGCTGTAATAATCTATATGTGTGACGCTGGGTTCACACCAGCATTCGGGTGTCCGTACTCAGGTTTCGGTCTTCTTCCGGTAGAAGACGGAAACCTGTCATGCCGAGCCCGGCCGTGAGCGCCGGTGAGCGATTTAAGCTCTCTGCCGCGAAACTGGCTTTTTTAAACCGGACACAGAGTACTGCATGTCCGACTCTGTGTCCGGTTAAAAAAAAGCCTGTTTCGCAGCGGAGAGCTTAAAACGTTCACCCGTGCTCACAGCCGGACACTTTTCAAGCCCATTCAAAAAAAAAAAAAAATGCCCTTCTGCCCAGCAGCGCCTATAGCGCTGTACAGTGTGAGTGGGGAGGAACGCCCCCTCCCTCCGCTCACAGTGCTCGTCCATAGACGGGTATTATCAGGAGCGGGAGGGGGGAGTTCCTCCCTGCTCCACAGTACAGCGCGATAGGCGCTGCTGGGCAGAAGGGCGTCCCTGGCTAAGTGTCAGAAACACCCTTCTGACTGTAAAGCCCTACGGTACCGGGACCGATAGCGCTTTACACCGGGCACAGATCGGGAAAGCCGATAGTGCGCTGAATTCAGCGCACTGTCAGCTTTCCAGCAGTATATAAAACTGCATGTGCCCGATCTGATGAAAGGTCCTCTTTAAAGGATTTATCCATGTTTCTAATATTGATGGCCTGTCCTTAGGAAAGGCCTTCAATATTACATCTGTGATGATACAACAGCCAGGACCTCTGCAGTTCAGCTTTTCCAGGACAGCATACGGCTACAGGTAATGGTAACATTTCTAGGAGCCGCGCTGTTCACTTGCCATTCAAGGTGTAGAAGTAGGTTTAAGAAGTTCACATGGTATAGTGGGTGAGCAGAATGGCTCCCGACATGTTATTACCTTTAGCCGTCGTGTCTCGGTACCGCTGATCTGCATGGTCCTGGCAGTGGGCCCCTAGAAACAATTCCACTGGTGGGCCCTAGACACCCCAGTCCGACACTGGAAGGGAATGAGCGCCACGCTCCTTGGTTTTTAGAGTGTAGTCTGAAGCCAGAGCCCCACATTTTACACTCCCTGCATAACCGATGGGATTCTAGTGTTTCTGCTATGTGGTGTTACTTGCTGCTGGTGTTACACGTGGGAGTCATACGTTTCTTTCAGTTGACAGCCACTCTTAGGGACAGCTGCTCAGTTTCTTCGAGGGTGCTATTACCATGATATAATAGCATGTCATGGTACGGGAAGTTAGCTTACTCCATGACGTAGTATTACATCGGAGGGCAGGAAGGGGTTAAAATTAGGGTAAGTTCACACAGAGATTTTTGGACCGGAACATGAGGTTCTCTTGTGCATGCAAAGTACAGATATCACAGTCTCTTTAGTAGCAAATAGCAGTATAGCTTTTGCACTTATCACAAGTAATTGCAGCACTTCAGTCACAGTCCCATATCCTCTGCAATAGCAGGTATACAGATTCTGGGTAGGTAATAGTTAATTGATATACAGTCCAGTGCAGCTTTAGCTCTACCTTGGGAGATGTAACACAGCTTGGCTGTACTGTGCAATGTGGTGCAAGAGAGTACTTACAGAGCAAGTGCTAGAGCAGGGGTAGGGAACCTTTGGCTCTCCAGCTGCTGTGAAACTACAACTCCCAGCATGCTCCATTCACTTCCATGGGAGTTCCCTGAACCGCAGAGCCAGTATGCATGCTGGGAGTTGTAGTTTTGCAACAGCTGGAGAGCCGTACGTTCCCTACCCCTGTGCTAGAGCAATGCCCTATTGCAGGGTGCTAAAGCAGAGAATCAACGACGTGGAGGCCGCTTAGGTTAGATCCAGCTGGGGAACCCATGAGAAGCGTGGATCCAGGCAGAGGACTTCTTTATCCAACAGGTTATTCCTCTGACTTAGGCCAATAGGACAGGATTAGACATTAGGATGATCTCCCAGGCGTGGACTGGCAGGAATTCAGTAGTTGGGATGGACTGGTAGCTGTATGTAGCCCATTTTAGGTTCTGACCAGCCTGGAGCAATGCTGGCAGAAATGTGGACTGGCTGGAAGCCAGGCTTAGACTCAATTCAGCAAACACCTCTTTCTGTGAACGCAGGGGCTGGACTGGGACAAATCTCAGCTCACCCTAGAATCAGCTTGTGCTGCTATAGGCTGAGAGCAAAACATGTGACTGAAGTTACAAGATGCTAAAACATGTGGATTTGCAAAGCTAAAACAAGGTGCAAAGCTAGTTAAAGGGGTTGTCCCATCACAAGCATCCTATCTATTCTGCTAGCTTATGTGGATTTAAGACTTTTCCTAAATGCATTGCTTTATCAAAACTGCTTTGTTTGGCCGCTATCTTAATTTATTCACTTCATTGTTTACACTCCGTTTCTATGGCCCTTGGGATTATCTGCTCATTTGTCAAGTTATGTAGCTGCCTACTCTCAGAGGGAGAGGGAGGGGCTGGGAGCAGCTCTCAGCTGTTTGTTTTTTTAAGTAGCAGAGCTTCTCAGAGAGCTCCGGGATTTCTGAGCTCTTATCAGTCAGTTTAATTGAATTTAGCTGATAAGGGCTGAGATAGGGAGTCCGTTACCTCTGTATGTAATGCAAACTGACTCAAATCCAGCTCTGCTACTTCAGCTTCACACTGTGGTAAGTCATTTACAACCAATCCCGTGCAAGTGAAACCTATGTGCCGAGAAAAGCAGGAAGTGAAGAGAGCACAACAGCCTGCAGGTTAGTGAACAAACATCATGGGAATACCCCTTTAACCTCTACACTGCTGCAGACAATACTAAGTGTATGCTAAGAAATGCAGTAGAATATACAGCACACAAGAACAATGGCTGACATCAGAAATTACCACCTGACAAGATACAAGACAATATGGTGACATAATGATGACAAACAGAATGTTAACATCCCGTTCTGGGACACTACACCAGTCCAAAAGCCAGGTAGCCGCGACTGAAAGCCGGTGCACATACGGTGCACATACGATGCACAAAATATGCAAAACAAATATAATACTAACAGTGACCCATTGGTACAGTGGGATAGAGGAATAGAGGGCCCTGCCTGCGAGGACTTACAATCTATGAGATGAGATGATAACAGGAGATAGGAGCACTTTCCTCTGATATGCTATATTACAAAGTTTCTTATATTCACCTGAACTATTCATTTGCAAAAAAAAAATAATAAATAAATAATTGAAACACTTACTCTTTAAGTGAGTAAATGGCTATTTTCCCTCGGCAAGGTGTAAACCCAATTTGACCTATTAGATGTAAGTGAATATCTCATTGCTATGCAGCATGTTTTCTCTGTCATCTGAACTCTCCAACATTCCAAGTCTCTAGGGAGACGCATCAGCAGGTTTCAACCTCAATTCTAGTAAACCCATTAGAGCTTAAATACATTGTGTGTTTGCATTGAAAATAACACTTAATGCAATAACATGTTTAGATTTTACAATTCTTAATGGAACCAAACCTAGACGGCAAGTTGGTTTCTACAGATGACTTGTTTGCAAGAGTTGTGAATTCACTCTGTAGGCAGTCTGTGAACTGTGAGAATAATACATGGCAAATCAGAATGAAACATATTGCTGGAGCAGAGGGCAAATGGCGATGTCTTACTCTTCTTTTAAGTTGGTGACCACTGCTGAGTGTTAAATATTTTAGGAGGCTCAAAGGTTTCACCTACCTTCATATTAGTTGTTCTTGTTGCGCCTAATGAATCAGTTGCATGGACACTTGCTTGGATATCTGGTTGATTGGTTGGTTAATTTATTGATTGATTTGATGTATGGACAGCAGGTTAGAACAATGGGTAAGAATTGCAAATATGGTGACTGGTTGGCTGGATGTTTGATCATATGAATGGCTGGTTAGTGGATTGGTTAGATATTTTGATTTCTAATTGATGTTAGGCTGACTGGTTGGTTCAATGTTTCAGCAATGGTTAATTGGATATATGACAAAAATTTAAATAATCAACCTCTCTAATAAGGAGAATGGAGGCTCTGGTGGTGGAGGATTCCCCTGAGCCCTCCAAGTTTGAGGCTCTCTGGCAGCCTTGGGTGGTGTTCCAGGATTCGTCTGAATTCTCCTCTTTTTTCTCCTCATGTAGTACTACCTTTTTATCCTTTCTCTCCCTCCCCTGGAGGAGGTTGCTAGTTATTCTTCCCTCCCTCTGTCGCACCCCAACCCCCCTCCTTTTTTATTTTCCTGTATGTGTTTTCCCGAACTCAGTTCCCTTTGTGTGTTCCCCTTGTCTGTTTGTTTGCCCCCCCCATATCTTTATTAACGTTGCTCTCGTGCCCGCGTACCTCTGGGCTCTCCATTCCATTATTGTCTTACGCTAGGTTCACACCTGCGTTCAGCTGTCCGTTCTATGGTTTCCGTCTTCTGCATGCCAGAAGACGGAAACCACAGACCGGGTCCAGCCATGAGCGGCGGTGAGCGTTTTATGCTCTCCGCCACGACACAGTACTGCATGTCCGACTCTGTGTCCGGATTATAAAACCCGGTTTCGCGGCGGAGAGCATAAAACGCTCACCGCCGCTCACGGCTGGACAGCTTTCTCACCCATTCAAATGAATGGGTGAGAAAGACTCCTGCAGGTTTCCGTCTCCTGCTCTGTTTTATGCAGGAAATGGAAACCTGAAGTACGGAGTGCCGGGCGCAGATGTGAACAAGCCCTTAGCATGTTTTATAATGCTGACTGGGGTGTCACCTCCGTCCTCTTGTTCACAGGCGAGGCCTATGTGCCATTACGTCTTTATTTTGTTTTTGTCTTTTTCTTTTATATTTGAAAATTTAATAAAATCAGATTAAACATAAATAATAATAATAATAATAATAATAATAATAGAGATATTATGGTTATCCACCAATATGAGTTCCATTATTTTGTTACATTATTTCTGCCATTCAGAGTATCACTCACAAATCCACATCACACAGTGACAGATGATGTTTTCCGCAGGTCGCCTGTCACACTAAAGCTGTTCATAAAACCAATAGGAGCTGTGTTACCTTTGACAGATTTCTACCTTGACTGAAAAATTTATTCATTGCTTGTCAGGAGTCAATAACACTCTACAAACCAAGTGCATAACCATGAAACAAAATAATTGCTTTTTATCAAAAAGAATAGGATGTGATGTGACATTGCGAATTCTCCTTAGGAAGTTGGGATGTATTTGCAACTAGGCCTCAAGATGTTGTCCAGGTGGAAATGGGAGTGATCCTTAGGAGAAGGATTTTTTACATTCACATCATACTGGGGATGGTAGAGGGTGATTGGAGAGGCCTGCCATAAAGTAGAGAAAGAAGGAGCAATGCTGCTCATTCCTCTCCTCTGGTGTACTCTGATAGCCCAGCAGGAATCGGTGAAGAAGCAGTCACCATTCAATGCAAGGAGATTACAGTCATTTTACAACACTTCTTATCCCAGACTCCCCTCCTCAAAGATGACCAGTACGTAGTGCTGTCAAATGGCAGTAAGCTGTAAGTTACTAAATAAAACTTTTGTAGCCCCATAGGTTCTAAATTGACCTCTACCTTACTCAATATAAGAGACTAATCTCAGCTATCTGGATGTAGTGCATTTTTCTTTCTCCTACATCCTCCTTTACACTATACAGTATGCTTTATATTCTCAATGCTATGTTCTCTAATATAATTACTTATAGCCATGAACTACTACCTCGAGAGTTTCTATCCTAGAATTCTAGAATGATCCAGATCAATTGTTCTAGAATTCTTGTTTTTACTTTTTTTTTTATACTACCTTGATAACATACTATCCTGTAGATGTTATGACTAGAGATGAGCGAGTAGTAATACTCGTACTCGATCGAACACTACTAGATGTTCGAAGTTTAAGGTTCGATGCAGAACCAGCGTTGATTGGCAGAATGCTATACATTCTGCCAATCAACGCTGGTTCTTCTCTTACCTTTAGAAGTCTTCTCCGTGCAGCGTCCCCGCGGCGTCTTCCAGGTGGAATTCACTCTGCCTAGGCATCCGGCCTAGGCAGAGCTGACTGCGCATGCGCGTCAGGAGAAGACTTCAAGGGGAATCCAGCCCGACTGTCACTTGTGGACTTGGTAAGTATAATTTTATCGAACTTTGCGTACCCCTGAAACGAGCATTTCCCCCCATAGACTATAATGGGGTTCGAAATCTGTTCGAACAGCCGAACAGTGTGCGGCTGTTCGAATCGGATTTCGAACCTCGGACATTTTAGTGTTCGCTCATCTCTAGTTATGACACTTGTACTTTTTTAAAGAAAAATTTTTTAAAGAAAAATTCACAGTGCAAACCATTTTTACTGCAAGTTTACTTAACATTTGCAATGCAAATGTTGAAACAGCTGTAGACTCTTAGGGTAAGTTCACATGGGAGTTTTGTGGACCGGATTTTGAGGCGGAGGCAGCCTCAGAATCCGGTCCAAAAAACGGCTAGCCACTACTGGATGTTGGTGCAGTGCATACAGTGCACCAGCATCCAGTCACAGCATTCCGCTCCGGATTAGGCTCAAATGAATTGGCCTAGTTGGGAGGGAGTGTTGCGAGGCGGACATCTGAATCCTCCTGAAGAAAGGGCATGTTGCTTATTTTTTCCATGAACATAAGGGTCCCATTGCATTAAATGGGAGGCGTTTTTTGAGCCAGATTTTGACATGGATTCCGCGTCAAAATCCGGACCAAAAAACCCTGAACATGGCTTTAGTGAGTCCTGCATGTTTGCCTGTGCAATCCTAGACTTACAAATATTTCTACTGTTAAAAAATCTCATATAGCTTCCATATGTCACAGATACGTCACAAAGGACAAATATATTTACTTCTGCAGATCTGTACAATCCACATTTTACAGTGGATGAGATTTTGTTTACAGGCTGTAGAAAAAAAAGTGCAGCTTAAACTGTCCTGGCAAACAGGAATGAAGCTCCAGCCTGTCAGTTTATGTTGCAGTTTTTAACAGTGGATTTCACTATTTGCAATGCATAAAGTAAAATCAGAGGAAGATCTGTAGCAGATAAATTGCAGATTTTGTGTGAGTACTTGCAAGGGGAACCCTGTAGTACATTCATATTGTGTGGATGTATCCAAAGGCTAAGGCCCCCCTTTGCAAAAATGCAGTGTTTTACAGTGCCAGCAAAATGAATGATCCCAGCCACACATTCCAAGAAAAAAACGCGTTTTTTTTTTTCTACAGCATTTTTTATAAAATTTTTGTAAAATTTACATACATGGAAAATAGAAACACATCATGTTTTTTCTGAAGTATTTTTTATTGCATTTTCGCAGAGTTTTCCTCTGCAGACTTTCTGTCCCTAATATAGCTATATGGAAACCGCCAGTATTTCCGTTGGTATCATTGACATGCTGTGATTTTCAAAAATACAGGCGTTTTTGAAAACGCAGCTTTTCTGCTGTGGATTTTTTTTTTTGCAGTGTGGTGTGGATGGCGTTAGCCAGAATCTGATTCACTTTGCAAGTACTGTTAGGCCGGAGCCCCACGGGACATAAACGCCGAGATTTGCCCGCAGCGGAGACACTGCGGGAAAAATCACGGCTTTGTACAGTGCAGGCAAAGTGGATGGGATTCATGCGAATCCCATGCCCACTTTGCGGAAGAAATTGCAGCACGGACACTCTGCGATTTGCAAAGCCGTTGCGGATTTGCAAATCACAGCATGTCAATTACATCTACGGAAACGCCAGCGGCTTTCACGTAGATATAATGTTAAGAGAAAGTCTGCAGAGGAAAACTCTGTGAACTTTCTCTTAAAAGCGCTGCGGAAAGAACCGCAGTGCGTTCAGGCCGCAGTTCTTTCCGCAGCTCTTTAGCACTGCGATTATGTCCCATGGGGCCCTGGCCTAAAACACTGTGTTTTTACAATATGGGGCTTCAGTCTTAGACTGGGGCCCCATCTAACATAAAAGCAGCAGTGTTTCCGGCTAAGGCCCCATGGGACGACCCATAGCTAAAAAGTGCTGTGGGAAAAAACGCGGCGGCAACACATTGAGGTTCTTCCCACAGCGCTTTAAACAGAAAGTTTGTGTAGTTTTCCTCCAGGAACTTTCTGTTACAATTATATCTATGGGGAAACTGCCGGCGTTTCCGTAGATATAATTGACATGCTGCAATTTCCAAAACCGCAGCGTTGTTGGAAATCGCAGTGTGTACATACCGCAGCTTTTACCGCAAAGTGGGCATGGGATTCGCTTGCAGTTACTGTAAAACACCACAATGTTTCAGCCACAGGCAAATTGTGGTGTTTCCGCCCTGTGGGGCCCCGGCCTTACAGTCCCTGCAAAGTAGATAAGATTCTGGCTAATCCCATCCACTCATTGCAAAAATATATCCGGAGAGGAAATGCTGCGATTTCAAAAACTGTTGCATTTTTGTAAATTGCAGTATGTCAATTATGCCTATGGAAATGCTGGTGGTTTCCATATAGGTATGATAGGGACATATAGTCTAATGAGGAAAATTCTGCAGGCTCTCTATGAAAAGTGCTTTGGAAAACCATGATGCATTTCCGCTGCAGTCTTTTCTGCAGTGTTTCTTGGCTTCGGCTCACTACTTGGGGTCTTAGGCTTAGGAGCCCCACGCCAGCTACTGTATGCTTCTGGTTGGATGGACAGGAATTGATTGAAAAGTTTGTGACAGAGAGATTCCATTTCATGGCTGTTTTTACAATATTTGTTTGCATGTTACTTATGTGCAAAATGGGGGTATTGAAGAGGAAAAGGGGACCAAAGGTCCGTTGAGGGAGAACCGCGCACACTGGTATGTTTAAGAAGATGGTAAACCAGGGTCCAATCACATAGGGTTTATTGGGTAGTTAAAAATACAGCATATAGCACGACGCGTTTCGGGCCTTACACTGGCCCTTTCTCAAGTGCAAAAAATGAGAGCAGGTCCCGTCAGGTCAGGTCCCATCTTCTTAAACATACCAGTGTGCGCGGTTCTCCCTCAACGGACCTTTGGTCCCCTTTTCCTCTTCAGTATTTCCTCTGGTTCTCCAGTGACGGATTGAACTGCTGCCACTCTCACCCTAATACAATTTCAAGTGTTGTGACTGTTCACAACCTCATAAGGTGAGAGGCCATCTGGTCCACGTTAATACTTACCCAGTTTTTAATCATTTGTGTACTCTCAAATACTACACTTAGTGCGCTCGGTGTCTTTGCTTTGTTTTATATTTCAAAATGGGGGTATGAGAGACAAATTCTGGGGGAATGGGGTTAGAGAGGGCCAGAGTGTCTAGTAGGTGACTACTAACTGATCACTGTATTCAGTATTAGTATGTAACACTTCTGGTAGTATAATGGTATGATGATGTACTTACCTAATTTTACCCAAAAGATTCAAAAGACTGTCAAAAGTGGCAGTTTAGCATCACTTGGATAATAGTGACCACAATTTTTGAATTTAAGCAAAAATGTACAGGTACAATAAATCATAAAAAGAAAGCAATCAATTATTAAAACAGTAAGATGACTCAATAAAAAGAGCCTTTGTCCCACAAGACTGACACATAGCAATTGTGGTGCCCAAATAAAAAAAAGGGGGCAAAAAGTGAGCCCACAATCTATAGGCCAATAAGCCTAACTTTGGTGGTGGATGAAATATTTGAAGGATTTCTAAGAGATGCCATCCTGGAGTATATCAAATGAATAAAATATGTATTAAATATATAAAATAACCTTAACACCTAATCCGCATGGGTTTATGAGGGATTGGTCCTGTCAGACTAAAATTGAGGAGGGTAATAGAATATTACAGGGTCACGTGGGGAAGCTGGAAGCAGCGGTGGAGAATAGGCAAATTACATTTAGACAAATGTAAGGTTACGCATTTTGTTCAAGGAAATAAAATGTATCGTTATGACTTTCATAGTAAACTGGGTAGACTGGGTAATACTACTGCTGAAAAAGACTTCGGGATTTTGATGGACAGTAAGGTAACCTTTAGTGACAAGTACCAGGCAGCTGCTGACAAGGCAAATAAAATGAGGGGAAATGTCAAAAGAGGCATAGATTCTCATCTTAAGAATGTATTTATGCCTCTATACCAGAGGTTCTCAAACTTATTTTGTCTACCGCCCACTTCGAGAATTAATTATTTTCTAGCGCCCCCCCAAATTTTTTTACTTTACTACATCTTAAGAATCTTTCGAGACTGGACTAGAAACTTCTCACTTCGCATTGGAGCTTACCGCCATCTATGGTACAGTTTGACAACTTTTGGACAGGAAACAAATATATATGCAACACAAGCCGCTTGGCAAAACGCGCGTCGGGGCGCGTACACGGGTGGTAGGTATCTACACTATTATTATGGTCCCAGGGTCTGTTGTGTAAATCTCTATAGAGTGTTTTTTATTATGTCTCCTTGCTGATTACCATTGCTTTGTGTGAGACCTGCCTTGGTACACACTCTTTATATTACAAACAGCATTGCAGACCTATGTGATTTCCCCACAACACATACAGCATACTGACCCTGGACTTATAAGTCATTCATTACCACTACCATCCGGTGTATATTTGAAGCAACTATCCCCTGTTTTTTGTATTTGTATTTAATGTTTATCATTTGAGAACTATTTAATAAAAATTGTTATATTTTTATATACATTGAGATGCTTCTGTCTTTTTTGACATAGTTATAACTTTTGGACAGGAAATAAGTTACTGTCTAGTCCCCTAGATGGCGTTACACGAGGAAACACGCGTTAAGCGTAAAGGAGCGGTAAAGTTTGTGTTAAAAGCAAAAAAACAATTTTAAAGGGGTAGCCTCATGAAGCTTGATCTGCCTTCTAAGCTGCCTAAAAATCTTCTTTCTTCCTGTTTGCTCGCGTCAATTAGCCCCGCCCCCAAATTAGCGTGTAGCTCCGCCCACCATATAGCGTGATCCTATGGGATGACTGAAGGGCCTGTGATGTCATCAAAAGGTCCTGTAGACTTGGATTTACCTTGTACGGAGTTTCCTAAAGGACCTGGCTCCTCTGCCCACTAAGCTTTTAGCCTGCTCTATATAATAAAGCTTTATCCTAATGAACAGAGAGACCAGGTTCTTTAGCCCAGTAGGATTTAGACTGCTTTATATAAGAAAGCAGCACTTATTCCACACCCTCCCTCTATCTCACAGCAGGGAGCTAGGTGATGTGTATGTGATGTGTATGGTGGTGCAGACACAGGCTGGCTCCGTACACTCAGCCCCCCCCCCCACACACACACACACAGCAGGGAGCTACGTCATGTGGCTCCCTCAGCAATGAGCAGGGGGCCAGGTGCTAGTGCCCATAATGAAGTGAATAAAGTAAGATAGTGGACAAACAAAGCAGTTTTGCTGAAGCAGTGTATTTAGGAAAAGTCTTAAATCCACATTAACAAGCAGTATAGATAGAATCATTGTTATGATACCACCCCTTTAAATTAGCCATCGCCCCCTAAACCGCTTCAACGCCCCCCAATCTTCTCTGTGCCCTTTACTGCCCCCCTATAGACCTCCAGCGCCCACAAGGGGGCGTTATTGCCCACTTTGAGAAAGACTGCTCTATACAAATCACTAGTACAAGGACACACAGACTATTGAGTGCACTTTTGGCCCCTGCGTATATGAAATCAGCTGAACTAGCAAGAGTGCAGAGAAGGGCAACCACCATAGAGGACTGGGTGTACTGACAGAGACAGAAAAACTCATTTGTGTTATTCAGTTTACAAAATAGAAACACATTTAAGAAGGACAAATATTACAGTTTATGGTTGAAGATAACACATTGATCTATGATTTCATAAAGGTTGTTGGACTTGAAGTCAGGAAGGATATGTTTCCCCTGAAATGGGGCAAATGGCATTAGCCTTATGCAGTGGTGAACCTAGCCTCTCTGCTGCCTGAGGCGGACGATCGAACGACGATGTTCACCTTTTGATCGTCAGCCAAAGACAGCAGGGGGGGGGGGGGGACGACGGGACGGGACATTAGAATAAATACAATGCAGTAATACTCACAGGAGACGTCTCCCCACATTTCCAGTGTCTTCCTATTGTACCGCCATGACCACTTCTTTCAGCTGTGACTTGACTCTGTAAAGTTTGAAACATAGACATCTTTGACTCCTCAATTCTCCACGTATATATTCCACAGCGGCCCCTGCAGCCTATATTATGCCCCACAGTGGCACAATAGAGGTTGCAGGGGGGCTGCTGTGGGGCATAGTAGAGGTTACAGGGGCCACAGTGGAACCTTCAAGCTCTATTATGCCCCACAGTTGCACACCCATGAACTATTATTATACTCAGGGGTCTTTTCAGACCTCCGAGTATAATAATCGGAGCCCCAGGGGAGATGAGGGAACATAATAAACAGTGTTACTCACCTCTCCGGGACCCGATGTTAAAGAGGACCTTTCATGGGTTTGGGCAAAGGCAGTTCTATATACTGCTGGAAAGCTGACAGTGCGCTGAAGCAGCTCTCCTGCGCTGGTTCAAAGTAAAAAAAAAAAAAAGTAAAAAAAAAAAAAGTCGCCCATGCGCCGCCCCCCTCCCGTGTGCCGCCCGAAGCGGCCGCCTCAGGTCGCCTCATTAGAGGTGCGGCGCTGGCCTTATGGGGTTTTAAGTCTACCTCTGGATCAATACTATGGGTTATTGGTTGGACTTGCTTGATCTGTGTGTTCTTTCAGCCACGTCTGCTAAGTTACTATGTTACTTCTATGGTGTGACAATGTCATTTTTCATTCTGATGTACTTTATTCAGTCACAGTTTTTGGAGGTATTATTTAATGACATTGTAGTGTTATTCTATCCTTTTACAGTTTGGTGGCTTTTTTCACTTACGGTTTGGGGTTATTTTTGGGGTTGAGCCGATCTTGATTTTTCAGGATCGATTTAAAAATCCGATTTCCGATCATTTTTCATTCGAACCTGATCTCAATCCCAATTCCGATCCCAATACAAGTCAATGGGATTTTTTTATTAATCTGAGATCGGATTTTAAAAGCAATCCTATTCACTATACAGCATGGAATCTAACAATTGTTAGAATCCACGCTGTGTAGTGAATCACTAAAGTAGCCAGAGGATTTTTTTTTAATCCTCTGGCTACTTAGTCCCCCCTGGTGTCCACTTACCTCCAGAGATGGCTGGTCCGGTGCCCGGTGCCTTCCTTCTTCTTTGCCTTGCTGCTGCTCCACGCTGCTCTTCTCCCTTCACTGCACCCTCCCTGCCAGGTTAGGAGAGTGTGGGCGGGTACTGGGAGGGGAGATGTCACGTCTTCCCACCCTGTACCTGCTCACACTCTCCTAAGCCACAAGCCTCGCCTACCTAGCGCTTTAAACACTAACCTGGGAGGCAGCGAGGCAAGAAAAAGGAGGGCACCGGATCAACCATCTCTGGAGGTAAGTAGCTGCTAGAGATGTTTAGTTTAGCCTCCCATTTGAATGAATGGAGGCAGCCGGCACGCAGGGGGTTAAGGCTGTGTGCCGGCTGCTTCAATTAATTCCTATGGAACTGCAGCGGAGCCTTCACAATGAGTATACAGCGTATACTCAGTGTGAAGGCTAAGCAAAGCATTGTGGGAAAAGATCACCGATCTCGATCCCACATAAAAAGATCACGATCGCTCAACCCTAGTTATTTTCCAATCACTAGATCTTAGTAAACAGGATTCAACCTGAATTTTAATGTGAACTGGAAGTGAAATTATTATGCTCTGGGGTCTCTTCATATTCCAGAGTATAATAGGGAGATAACCAGGGGACATGTAAAAAATAAACATTTATACCAGAGATTCCTAATTTGATGGAGAAATGGCCGCATGTCCCCTTTCGAATAGAACAGAGGCTTTAGCTTCCTGCTCTATTACCCAGGCCTCAGGCTAGTGATACCTGCTGAAGATCTGCTGCATCGCTCTGCAGATAAGAAGCAGGGAGACCTCAGAGCTTCAAGGAACAAGGATGGGTAAGTGGTGCTTTTTATTTCTATATCACAACTACAGTGTAAGGCCACATTATTAGCTGTCTGAGGAGCTACTGGAGACATTATTACTTGTCTAAGGGTCACAGGGGACATTATTACTTCCTGGGGGCTAGTAGAGAACATTACTACTTGCCTGGGGGCCTTTGGGATAGTATTACCACATACCGCCTAACAGTCCTGGATTCCAGTTCATGTCCCGTGGTTTCAGTCAGTGGGGGGTATGTCCCAGATTCAACTCTCTGCATCCTCTCTGGTCTTGCTTTACCATTGTTCTCCTTTCTATGCTCCGGCCCCGGGAGCCATAGGGGCGATGTGATAATGTCACTCACATCATGCTTGCAGCTCCCTGAACACTCCAAGAGAAAATACAGAGCAGCCGGGGAGCGAGAAGAGGTGAGTATTAGTGACTTTATTATGTTAAACTTTAGGTGTGACATTAGACTGGGGAGAGATAAAGGGGGACATTAAACTGGTAGCAGATGAAGGGGGTCAATTAAAATGGAGGCAGATTAAAGGGGGGGGCAATTAACCTGAGGGCAGATGAAGAGGACATTAACCTGGGGGTAGATGAAGGGGGACATTAAGCTGGTGGAAGAAGAAGGGGGGACATTAAATTGGTGGCAGATAAAGGGGGGCATTAAATTGGTGGCAGATAAAGGGGACATTAAACTGGGGATAATTGGATGGGACATTAAACTGGGGACAGATGGAGAAGTGGACATTAAATTGAGAAGGCAGATGGAAAGTGACATTAAACTGGGTCAACTGGAGGAGGACATTGGGAGTAGCTGCAGGGGGACATGTCTGCCTCTAGTTGCCCCCAGTTTAATGTCCCCCTCCAGCTGCCCGAGTTTAATTTCCCCCTCTATTTTCCCCCTGTTTAAACTGGAACATGAGGAGAGGGACTTCATACTGTGGGGTAGTTGGAGGGAAACATTATGATGTGGGGTTGTCACGGGATGGTTAGAGTCTATACTATAGACCATGTGTAATATATATTTGTGTGGAATGTATTCTCTAACCTGTTGTATACATCAATGTGTAGTTGGCTGATTAGGGTCTAGTGTTAGCACATTGAATGCAAATACCTCTAACTAGTGAGGACAATGGGTGGAGATAATCTGATCAGTGTCCCCAAGAAGATGTTGGATGGTGCATTGTCCACAGGAGACAGGGAGTCTGCTCTCCTTGGTATAGGTGAGGGGGGAAGGATCTGTGACTCAGCCCCCCCCCCCCCACAGATATAGGCTGTAACAGTCTTAGTATATGTATGTAGCTGGCAGTTAGTATGGGTTAGCCAGGATTTAGTTACAGGACCAAGGAACCAAAGCTATCATTGGATTGTGACTTCTGTGGACTTATTGTTATTACAGTTGATGTGACCGCCGCCGGCTACTAACTTTGTGGATTACAATAAATTGCTGTTGCCTCCTGACCTCTGGCGTCCCTGTTGATTCAAGATATCCTCCGGAGGAAGGACGTATACCTTTGCTCCGTGACAGGGGTCATATAATGTTAGGGTGGCTGTAGGAGCATTATACTGTGTGGGATGTAGAAGTGGGCGGAGCTAAATTTTCCATGGCACATGCAATTTTTTCTGTCCTTTGAAGGTTGGGAGGTATGTTACTAATTATCTTGAGGCCAGTGGGGAGAATTATTATTTGTCTGGGGGACACTATTTGGTGTCTGGGGGCCAGTTGGAAGCATTCTTATGTGTCTGAGGACACTACGGAGCATGTACTGCGTGTTGGACCACTGGGGAGCATGATACTGATTGGAGCCACTAAGAAAGCCAAATGATGCTAATGGTGAATTTTTGTATGTGATGATAGAAAGTATAGGATGGTGTGGCTTTGAGGGTTCATTTACATGGTACAGTTGTGATGTAGTTACAATTACATCAAAACTGCAACGGAAAAAATATATGTCGTTTTGATGTGGTTTTTGGTGAGGTTTTCTAAATTTAGAAGTGAAATAAATTTATTCAGTAATTTCAATAACAGTGCATAACCCGTTCCCGCATTTTTCGATTTTCGTTTCTCGTTTTGGACTCTATTTTATGAGGGCTTAATGTTTGCAGGACAAATTGTTCTTCATGATGCTACCATTTATTATTCTGTACAATGTACAGGGAAGTTGGAAAAAAATTCGGAGTGGGGTGGATTTGAGGAAAAAGCTTTTACTGCGTTCACTCTGCGGCCGAAATGACCTGTGAGCTGTATTCTATGTTTTGGTACGATTCCAGGGATACCAAATTTATATGGTTTTATTTACATTTTAACACCTTAACAAAAATCTGAAACTATGCAAAAAGGTTTTTTTGCCATATTCTGACATCCGTAACTTTTTTACTCTTCCGTGTACGGGGATGGATAGGGCATCTTTTTTTTTTGCAAGGCCAGGTGCACTTTTTAGTTATACCATTTTGGGGAATGTCTACTGTTTTTATCACTTTTTATTCAGAATATTACCAGAGATGAGTGAAAAAAAAGTGAAAAAATGACGGTTTAGTAATTTTGATTTTTTTTTTTCCCGCTATGACGTTTACCATACAGGAAAAATATTTTTATAGATTTGTAGACTGGGTATTAATGGACACAGGGATACCTAATGTGTATATGTTTCACTGTATTTAAGTACTTCTAGACGTGTACTAGGGAAAGGGGGGTGATTTGAATTTTTAATATTTTTTATTTGTTTTTACATTTTTTATAACTTACTTTTTTTTTTCATTTATTAGAACTCCTAGGGCACTTGAACCCTAGAGTCACCTGCAATAGAAAATAAAGGTGGGAGCTCCGAGGTGGGAGCCTTCACAAGGCATCCTGGCTGTCATGGAAATGGGATGCCTGCCCTGGAGCTTGCTCTGCGTGTCAGCGATCCCTGATAAAATGGCGGGGCCACCGTTTAAAGGGCGCAGCTTTCACTGAAAGCGCAATAGGGGGTTAATGCCCTTGATCAGTGCGCGCACTGAACGTGGGCATTAGCACCTGGTGTCTGCTCCCGAGAGCCCGCCATATTTAAATACCTGGTGTTGACAACGCTGTTCGTCATTGTAATCTAGAAAACTGTAAGGAATTGATATAGAAAGTATATTGGAGAATTGTACTACAATAACATTTGTCTCTCAATATTGTCTGAAAGTGGCCAATTCCTTCAACCAGTTCAATACTGGGCCAATTTATGGTCCAGGATCAGAAGCATTTTCAGGCTTTTTGTATGTGAGGTTTTGAGGGCTGTAACATTTTTATCATTTGCTTTATTCAACTAATTTCTACATCTTCTTTTGGTGACATATAGGCTTTATTTTTTAAGTTGTTTTTATTTTTGCATGTGTTTTAACTTTTTGTATATATGGGAAAATATAAAGAAAAGAGGAGGGAAATCATGTGTGTTTTTCAATTTTCAATTTTTTTAAATTTAATAACACAAAGTGCTACTAAAAAAAGTTTTTAAAATAGTTTTTCCTCTCCATTGCGGTGATTTTTATTTTGTATGGTGTCATTGGGGGTAGGGCTAGAACCTTTAATAAGGGTGTTTTATTGACATATTATTTATTACTTTTAATTTTTTTTTCACATTTTGCCTCCATAAGGACATAATAGACTTTACGGGGACATGTAATCAGTTTTTTTGTCTTAACTGGGAGTGATACATTTGCAGGAGGAATACAGCCTTGTGTCCATTCTATAGAGTTGATCTGGGTGCTGTAGGAGCCAGCAGCTCTAACACTCGCTGATCCCGGCGGATTACGTGACCGTCGGGTCAGAGGGCAGCTGCATTATAGCAGAGCCGAAAGCGGTGTATACAGCGCTCAATGAGCACTTTATACACAGTGATTGGGAAGGTAGAAAAGGTAATAAACCTTCCCTGCCTTCTCTCTGGGGGCTCTGGCTGACGTTACAGCCGGGCCCCTGTTTCTGCAGCTGCACAATTTCGTACAGCTGATGAAATCTGCTTGAATATACTGGTACGCACTTGCAGAGCAAGGCAACTGCCTCCGGAAGTGGTTAATCACTAATATAAAACAATGTATGCCAGACAAGTTTGGGAGTTTTCAATAGGCTCCTGACTGTCATGACAAACGATCACCACCACCCAGATTTTATTCCAGGGGTTGACAATCCACCTCAAAATGGTGCCTCCATCAGCCTTGACTGAAGTGCCAAGAGGGTTAATATCTATGATCAGTGGAGGCACTGATTACAGGCATTGTCTTTATGCCTGCTGTATTATACATTCTCAGTGGTCGCCATATTTAAATACCCTACATCTGTTGTACTATTAGGATGGATGTCAGGAAAGGGTTAAAGATCAATGCTTATTGTTTTTAAGATGTAATAGCACTTTAGAGTATGTTCCTATGGCACCATTTTATAGAGATTTCAGTTCAGATTTGATGCTGAAACCCCTGTGAAATTGATTTTTTTTCTCTAGCCACCACTGTTGTTAGTTTTGGTGCCTGATATGGTAACTGGTCTTGCGACTGTGAAGTGGGTGGCTAGGGGGTGTGATTGTGGAGCAGGCAAGGGGTGTGATTTTGAGAGGAGGAAAAGATGAAAAGAGATCAAATTGGTGGAGATGGTGAAAGTTCCTCTTTAAGAAGCCTAGTAAAACTTAAAATGTACCTATAAAGTTCAAAAGTTTGGCAGAGCTACAGCAATAGCAACCGTAGCAACTGTTACAGTGACCTTAAGAAAATGTTATTTGAGGTATACTTTAATAAAAGAAAAGAAACTTTTAAAAGCTGCCATCTTCATCATCTTAGTATTCTAAACCTTATCATTTACCTTATTTTTAATCTGTTCTTACTGCTTCTACGCTGTATTTAACTTGATGTATGCTCTTTTATGCATAGTAGTTTTCTAACAACATTTTGCATGATGCGTAAATAACATTTCTGACATGTATTTAGAAGACGCTTACATGAGATCTTGGCACCATGTAAAAGGAGCATGCAATTCATCAACCATTTAGTTATCAACATAATAACAGACATTAAAAGCAGAAATCTCAAAAAAGGCTGCAATTAAAAAGAACCTTTCACCACCTCCAAAAAGTCCAGCATCTTACATCACGTAATAGGCGCTGCTTCACTCATTCTGGAACAGACGGAAATTTTCCTGAGCAATCAATGCTGTTATTTTTGACCCCTGATATGCTATTTAGGCTTTGAATTATCACAAGAGTGGAGTCAGACAGGTGCAGGAGAGGAGTGTCATTCTGATCTATGTCACTGGCTGCCTCTGATTGGAGCTCTCAATCACACTCCCTGCCTGACACAGCCCTTATGACATTACAGAGTTTAACCGGGATGTCCAGGCAACCCCTTTAACTTTTAAATCAGCTAGTGCAGTGAAAAAAATAAAGTAGAGCTTTATTAGTAGAACAGATTCTTCATACCCAAAGACAGAAAGCTACATGATGATATAGATACTATATACTTATTATAGATTTTATATGCTTCAAGATCCCTATTCTTTCACAGTCAGTATCTACTTCATCTTTTCAGCTATTGCGTACTATTACATCCTACGCGCTAGGTAGTTCATGCACACGGGTACTCAGATAGTGAGCGGGCGACATCGAAAGTGGATGTTGGCTGTAACTGAAAACTAACACCATGCTCCATAGCCCCTGGTCGGAGCTGAATGCCGCGGTCAAAAATGCAAAAATAATTGATTTCTTTCCTCAAATGGCTTTTTGTTTTAAAAAATTAGTATTCCATTTTTAAAAAACTGCGTAAATGAAGTATCGCCATAATTGTACTGACCCGCAGAATAAAGGTAACATGTTACTTTTAGGCTCTACGCTCCATGGTGAAACATTTAAGAGGCAAAATACAATGCCAGAATTGATGAGGTTTTTTTTAAAATCCACCAAAAAAGAGTTAATTAAATGTACTCAATATGTTGTAGGCACCCAGAAATGGTGTCATTACAAAACATATCTCATCCCACAAAAAAACCCAGGCCTCATATTGGTACATCACCAAAAAAATAAAGAAAATATAGCTTGTGCAATTTGAAGACAAAAAAAACCCCAAATCGCCAAATCATTAGAACACAACTGGCTGTATCAGGAAGAGAATGTATAAGATGTGTGAACACATATTAGGGTACAAACCAGATTTAGAGCTTACGATGGAAAATAAACCAGAACTGCCCCCCAGAGTGACCCCCGCAATTATAGGAGCTACTAGGGATATAGTGGGGAATTTGGTCTTCCCAATGTGCTCTGCACAGCTTACATATTCACTCTTTACCATCTGCTATGCATTCATGTCTGGGATACTAAGGCTCACTACACCCCTTGATAAATTCCATGAGGGGTGCACTTTTCCAAATTAAGGTCACTCCTTTGGGGAATCCACTTTTCTGGTACCTTACAGGCTTTACAAACCTGACATAACGTTCAAATACCAAACATCTGAATCTGCATTCCAAAAGCATCATAGTGCTCTCTCCCTGCTGTGGGCCCAAACGGCAGTTTATGCCACATGTATGACACTGGTGTACCCAGGATAATGTACCTAATGTAATAAGCTTAAAATGGTAATATCCTTGAGTGGCTTAGTTTATAAAATGGGGTCACTTTTGAGGGGTTTCCATTGTATTGATACTTTAGGGGCTCTGAATATGCGACCTGGCACCTGAAAACTATTCCAGCTACATCTGCTCTCCAAAAGCCAAATAGCGCTCTTTTCATTCTGAGCCCCACTATGTACCCATACAGCAGTTTACAACCACACATGGGACATTTCTGTTTTCAGGAGAAATTGTTTTCCGATCGAGTAAATTTCACGATCGCGATCGGAATTCCAACCCGATCTTTTCCAGCGGGATCGAGATCGGAGGTTATCTCAAGATCGACTAAACCCTAAAAGTGACTTTTCCCATAGAGAAGCATTGACTAGGGTTGAGGATCCGGTTCAGAAAGGATCGGATTCCGATCGGGGATCGAGCAAATTTCATGATCGCGATCGGCTGGAAAATGATCGGAAATCAGATTTTAAAATCGATCTTGAAATCTCAAGATCGGCTCAACCCCAGTAACAAACTGTGGTGTGTTTTTTCTTCTTTAACCTCTTGCAAAAATCAAAAATATGGTGCAAAATGGACAGTTTATTGGGAAAAAAAAGGAATTTTTCATTTTTACATCCCAATGCTATGAAGTCAAAATGCTCACTATACCCCTAGATAGTAGTTTCCAAAATGGAGTCACTTTGGGGGGTTTCTATTGTACTGGTACTTTAGGGGCTCTACACATGCTACATGGCACCTGAAAACTATTCGAGCAAAATCTGTCCTCCAAAAGCTGAAAAGCGGTCTTTCGATTCTGAACCCCACCACATACCCAAAGAGCCGATTGCCACCATATATGAGGCATTTCCATGTTCATGAGAAATTGTGTGGTGATTTATGGGAGCTGGTAGCATATAGGTCTTTATAATCCCCATAAGAACTGAAGTGGTCACTAATAAATTAGTTTGAGAAATTTTCTTGTACAGTCATGGCCAAAAGTTTTGAGAATGACACAAATATATTTTCACATGATCTGCTGCCCTCTGGTTTTTATGTGTGTTTGTCAGATGTTTTTATCACATACAGAAATATAATTGCAATCATATTATGAGTAACAAAAGCTTATATTGACAGTTAGAATGAGTTAATGCAGCATGTCAATATTTGCAGTGTTGACCCTTCTTCTTCAGGACCTCTGCAATTCTCCCTGGCATGCTCTCAATCAACTTCTGGACCAAATCCTGACTGATAGCAGTCCATTCTTGCACAATCAATGCTTGCATTTTGTCAGAATTTGTAGGTTTTTGTTTGTCCACCCGTCTCTTGATGATTTACCACAAGTTCTCAAAGGGATTAAGATCTGGAGAGTTTCCAGGCCATGGACCCAAAATCTCTATGTTTTGTTCCCTGAGACATTTAGTTATCACCTTTGCTTTATGGCAAGGTGCTCCATCATGCTGGAAAAGGCATTGTTGATCGCCAAACTGCTCTTGGACGGTTGGGAGAAGTTGATCTTGGAGGACATTCTGGTACCATTCTTTATTCATGGCTGTGTTTTTAGGCAAGACTGTGAGAGGGTCCACCTCAAACCACCGGTGAGGGTCTGGCTGAAGATATTTGACGCAGTCAAGCATGGCTAAACCACCTGAGCAAACCAGACACTCACCAACCAAACAACAGCCAACCACCAAACCAAAAACACCAACAGATGATAACCAAGGCCGAAATAAAGGCGACCACAGAGGCAAACAGAGAGCGGTACATTGAAGAATGGAGAAACGAAATAAATAACTCCAAGAAACTCACCGTGTACCAATCCCTACAAAGGGACTACACCATGGCCACCTACCTGGAGAGAATACGCCACCCCAAGCACAGACAGACCCTGAGCCGGTACAGACTGAGCGCCCACAACCTAGAGATAGAGACGGGGCGATACAGGCAGACGTACAAGCCACGGGAGAAGAGACTGTGCCAGCACTGTGACCAGGGGGTCCTAGAAGACGAGACCCACTTCCTGCTACACTGCACCAAATACTCAGCTGTGAGGGCCATCTACTACCAAAGACTCTCTGCCCACATCCCAGACTTCATATCTGCAGACGAGAAGAGGAAACTCTACATCCTACTGGGAGAAGAAGAGGCCACTGTGGAGATCGCTGCCCAATACGTGTCCAGCTGTCACCAAATAAGAGGACGATGAGACTCCACGGACTGTTATATTTATCCCAAAACACCCGCCCCACCCCACCCCACCCCACCTCCCCATATAGCAGTCACCAACGAAGAGGAAGATGAGACTCCACGGACTGTTATACCCCAAACCAACCGCACCGCCCCACCCCACCTCCCCATATAACGGTCACCAACGAAGAGGAAGATGAGACTCCATGGACTGTTATACCCCAAACCACCCACACCACCCCCACCACTCACCCACCCGAGTCCAACTCCTCCCCCCCAGCTCTACTAGCTTTGGCAATGCCAAATATCTATTCGGACGTGCCAATAAAGCTTTATTTGATTTGATTTGAGAGAGCCGATTCCCTTGGCTGAGAAGCAACCCCACACATGAATGGTTTCAGGATGCTTTACAGTCGGCATGAGACAAGACTGGTGGTAGCGCTCACCTCGTCTTCTCCGAATAAGCTGTTTTCCAGATGTCCCAAACAATCGAAAAGGGGATTCATCAGAGAAAATGACTTTACCCCAGTCCTCAGCAGTCCACTCCCTGTACCTTTTGCAGAATATCAGTCTGTCCCTGATGTTTTTTCTGGAGAGAAGTGGCTTCTTTGCTGTCCTCCTTGAGACCAGGCCTTGCTCCAAGAGTCTCCGCCTCACAGTGCGTGCAGATGCACTCACACCTGCCTGCTGCCATTCCTGAGCAAGCTCTGCACTGCTGGTAGCCCAATCTTGCAGCTGAAACACTTTTAAGAGACAGTCCTGGCGCTTGCTGGTCTTTCTTGGGCACCCTGGAGCCTTTTTGCCAACAATGGAACCTCTCTCCTTGAAGTTCTTGATGATGCGATAGATTGTTGACTGATGTGTAATCTTTCTAGCTGCGATACTCTTCTATGTTAGGCCATTTTTGTGCAGTGCAATGATGACTGCACGTGTTTCTTTAGAGATAACCATGGTTAACAGAAGAGAAACAATGATGCCAAGCACCAGCCTCCTTTTAAAGTGTCCAGTGGTGTCATTCTTACTTAATCATGACAGATTGATCTCCAGCCCTGTCCTCATCAACACCCACACCTGTGTTAATGAAGCAATCACTGAAACAATGTTAGCTGGTCCTTTTAAGGCAGGGCTGCAATGATATTGAAATATGTTTTGGGGGATAAAGTTCATTTTCTAGGCAAATATTGACTTTGCAAGTAATTGCTGTTAAGCTGATCACTCTTTATAACATTCTGGAGTATATGCAAATTGCCATTAGAAAAACTGAAGCAGTAGACTTTGTAAAAATTAATATTTGTATCATTCTCAAAACTTTTGGCCATGACTGTAAATTTTATAATGACCAAAATAAATTACAGGATGATTAAAAGATGATGCCAATATATAGCAGAGATATTAATGTATTTGGGTGATATGACTATCTGTCTGAAAAGTAAAGCATTTCACATTTTGAAAATTGCGATTTTGTTTCCATATGTCCATCAAATTTCCTATTTTTTTTAATAAATAAATACAAAAATATTGATTATTGTTTACCACTAACATGAAGTACAATGTGTCACCAAAAAACAAAATCAATCTCAAAATCACTTTTGTAAGCCAAAGTGTCTCAAAGTTCTTGACGTATAAAGTGACACATTGTGTGCCCTCACACCTCCATTGCGTGCTAAAAAATTTGCTGAGGTTTTTGACCTCAAAGAACTTGATAACGCGGACATTGGAGTAGATTGTAAAGCATTACTACAAAGTGGGAAAAGCTATCTATTCAAGAGTTAACCCCTTAAGGACCAGGCCATTTTTTGGTTTCGCATTTTCGTTTTTCCCTCCTCACATTTCAAGAGCCATAACTTTTTCATTTTTCAGTTCACAGAGTCACATGATAGCTTATTGTTTGCGGGACAAATTGTACTTTGTAATGGCACCATTCAATATGCTGTGCAATGTACTGGGAAGCTGGAAAAAAATTCAGAATGAGGCGCAATTGGAGAAAAAATGCATTTGCACCATTTTCTTATGGGTTTAATTTTTACAGCATTCACTGTTTGGTACAAATGACATGTTACCTGTGTTCTACGTGTCAGTACAAACGCGGTGATACCAAATTTATATAGTATTTGAAATTTTTTGATACTTTTAAAAAAATGATAAACTTTGCAAAATAGAAAAAAAAAATTGTGTCATCATGTTCTAACACCTGTAACTTTTTCATATTTCCATGTATGGAGCTGGTTGTGGTGTCTTTTTATGCGGGACAAGATGACGTTTCTATTGATACCATTTGGGGAAAGATCCGATGGTTTGATCACTTTTTATTCAATTTTTTATAGGAGGCAAAGTGTTGAAAAAAACGCTTTTTGGCAGTTTTTATTTTTTTTGCCGCTACGCCGTTCGCAGTACGGGATAAATGTTTTAATATTCTAATAGTTCGGGCATTTTGGAGCGCGGGGATACCTAATATGTTTATGTTTAATGTTCTTTAATTACTTTTATAGCTGATCTAGGGAAAGGGGGGTGATTTGAACTTTTATATTTTTTTTATTTTTTTAATACTTTTAAAAACTTTTTTTTTTCTTCTGTTACATTTATGATCAGTACCTTGAAATCTAGGGAGTCTGATCGCTCATACTATTCACTGCAATACTACAGTACTGCAGTGAATAGCAGAATCCCAGCACTTCTATTAGACGATGCCTCTGGCATCGTCTAATAGATCTAGTGCAGAGACAAGCCTGGAAGCCTTCAATAGGCTTCCGGCTGTCATAGCAACCGATCACCGCCCTCATGTGACGTTCCGGAGGGCGGCGATCGGGGAAACATGGCGGCGCCCATGCCGCCGGCGCCGTTTACACACTGCGGTCACGTTTGACCGCAGTGTGTAAAGGGTTAACAGCAGCGATCGGCTCGGGCACCGACCGCTGCTGTTATTGGCAGGTCCTGGCTGTATGATACAGCCGGCATCTGCCGTGTATGGAGCGAGCTCAGCGTGTGAGCTCGCTCCATACATCCCCATGCGACCCATGACGTACAGTTACGTCAAGGGTCGCTAAGGGGTTAAAAACCTCATGGGATCAAAGTACACTTGTGAAATATTGTACTTGCATAGAAAATGATACCCAGAGGATTACGGCTTAGAAAATTCCCTACTTTTGTATACAATTAATCTTTTGAGAAATCCTGGAACAACATTCTATCTGAGCGCTCTTTTAAGCATACGGAGCAAGAAAAAAATCAAACTGGTTGATATCAAACAAGAAATGCTAATATTACAAGACCCGCTGACACCCTTTGAAAAGGAGGATTACTATTCTAGTTTGAAGGATAATATTAATAAAAAAAAATTGAATCCACAGAACAGCAAATCATGAATATTAAAAAGAAAAATTCATGAGAGACACTCAGGATTATACCAAAGAATATGTATACACCAGGAGATACCATCCTGACAATTCTACTCCCAAGTCTATTCTTAAAAGGAACCAGCACCACAGCCATCAGTCACATATTTTTTTCCAGTAAACGCGAAGTATCTTTCAGTTCATCTGAAATGGGTTTGGACATTTCTAATTATAGTGATAATACAAATTTGGACATTACTGATTTTTTTTATCTAGTTCTTCTTCCGTGATCCAACATGACAATTACCGTACCTGGAGTAACGAGAGATTACCAAAAAAACACAAGCGCAGAGCGGGGCAAAAAATGGAAATAAATCGTAACCAACGTTATTTCACCCGCTTGCACAGAGTTCTTCGTCATTGGTAGATCCAACACTATCCAGTAGTAATTATGTTGTTAATCTGTCATTCTGAAGGGTTAAAGGGGTTCTCCCATCTCAGCCTTTCAGCCAGGCTTTATGCAGCGTCTGCTTCTCACTTCCTGTATTTCCCTCCCCCCCCTCCCTCCTGCTGAAAAGGACAAACAACACTTCTGCAGGTCAGATAATCTGCAGATTCCTGTACAGAAGGACTCCATGTTACCTGTGTGTTTACTTAAAATATAGATAAAATATAGATAAAAGACTGGGCTTTATCAGCAAAGTGCATTTAGCTGAAGCCGCCAAGAGCGCTGAGTGAGTGACATCACTTGTCCTATAGGTCCGTGGTTATAGCAGCGCAGTGTAAACAATGGAAGGAATAAATTCACATATCAGGCAAACAAAGCAGAACTTCTAAAGTAATATATTTAGAAAAAGGCTTCACTTTACATAAGCTACCAGTATAGATAGGATCCTTGAGTTGGCACAACCATTTTAAGCTTTGTCCCTACCACAGAATTCAATTCAATACACTACTGGACATTGATAAGTTCATCACATTGTAAACTGTCAAAAGACATTTTTTTGATTCTGTTTCCAGTTTAGAACAAGAAACATTGTTAAAGGATTATGCGTCTACTTTGAATGAGCATGATGATAACATTTTTTTCTGGGCTTTATTTCAAAGAACAAATAGCTTTGATGAATTTAATTAAATTACAGGAATCTAACGAATATTTAAATAATCATTCTATTCACACTTCTGAAATACGCAACGTTAATCCTACTTTTTATTCCTTCAAGTTTTGATCTCTGGTCTATGCTTTATTTCAACAGGCCATGGAATCGGATCTCAAGACTTTAAGGGACTCCATTACTGTTTCTCATACTAATCATAATTTAACACAAGTAGAACAGGATGTTTTGCATAGACTAAAAAGCTGCAATGATGTTATTATCAAAATGGCGGGCAAGGGGGAGGAAATTGTAATCATGGACAAAATAAATTATAGAGAGGAGCTGTTTAAATATAATAATATGGATTACCTAAAATCCACAAAGGTTGAACACCTTCGCCCCTCTGCCCAATAATTGCAGGTAATGGTCAGTAGGAAAGAGATTATGTGCCTGGCTAGATAATTTGCTTCAGCCCTCGGTATCTCATATCTCCTGGTCATGTCCAAGATTCTAAAGCCATACTCAAAATATTTGAGCATTTTTCATGGAAACCACAATATTCATGGTTTACGTGTGATGTACAATCACTGTATTACCTGTCCAGGCATTTTCATTCTACTTAGCTAAATACAGTCAGTATACAGAAGTCTTTGTGAATTTTTGGTTGATGTCATGATATTTCTGTTGAAACACAATTTTTTCTTATTTGACAATACTTTTTATTTACAGATCAGGTTTGCTCCTATGTGGGCCCCTTTTTCCTCTTCATTGGCCAACATCTTTATGGCCTGGTGGGAAGAATCTTATATTTTTCCTCAAATAATCCTTTTACTGATTTTGTATTCTGGTATGGGTGCTACATCGATGATATTTTGATCATATGGTCTGGTGATGTAGCGCCCATACCAGAATTTATTTCATATTTAAATCATAATAATCTTAATTTGAAATCCACTTTTAACAATCATTCAACAGAGATGTCATTCTTGGACATCATGTTTAGGGGGAATGTGAAAATAGGCCTTGTACTGTAGTAATGGGGTTATATCATAAACCAACATCGGCGAATATAGTACTCTTGGCTTCTAGCCATCACCCAGACACACAATTAAATCCCTCCAAGTTGGTATCCTGAGTGGTCCTTTAAACGAGCATCTAATATAGTGGATTCACTTACTCATACATAGCTACTATCTAACACCTCTGGTAACAAAAAAAACATAATATTGAAGGTAGTAATGTTTTTTCTTCACCATTTGGTGCTTAATATCATAAAATCATTCATATCTTTAAGAAAACACCTAAAGGTGTCTAAAGGTATTCATTATGTGGCTGAAAGAGGATGTACAGTACCTTAGGTAACATCCTTTTTCCCAGTTTTTGCTCTTGTGGCCAGGTGTCTACACGTACTTGGCTAGACATCAAAGGCTTTTATAAGTGTGGGTTGAATAGATGCAATATGTGTAGATTTGTCAAAAGGACGCAAATTTTTCAAGATACAGATAATAAACATACATTTTGCATCAATGCCATCCTAAACTGTATTAACCATCATATAGTATATGTTATTAAATGTAACATCTGTAACCTTAAGTACATTAGATGTTCTATTAGACTGATTAAAACCCGTGTGTTTGAACATATCGTTGATAGTGTCAAAAATAGAGACAATATGTCGGGTGCATCTAGACCAGGGGTGCCCAATACGTCGATCGCGATCTACCGGTCGCTCACAAAGGACGTATGGGTAGATCGCGGGATGCAGCCAGGGATCCCCGGTGTCTGCTTGTTCACAGTGCAGGTTGAGAGTCGACTCTCAGCCTGCGCTGTGAACAAGCACTCTGGACACTTGCAGGCCGGGCAGCAGCAGCTCCGGGGAATGACGCGCTCCCCGCTCTTACGGATGGAGGGAGCCGGGGTGCTGCTTGTTCACAGCATAGGCTGAGAGTCATCTCCAGACACTGGCAGGCAGGGCTGCCGCAGCCCCAGCCTTCCAGTGTCCAGAGATAACTCTCAGCCTGTGCTGTGAATAACAGACACCGGGGATCCCTGGGTGGCCACAGAATGCCACTGTCTCCTGCTCTCACACTCTTCCCGACCCCGCCCACATGCCTGGCCATGCCCACAGACACGCCTGCCCCGCCCATAGGCCCGGCCTGGTCCCGCCCACAAGAAGTGGGTAGTAGATCTTTTGCCTTGGTCAGTTTATAAAGTAGCTCACATGCTGAAAAAGTGTGAGCACCCCTGCTCTAGACACTATTCCAAGTACATAATGGTGATGTTACTTCTCAAATTTTATGCTATTGAGCATGCCCTGAGACCAGTTCATAGTGGAAACTGGAGAAAAAAAAGCTTTTATTGACAGAGGCTTTTTGGATCATGAAATTAGATACCAGATTCAATAAAGGATTAAATATAAGATCAGATGTCTCATATATATATATATATATATATATATATATATATATATATTTGGATCTTTGTATTGATATTATATATGTTTTGCCTACTATACTTCATATTCTAACTTGGGTCTTTTTGATACTAGCGTTGATATTTTTTGTATCTAGTTTGGAATTTACTGTGGGTTTTCATAGCGGATCATCATTATGGTTCGTTTTGTATGTCTATAAATAAGAGTCAGATTGCTATTGGGTAGGCATGAAATTAAATTATTTTGAGGAGATACTTTGTTTATTTATCACGTGATATTTCTATTTGATTAGTAATGAGTAGAGATGAGCGAACAGTGTTCTATCGAACACATGTTTGATCGGATATCAGGGTGTTTGATGTGTTCGATTCGAATCAAACATCACGTGGCAAACTCCAAAAAAATTCGATTCCCCTCCCACCTTCCCTGGCGCTTTTTTTGCATCAATAACAGCGCAGGGGAGGTGGGACAGGAACTACGACACCGGAGGCATCGAAAAAAATCGGAAAAAGTCATTGGCTGCCGAAATCAGGTGACCTCCATTTTAGACGAATAGTGGATTTCAAATCCGGGTCATATGAGAATGTGAACTTTGTGACTATGAGACAGGGATAGCTGTACAGGCAGGGATAGCTAGGGATAACCTTTATTTAGGTAGGAATGTTATTAAAAATAACTTTTTAGGGCTCAATCTGGGGTGTAATTGTGATTTTTGTGACATAAACTTTTTCCAATAGGAATGCATTGGACAGCGCTGATTGGCCAGAGTACGGAACTCGACCAATCAGCGCTGGCTCTGCTGGAGGAGGCGGAGTCTAAGATCGCTCCACACCAGTCTCCATTCAGGTCCGACCTTAGACTCCGCCTCCTCCGGCAGAGCCAGCGCTGATTGGCCGAAGGCTGGCCAATGCATTCCTATTGGTAGCAGTGCTGAGCCAGTTCTGCTGAACTACACCGTGTGCCGGTCACACTCGGCTCTGCTATATCAGATGGGCTGACTGGCACACGGTGTAGTTCAGCAGAACTGGCTCAGCACTGCTAAGTCTCTGCATTCGCATAGGAATGAATTGGCCAGCCTTCGGCCAATCAGCGCTGGCTCTGCCGGAGGAGGCGGAGTCTAAGGTCGGACCTGAATGGAGACTGGTGTGGAGCAATCTTAGACTCCTCCTCCTCCAGCAGAGCCAGCGCTGATTGGTCGAATTCCATACTCTGGCCAATCAGCGCTGGCCAATGCATTCTATTAGCCCGATGAAGTAGAGCTGAATGTGTGTGCTTAGCACACACATTCAGCTCTACTTCATCGGGCTAATAGAATGCATTGGCCAATCAGCGCTGGCCAATGCATTCTATTAGCGTGAGCTGAGTTTGCACAGGGGTTCTAGTGCACCCTCGGCTCTGCTACATCTGATGTGCCGGTCAGCCCATCTGATATAGCAGAGCCGAGTGTGTGATGTAGCAGAGCCGAGTGTGCACACTCGGCTCTGCTACATCTGATGTGCCGGTCAACCCATCTGATATAGCAAAGCCGAGTGTGTGATGTAGCAGAGCCGAGTGTGCACACTCGGCTCTGCTACATCTGATGTGCCGGTCAGCCCATCTGATGTAGCAGAGCCGAGTGTGTGATGTAGCAGAGCCGAGTGTGAATATAGTAATCCATAGGAATGCATTGGCCAGCGCTGATTGGCCAGAGTACGGAATTCGACCAATCAGCGCTGGCTCTGCCGGAGGAGGCGGAGTCTATGGTCGGACCTGAATGGAGACTGGTGTGGAGCGATCTTAGACTCCGCCTCCTCCAGCAGAGCCAGCGCTGATTGGTCGAATTCCGTACTCTGGCCAATCAGCGCTGTCCAATGCATTTCTATGGGGAAAAGTTAGCTCGCGAAAATCGCAAGCTGACAGGGATTTCCATGAAATAAAGTGACTTTTATGCCCCCAGACATGCTTCCCCTGCTGTCCCAGTGTCATTCCAGGGTGTTGGTATCATTTCCTGGGGTGTCATAGTGGACTTGGTGACCCTCCAGACACGGATTTGGGTTTCCCCCTTAACGAGTATATGTTCCCCATAGACTATAATGGGGTTCGAAACCCGTTCGAACACTCGAACAGTGAGCGGCTGTTCGAATCGAATTTCGAATCTCGAACATTTTAGTGTTCGCTCATCTCTAGTAATGAGATGTGTTAGACGATTGGTTGACAGGTGGCATACTCAAATATTGAAACTGAGATTTGGATTATCATATTGTGCATTATAAATTATTATGGTTTGTTTTTGCATATTCATACATGAAAGTTAGATTGTTATTGGGTAGGTATTGAATTAAACTATTTAGACATATCTTGGATTTAGAAGTCACATGATTGTCATCTATCACGTGACATTTTTATTGCTTAGCAACAAGATGTGTTAAACAACTGGTGGACGTGTGGTATAGTCAAATTTTGAACATTAGGCTTGGATTATCATGGTTGTTATTATGGATTATCATCACAGATTGTTATTAGGCAGGTATGGAATTAAACTATTTTGACGCAATATCTTGGACCTAGTGGTCACATGATTATTATCTATCACTTATAAACGATTGGGAAGATTCCTTCTAGACAAGTTTCAAGAACGTATAGAGTTAAATGTACTTGTGGTGGAGTTTCATTGCTCGGGTGTTTTTAGGAGGTAAACTCAGTCATTTCTCTTAAGGAAAACTTTGCACCGTGTTAGCCAGTGGGAATGAAATATAAAAAACAAAAAACTTGAGTGTGTTCAGTAGTAGATACCTTTTATAATGGCTAACTAATAATGATGACAGATTACAAGTTTTTGGGATAACTCTGATCCCTTCCTCAGGTATAGTATAAAAACAATTTCTGAAGGATGTATATTTATGTACAAGGGGACACATAGGAATACAATTTTAAGTGGGAGGGTGGAAAGTTATTGGTACGGACAAGTAAACAATTAATCAGTTCCCAAGTTCTTATCAGCTCAAAGAGTGGTCTTTTATGGCTGCTTTGATCAGTGATTTCTATAGAGTGCCATAAACCCATGTGACAAATTCATTCCTTCCTGGAGAGTTTGAAGCATGAACTTGTATTCATAAATCCTCCTCTCTTTCTTAGATTTGAAATGTCCTCTTAAAACCAACGTTTCCATGCAGACAGAAAAGGTGCAAAACCTGCCCTCACATACCAACCTGTTCTGCCTTAAGAAACCAGTCAATCCTTGAACAAACTACGCATCCCATCATTCATCTTCCTGCTCTCATTTTCTGCGCACCCCTCCTTTCCCCACTCTCCCCTGCAATGAAATTACAAGTAATAAATGACTCCCACATCCGAGATCACATGCTGCTGTGCAGTTTTGTTTGCAAGTTCATCCCCCCTTTCCATTGTGAGCAGCAAATCTACCATCACAGCAGCATGCTGGCGTCAGAACACATCAACAATTTTGTTTCTGGCTACAATTTTGTTTCTGGTATCTTTCCAACAGCTCTTTGGTCTTTACCATATTGGAGTTTGGAGTGTGACTGTTTGAGGTTGTGGACAGTTGTCTTTTATACTGATAACAAGCCCAAACAGGAGCCATTACTACAATTAATGAGTGGAGGACAGAGGAGCCTCTTAAAGAAGATGTTACAGGTCTGTGAGAGCCAGAATTCCACCCTAATTTGCAAATAAATTCTGTCTAAATCAGGCAATGTGATTTTCTGGATTTGTTTTCTCATTTTGTCTCTCATAGTTGAGGTCTACCTATACCTCCCCCATCTTTTCAAGTGGGAGAACTTGCACAATTGGGGCTGTCTAAATACTTTTCCCCCACTTTATATCATTCAACTAACCTACATTTCTTTCAACTATAAGTTATACTTTTGAGACTGTATCCCAACGCAGAATAACCCTAAATTTTCATCCTCACTATACAGAACAGACCAAAAGTTTGGACACACCTTCTCATTCAAAGAGTTTTCTGTATTTTCATGACTATGAAAATTGTAGATTCACACTGAAGGCATCAAAACTATGAATTAACACATGTGGAATTATATACCTAACAAAAAAAGTGTGAAACAACTGAAAATATGTCTTATATTCTAGGTTCTTCAAAGTAGCCACCTTTTGCTTTGATTACTGCTTTGCACACTCTTGGCATTCTCTTGATGAGCTTCAAGAGGTAGTCACCGGAAATGGTTTTCACTTCACAGGTGTGCCTTGTCAAGTTTAATAAGTGGGATTTCTTGCCTTATAAATGGGGTTGGGACCATCAGTTGTGTTGTACAGAAGTCAAGTGGATACACAGCTGACAGTCCTACTGAATAGACTGTTAGAATTTGTATTATGGCAAGAAAAAAGCAGCTAAGTAAAGAAAAACGAGTGGCCATCATTACTTTAAGAAATGATGGTCATTCAGTCCGAAAAATTGGGAAAATTTTGAAAGTGTTCCCAAGCGCTACAAAGAAACTGGCTCACATGAGGATCGCCCCAGGAAAGGAAGACCAAGAGTCACCTCTGCTGCAGAGGATAAGTTAATCCGAGTCACCAGCCTCAGAAATCGCAGGTTAACAGCAGCTCAGATTAGAGACCAGGTCAATGCCACACAGAGTTCTAGCAGCAGACACATCTCTACAACAACTGTTAAGAGTAGACTTTGTGCAGCAGACCTTCATGGTAAAATAGCTGCTAGAAAACCACTGCTAAGGACACGCAACAAGCAGAAGAGACTTGTTTGGGCTAAAGAACACAAAGAATGAACATTAGATCACTGGAAATCTGTGCTTTGGTCTGATGAGTCCAAATTTGATATTGGTTATTGATTATTAGTTGATATATTGATTCCAACCACCATGTCACCATGTGGAATGCAGAAAAGGTGAACGGATGGATTCTACATGCCTGGTTCCCACTGTGAAGCATAGAGGAGGAGGTGTGATGGTGTGGGGGTGCTTTGCTGGTGACACTGTTGGGGATTTATTCAAAATTGAAGGCATACTGAACCAGCATGGCTACCACAGCATCTTGCAGCGGCATGCTATTCCATCCGGTTTGCATTTAGTTGGACCATCATTAATTTTTCAACAGGACAATGACCCCAAATACACCTCCAGGCTATGTAAGGGCTATTTGACCAAGAAGGAGAGTGATGGGGTGCTACGCCAGATGACCTGGCCTCCACAGTCACCAGACCTGAACCCAATCGAGATGGTGTGGGGTGAGCTGGATCACAGAGTGAAGGCAAAAGGGCCAACAAGTGCTAAGCATCTCTGGGAACTCCTTCAAGACTGTTGGAAGACCATTTCACATGACTACCTCTTGAAGCTCATCAAGAGAATGCCAAGAGTGTACAAAGCAGGAATCAAAGCAAAAGGTGGCTACTTTGAAGAACCTAGAATAGAAGACAGATTTTCAGTTGTTTCACACTTTTTTGTTAAGTATATAATTCCACATGTGTTAATTCATAGTTTTGATGCCTTCAGTGTGAATCTACAATGTTCATAGTCATGAAAGTACACAAAACTCTTTGAATGAGAGGGTGTGTCCAAACTTTTGGTCTGTACTGTATATTATCACTTCTGGACATTTACAGATATATTATTCAAATCATACTAAAGAACGACAAGTCTGTGTCGGGAACTCTTCCCAGGTTCTTTATCTCTTTTATCTATAATACAAAAATTGCAAACAACTAACAATGAAAAATTATTCTTGAAATAAACAAAACAGTTAATCAAATAAAAGGGTTAAACACTTCTTTATATTGCACCCCATTCCACAGAAGTTAAAAAGGCTCAAAAACCCAGGAAACCCACATAAGGGGAAGCTAACTCTACATCTGTCACCTTGAAGTCGACATTCAATCCATGTGGGTTCAATAGGTTCAACCTGAAAATCCATGCTAATTTCTTCCTCTTCAATGCCTGGATTCTATCTTCCCCACATGTCAGTGGTAATACTTCATCAATAATCCTAAATTTCAAATTGAACTCAACAAAATGTCTGGAAACTGGCAATTCTACCTTCCCCTCACGAACAGTGCAACAATGTTAATTCATTCTTGTTTTCAAATCCATAGAAGCTTCCCCAATGTACCACTTATTACAAGGACATTGGATTACATAAATAGCAAATACACTGTCTCATGTAGGACGTTTCATTTGTGTCTGGGCAGGTCTATTTCTTTACATATGTACCTCTGTGTTTAGTGATGCTTGTTACTGGCTTTTGGCAGGTCCTGTGTCACTGCTGATGGCCTTGTGTTTCCATATTTATATATGACCTTTTGTTAGAACCCGGTCTTCACTATCTCAGCCTGTTAGGTTCAGGTGTGGAGTGTCGGAATGGCATTCTGCACGTGAACTGTCCTATGCACGGTAGGGGAATATTCACACTGGTATGCGGTATCAGCGGTTGCACTCTTGCATGGATTGTGCAATGAACTGCACTGCTGACCATTGCTATAGTGTGTCTTGGCCTCTGATGGGGTTAAGCTTCTCTGCTGTGCTAGGACTCTATTCAGGTTGTGGGTGTTTTGAGTTCTGATATCCAATTGGCCTTCTGAATACTCCTGCTTTTGGCTATTTATACTCTGCCTTGTATTCTGTCAGTTGCCGGTCTTAATCTCCAGTTCCAGTGTCCCAGACATGGTCTGTCTGTCTAAAGCCTGCTATTCCATCTGCATCTGAGTCCTGGACTTTCAGCTTCCTTGCTGTCTGTTCACACTATCCAGATATTTTGTTAAGTATTGAGCTCCCTTATCCAAACATAGTTGTTTCGTTTGCAGCGAACCTTAGCTTTATGTTCTGTTTGGAGTTTTGGATTTTTGTAGGGTTTTTGGTGTGTGATACTAAGTTCTCTTTATCCTATCCCTTGGCATAGTGTCAGTATTTCTGTGTTTCACATTTATTTTCTGCACTTTACTTTGTGTTCCTCTTATTCACTGTCAGTCCAGTCGGATCTCTGTGGGAGGCTTTTTCTGTATCTTTTCTCTCCTGATAAATGTGAAACTAGTCAGGGGTTTGGATTTCACTAGTAGGTGACTTATTTCTCCGGCTGTGTCTGCGCCCACTCAGGCAAGTTAGTTAGGCAAGGCAGAGTATAGGAGTATCACACACTAGGTATTCCAAACTGCTTATTACTCTTTTTTTGCTTTTGCTTTTATCTTTTCTATTTAAACTTGACTGAGAAGTTATCAGTCAGGGGCCAGTCCATGGTCAGAGATCCCAAGACCATAACACCTTTGCAATTATCTATATTTATTCACGGCGGTTTCTTTGCCATTTTGTATTTGACATTTTGCTGGTCTTTTTCATAATTTCATTAAACACATGCATTTCGCTAATTCAGTTGATTACCATACTCCTCATTCTATCACATGTTGGTATTTCTGGTATAGACATAAACCTTCCAAGACTCCCCATTTTTCGTTATTTGTTTACTTGTATTGTTTGTTATTATAATCTTACATATTTTATTGGATATTAAAGGGGCTCTATCATTGGGAAAAGTCATTTTTAGGTAAGCACATCCTTGCATAACCTTTAGAAAGGCTATTTCACACATAGGTGAAATGTAGAAAACAGGGCACTCACCCGCCACGGGATACATAAAACATTCCTTTTTATTTCATCCTCTTTAAAAAAAGGTCAAACCTTGACCATCGGGGTACAGAAGACGGAATGATGCAAAGAAACAAACAGCGACGATCGTTTCGTGCTTAGTGCACTTCGTCAGGCTTCCTTCAACTGCTAGCAACATCATTGATTTATCCAGATGGAACAGGTCAACATGCCTACTTTTGACCTTACTACACCCAAGTTCAGATAATTACATTCATCAGTTAAAAACAAGTTAAAATACACAATCGATGTAATGTTGATAACATGTAATACATCATACATTATTAGCCTCAATTTGTGACATTCTTCTCTATAGAGCGTAATTCTTTTATTAAATGTGCACCAATTAGCGCTACCCCTAATTCACCTTCCGCCACCAGCACATCTATACAACGGATCTATAAAAGGGAACTACATTGCTATTCCTATACTGAAACTGTAACATTTGTCGTGATCCCTGATTATCAATCTATTAGAGACGAACCCAAACAGGAACTACATACATAAACTACCTTTATCCTCGTTCCTGTGCTATGGGGCAGAGAAAGTAACCTAGCCTACTCCAAACTCCTCACCTTCATTCTTTTAAATAATATAGGACTAAACAACGTTATTCCGTTTAGGTCTATAGCAGTCTCTTGTTGTCTACACCTAATTCCCTATACCACAGGATTATAAACGCCTATTGAAAAAAGAAGCTGAGTAAATTTGTCTAGCTACGTATATCAATCTATGGAAAACTATAACGGATCGTATCAGATATCGCTAGATGTAAACAGCGATTTATCTTGCACTCCTTACTAGCGGAAGTAGCTGAAGTAAGGACTTTTTTCCTATATTGCACATTATAAGACGTGTCAAAGCTCTTCTAGGGTATAACATAAGAAAAACAAACAGGACGAAGCAGACACATACTGTTCATGTGAAGATTACAAAAAAACGCTCATATCAACCCTCTCATTGAGGGTTTAATATTAGACAGTTCATTACGTGTAAAACGTCCTTTGTGGTCTATGTGATCACATGTGCCAAGTAGGAAGTTCTATGTGGGCAAAACTATTAGACCGATGTATCATAGGTTCAGGGAACACGTTCGGTCTATCAGCAGTGGCAAAGGATCGCCACGACTGATAGAACATGTTAGGGAGGCCCACGGAGGGAGAGCTGATTTTCTGTCTTTCTATGGGTTACGTCATATAGAACCCCTGCCCAGAGGAGGTGATAGAGGTAGAAAGTTATTACAGGAAGAGGCTAAGATCATTCTGCGCACGGGAGCAATGGGACCACTTGGTCTCAATGAGAGGGTTGATATGAGCTTTTTTTTGTAATCTTCACATGAACTGTATGTGTCTTCACATGAACTGTATGTGTCTGCTTCGTCCTGTTTGTTTTTCTTATGTTATCCCCTAGAAGAGCTTTGACACGTCTTATAATGTGCAATATAGGAAAAAAGTCCTTACTTCAGCTACTTCCGCTAGTAAGGAGTGCAAGATAAATCGCTGTTTACATCTAGCGATATCTGGTACGATCCGTTATAATTTTCCATAGATTGATATACGTAGCTAGACAAATTTACTCAGCTTCTTTTTTCAATAGGAATAGGGAATTAGGTGTAGACAACAAGAGATTGCTATAGACCTAAACGGAATAACGTTGTTTAGTCCTATATTATTTAAAAGAATGAAGGGGAGGAGTTTGGAGTAGGCTAGCTTACTTTCTCTGCCCCATAGCACAGGAATGAGGATAAAGGTAGTTTATGTATGTAGTTCCTGTTTGGGTTCGTCTCTAATAGATTGATAATCAGGGATCACGACAAATGTTACAGTTTCAGTATAGGAATAGCAATGTAGTTCCCTTTTATAGATCCGTTGTATAGATGTGCTGGTGGCGGAAGGTGAATTAGGGGTAGCGCTAATTGGTGCACATTTAATAAAAGAATTACGCTCTATAGAGAAGAATGTCACAAATTGAGGCTAATAATGTATGATGTATTACATGTTATCAACATTACATCGATTGTGTATTTTAACTTGTTTTTAACTGATGAATGTAATTATCTGAACTTGGGTGTAGTAAGGTCAAAAGTAGGCGTGTTGACCTGTTCCATCTGGATAAATCAATGATGTTGCTAGCAGTTGAAGGAAGCCTGACGAAGTGCACTAAGCATGAAACCATCGTCGCTGTTTGTTTCTTTGCATCATTCCGTCTTCTGTACCCCGATGGTCAAGGTTTGACCTTTTTTTTAAGAGGATGAAATAAAAACGAATGTTTTATGTATCCCGTGGCGGGTGAGTGCCCTGTTTTCTACATTTCACATATGTCACTGCCTGTCTAGGTTTTTTCACAGTGAGCACCACCCTGGGATTTAATTTATTCCATGGTTTTTTGGCTGTTACAGCTGGAAGATTTGCCAATACTGACACAAGATTGTGAATACGAGCGCTGTCGCAGTAGTGCCGCTGACTACTTTGTTCTTTGCTATTTCACACATAGCTTTTGTATGTAAATTGCCTCAGCAGATTATAAATAAGTCCTTTTTTATTCATATGTTAATGAGCTTAGATCGTGTATCGGAAGTGTCTGTGTGCACTATCTTCTCTATGTGTATGTACAGCAGAGACTGCTGTGCTGATGACTCATCTCTGCTATACACATAGATCAGACTATGACACGTCTGGTGCACAGTCTAAGCTCATTAACATATTAATAAAAATGAACTTACTCAAAATCTGCTAAGGCAATTTACATACAAAAGGTAGGTGTGAAATAGCATTTCTAAAGGCTATGCAAGGATGTGCTTATCTAAAAATAACTTTTCCCAATGTTAGATCACCTGTGCCATACTATATTGCAGTCTATGGGAGATTTCCTATGTAACTATTGAAGCCTGCTGCACGCAGGCTTCAGTAGTTACAATATTATGGCAGTGCTGAGAGCCTTCTGAGGGCTCCAAGCTGCCACAGTAATGGGACACCTCCTGAGATTGCGCTGCAGGGGACCGTCCTGTTACTAAGAAGAGAAAAACAAAGTAACCACTCAGATGCTCAAACCATCAAACTTAACTGAACTTGAATTGTTTTGTAAAGAGGAATGGTCCAAAATACCTTCATCCAGGATCCAGGAACTGATTAAAAGCTACAGGAAGCGACTAGAGGCTGTTATCTTTGCAAAAGGAGGATCTACTAAATATTAATGTCACTTTTCTGTTGAGGTGCCCATACTTTTGCACCAGTCAAATTTTGGTTTAATGCATATTGCGCATTTTCTGTTAGTACAATAAACCTCATTTCAATCCTGAAATATTACTGTGTCCATCAGTTATTAGATATATTAAACTGAAATGGCTGTTGCAAACACCAAAATATTTAGAACTAAAAATGATTAAGATTAATAGGGGTGCCCAAACTTTTTCACAGGACTGTATAGAAAAATTCAATTTTTTTTTCCCCTACAAATGTGCCAAAAATATTGGTTATAAGTGGTGCGATCTGATGTAGGTTCTTTACATAAAGGAGTTAATCCAATCCTCTACATAGGGGTATAAGAGAAAAGGTTGCTACCCCTGCCTAAATTGTCAGAATTTATACACTTTACTACTTTGGACAAATTTAATATAAAACATTGTCTTACAAGTGACAGTAAAAAACAAAACAGAATCCACAGAAAAATAATAAAACATATAAATTTCTTAACCCTTAGGCGCACCAGGAGGTACAGTTACGTCCTGGTGCGCTGAAAAAATCATGGAAACATGGCGGCTGCTCTGAAACAGAGCGGCCACACTATTAACTTTTTTTTTTTTTTTTTTTTTTTAAATGTAGATTGTGAGTCCCATATAGGGCTCACAATGTACATTGTTTTTTCCCTATCAGTATGTGTTACTGTGTCCATCAGTTATTAGATATATCAAACTGAAATGGCTATTGCAAACACCAAAACATTTAGAACTAAAAATGATTAAGATTAATAGGGGTGCCCAAACTTTTTCATAGGACTGTACTTGAGCAGCATCTCTGTAGCATCAACTAGTGCTTACGGATTATTCTTGTAATACTTTGTTGACATTAAAGGTGGTTGAAAACATAATTCTATTTTGTTGGATAAGGGACTGTCTATCTTAGCTTAGAGCCTTCCTTTTATTTACCTCTACTACACTATTAGAGTACCCCATATTTTTGAATCTCGACCCATTTTATGTAAGGATTGGAGTCAGGGGCAGGCAGTGCAAAGTGACACAACTGGGAAAGCAACACTGTGCAACTAATGACAAAAGGGGTCGCAGGCCCTTCAGCTATAACTATGCTGTAATATCTGAGATGAGGCAGACCCATGCACTTCCTAATTGAAGTGCGCCTACCAAGGCTCCTGACACTTCTATCCCGGCAACTAGGATAAGGGGAGAGGAGGCCCTGAAAGTCCTAGGGACTGGAGTCATGGGGGTCACACCTAAACAGAAAGCACAGTGTAACTGAAATGCAAAACAAAAGACTAAAACAGCATGGAACCAGGGAGGACCACAAGTCCCAGCAAGACACAGAAGAGAAGGCGAGGTCAGACGAGCAAGAGGTCGAGCCAGGAGATATAATAAAGGTACCGAATCAAAAGACAAGGGATAGTCAAAAATACAAGCCGGGCAGATTAACCAAGAAAACAGACCGAATATTAACAGACAGGGAATCAGACTGAGCAGAGGAACCAAGAACCACAAAGTGAATGGCTGGCAAGGATCCATGCCTGGGTGGGGTTTAAATAGCAGCAGAGAACTCACCTGATGGCTAATGACAAGGAGACTGAAGGCAAGGAAAAGATTAACCCTTAATGACCTAAGCACACCCAATAGAACTCCTAACACGTCTTCCAGGGAGA
The DNA here is from genome assembly GCF_031893055.1 of Leptodactylus fuscus. Lineage (NCBI taxonomy): Eukaryota > Metazoa > Chordata > Amphibia > Anura > Leptodactylidae > Leptodactylus > Leptodactylus fuscus. The sequence goes on from NC_134270.1 coordinate 99,275,801, forward strand.
CGCCGCGCAGCAAGGAGACCGCGGCGACTCCGTATCCTGACATTTTATTTATGGCTTTCTGAACGTTTCCCTCATCACTAATCTTCCTACTTGTTCTCAAAAATTGACTATACTGCAATGAATTAATCATTGCTCTTGGATGTGAAGACTCATATCTTAATAATTTGTTTTAAGTCTATACTCATCTAGAGTAACCAATACATCCAAAACTTGAATCAATGTTTCACATCACACAAAAGTAAACTTCACATCAGAATCCAAATTATTCAAAAAAACATGGAATTAATTTAATTCCTCAATAAAACCTTGCCATAGGAGAAAGATGTCATTTATGTATCTCCGCCACCTCAACACCTTAGAGAAATGTGGAGACATATAGAAAAGATCCTTCTGCATAACTGTCACATATATATTTGTGTAAGCTGCCATTTTTGCGCCCATAACAGTTCTCTTTTGTTATATAGAATTGATCCCTCAAACAAAAAAAAATTATTTGTAAGAATCAAATTCAATGAATCCAGCATAAACAAACATATTGTCAAAGAAGAAATACAGTTTCTTAACTTTTTTCTCCACTGCCTCCAGCCCACATTGCAACTATGTCATAGTAGGCCAAGATTATTTTGTCATTATCATTTACTTCTGTCATTATTGTTTAAACATTTTTTAAAAAAACAGAAGTGTCTGGAACTCTGGGCTGAGCACCCATAGACTGATTGAAGCCGCTGTGGTTATTGTTAGAGATGAGCGAACACTAAAATGTTCGAGGTTCGAAATTCGATTCGAACAGCCGCTCAATGTTCGTGTGTTCGAACGGGTTTCGAACCCCATTATAGTCTATGGGGAACAGATACTCGTTAAGGGGGAAACCCAAATCCGTGTCTGGAGGGTCACCAAGTCCACTATGACACCCCAGGAAATGATGCCAACACCTCTGGAATGACTCTGGGACAGCAGGGGAAGCATGTCTGGGGGCATCTAACACACCAAAGACCCTCTATTACCCCAACATCACAGCCTAACAACTACACACTTTACACACTCAATACCACCTCTCTGACAGTAGGAAAACACCTTGAAACATGTGTATTTGGCACTTGCAGTGAGGAGAGCTTGTCACCAGCAGTGAATTTGGCCCTTGTAGTAAGTTGAGGTTGGCACCAACATTTGTTTTGAAAATCAGGGTGGATTGAGCCTCTAACCAGCAGAGTTTGGGCAAATTCATGGTGGAGGGAGCCTCTAAAAACCCCAGTTTGGACCAATTCATGGTGGAGGGAGCCTCTAAAAAACCCAGTTTGGACCAATTCATGGTGGAGGGAGCCTCTAAACAGCCCAGTTTGGACCAATTCATGGTGGAGGGAGCCTCTAACCAGCCCAGTTTGGGCAAATTCATGGTGGAGGGAGCCTCTAAAAACCCCAGTTTGGACCAATTCATGGTGGAGGGAGCCTCTAACCAGCCCAGTTTGGGCAAATTCATGGTGGAGGGAGCCTCTAAAAAACCCAGTTTGGACCAATTCATGGTGGAGGGAGCCTCTAACCAGCCCAGTTTGGGCAAATTCATGGTGGAGGGAGCCTCTAACCAGCCCAGTTTGGACCAATTAATGGTGGAGGGAGCCTCTAACCAGCCCAGTTTGGACCAATTAATGGTGGAGGGAGCCTCTAACCAGCCCAGTTTGGACCAATTAATGGTGGAGGGAGCCTCTAAACAGCCAAGTTTGGACCAATTCATGGTGGAGGGAGCCTCTAAAAACCCCAGTTTGGACCAATTCATGGTGGAGGGAGCCTCTAACCAGCCCAGTTTGGACCAATTAATGGTGGAGGGAGCCTCTAACCAGCCCAGTTTGGACCAATTCATGGTGGAGGGAGCCTCTAAAAACCCCAGTTTGGACCAATTCATGGTGGAGGGAGCCTCTAACCAGCCCAGTTTGGGCAAATTCATGGTGGAGGGAGCCTCTAAACAGCCCAGTTTGGACCAATTCATGGTGGAGGGAGCCTCTAACCAGCCCAGTTTGGACCAATTAATGGTGGAGGGAGCCTCTAACCAGCCCAGTTTGGACCAATTAATGGTGGAGGGAGCCTCTAACCAGCCCAGTTTGGACCAATTAATGGTGGAGGGAGCCTCTAACCACCCCAGTTTGGACCAATTCATGGTGGAGGGAGCCTCTAAACAGCCAAGTTTGGACCAATTCATGGTGGAGGGAGCCTCTAAAAACCCCAGTTTGGACCAATTCATGGTGGAGGGAGCCTCTAACCAGCCCAGTTTGGGCAAATTCATGGTGGAGGGAGCCTCTAACCAGCCCAGTTTGGACCAATTAATGGTGGAGGGAGCCGCTAAACAGCCCAGTTTGGGCAAATTCATGGTGGAGGGAGCCTCTAAACAGCCCAGTTTGGACCAATTCATGGTGGAGGGAGCCTCTAAAAAACCCAGTTTGGACCAATTCATGGTGGAGGGAGCCTCTAAACAGCCCAGTTTGGGCAAATTCATGGTGGAGGGAGCCTCTAAACAGCCCAGTTTGGGCAAATTCATGGTGGAGGGTGGTGGAGGGAGCCTCTAACCAGCCCAGTTTGGACCAATTAATGGTGGAGGGAGCCTCTAAACAGCCAAGTTTTGGGAAATTCATGGTGGAGGGAGCCTCTAACCAGCCCAGTTTGGGCAAATTCATGGTGGAGGGAGCCTCTAACCAGCCCAGTTTGGACCAATTAATGGTGGAGGGAGCCTCTAACCAGCCCAGTTTGGACCAATTAATGGTGGAGGGAGCCTCTAACCAGCCCAGTTTGGACCAATTAATGGTGGAGGGAGCCTCTAAACAGCCAAGTTTGGACCAATTCATGGTGGAGGGAGCCTCTAAAAACCCCAGTTTGGACCAATTCATGGTGGAGGGAGCCTCTAACCAGCCCAGTTTGGACCAATTAATGGTGGAGGGAGCCTCTAACCAGCCCAGTTTGGACCAATTCATGGTGGAGGGAGCCTCTAAAACCCCCAGTTTGGACCAATTCATGGTGGAGGGAGCCTCTAACCAGCCCAGTTTGGGCAAATTCATGGTGGAGGGAGCCTCTAAACAGCCCAGTTTGGACCAATTCATGGTGGAGGGAGCCTCTAACCAGCCCAGTTTGGACCAATTAATGGTGGAGGGAGCCTCTAACCAGCCCAGTTTGGACCAATTAATGGTGGAGGGAGCCTCTAACCAGCCCAGTTTGGACCAATTAATGGTGGAGGGAGCCTCTAACCACCCCAGTTTGGACCAATTCATGGTGGAGGGAGCCTCTAAACAGCCAAGTTTGGACCAATTCATGGTGGAGGGAGCCTCTAAAAACCCCAGTTTGGACCAATTCATGGTGGAGGGAGCCTCTAACCAGCCCAGTTTGGGCAAATTCATGGTGGAGGGAGCCTCTAACCAGCCCAGTTTGGACCAATTAATGGTGGAGGGAGCCGCTAAACAGCCCAGTTTGGGCAAATTCATGGTGGAGGGAGCCTCTAAACAGCCCAGTTTGGACCAATTCATGGTGGAGGGAGCCTCTAAAAAACCCAGTTTGGACCAATTCATGGTGGAGGGAGCCTCTAAACAGCCCAGTTTGGGCAAATTCATGGTGGAGGGAGCCTCTAAACAGCCCAGTTTGGGCAAATTCATGGTGGAGGGTGGTGGAGGGAGCCTCTAACCAGCCCAGTTTGGACCAATTAATGGTGGAGGGAGCCTCTAAACAGCCAAGTTTTGGGAAATTCATGGTGGAGGGAGCCTCTAACCAGCCCAGTTTGGACCAATTCATGGTGGAGGGAGCCTCTAAACAGCCCAGTTTGGGCAAATTCATGGTGGAGGGAGCCTCTAAAAAACCCAGTTTGGACCAATTCATGGTGGAGGGAGCCTCTAACCAGCCCAGTTTGGACCAATTAATGGTGGAGGGAGCCTCTAAACAGCCAAGTTTGGACCAATTCATGGTGGAGGGAGCCTCTAAAAACCCCAGTTTGGACCAATTCATGGTGGAGGGAGCCTCTAACCAGCCCAGTTTGGACCAATTAATGGTGGAGGGAGCCTCTAACCAGCCCAATTTGGACCAATTAATGGTGGAGGGAGCCTCTAACCACCCCAGTTTGGACCAATTCATGGTGGAGGGAGCCTCTAACCAGCCCAGTTTGGACCAATTAATGGTGGAGGGAGCCTCTAAACAGCCAAGTTTTGGGAAATTCATGGTGGAGGGAGCCTCTAACCAGCCCAGTTTGGACCAATTCATGGTGGAGGGAGCCTCTAAACAGCCAAGTTTTGGGAAATTCATGGTGGAGGGAGCCTCTAACCAGCCCAGTTTGGACCAATTAATGGTGGAGGGAGCCTCTAAACAGCCAAGTTTGGACCAATTCATGGTGGAGGGAGCCTCTAAAAACCCCAGTTTGGACCAATTCATGGTGGAGGGAGCCTCTAACCAGCCAAGTTTGGACCAATTAATGGTGGAGGGAGCCTCTAACCAGCCCAGTTTGGACCAATTAATGGTGGAGGGAGCCTCTAACCACCCCAGTTTGGACCAATTCATGGTGGAGGGAGCCTCTAAACAGCCAAGTTTGGACCAATTCATGGTGGAGGGAGCCTCTAAAAACCCCAGTTTGGACCAATTCATGGTGGAGGGAGCCTCTAACCAGCCCAGTTTGGGCAAATTCATGGTGGAGGGAGCCTCTAAACAGCCCAGTTTGGACCAATTCATGGTGGAGGGAGCCTCTAACCAGCCCAGTTTGGACCAATTAATGGTGGAGGGAGCCTCTAAAAACCCCAGTTTGGACCAATTCATGGTGGAGGGAGCCTCTAACCAGCCCAGTTTGGACCAATTAATGGTGGAGGGAGCCTCTAACCAGCCCAGTTTGGACCAATTAATGGTGGAGGGAGCCTCTAACCACCCCAGTTTGGACCAATTCATGGTGGAGGGAGCCTCTAACCAGCCCAGTTTGGACCAATTAATGGTGGAGGGAGCCTCTAAACAGCCAAGTTTTGGGAAATTCATGGTGGAGGGAGCCTCTAACCAGCCCAGTTTGGACCAATTCATGGTGGAGGGAGCCTCTAAACAGCCCAGTTTGGGCAAATTCATGGTGGAGGGAGCCTCTAAAAAACCCAGTTTGGACCAATTCATGGTGGAGGGAGCCTCTAACCAGCCCAGTTTGGACCAATTAATGGTGGAGGGAGCCTCTAAACAGCCAAGTTTGGACCAATTCATGGTGGAGGGAGCCTCTAAAAACCCCAGTTTGGACCAATTCATGGTGGAGGGAGCCTCTAACCAGCCCAGTTTGGACCAATTAATGGTGGAGGGAGCCTCTAACCAGCCCAGTTTGGACCAATTAATGGTGGAGGGAGCCTCTAACCACCCCAGTTTGGACCAATTCATGGTGGAGGGAGCCTCTAAACAGCCAAGTTTGGACCAATTCATGGTGGAGGGAGCCTCTAAAAACCCCAGTTTGGACCAATTCATGGTGGAGGGAGCCTCTAACCAGCCCAGTTTGGGCAAATTCATGGTGGAGGGAGCCTCTAAACAGCCCAGTTTGGACCAATTCATGGTGGAGGGAGCCTCTAACCAGCCCAGTTTGGACCAATTAATGGTGGAGGGAGCCTCTAAAAACCCCAGTTTGGACCAATTCATGGTGGAGGGAGCCTCTAACCAGCCCAGTTTGGACCAATTAATGGTGGAGGGAGCCTCTAACCAGCCCAGTTTGGACCAATTAATGGTGGAGGGAGCCTCTAACCACCCCAGTTTGGACCAATTCATGGTGGAGGGAGCCTCTAAACAGCCAAGTTTGGACCAATTCATGGTGGAGGGAGCCTCTAAAAACCCCAGTTTGGACCAATTCATGGTGGAGGGAGCCTCTAACCAGCCCAGTTTGGGCAAATTCATGGTGGAGGGAGCCTCTAACCAGCCCAGTTTGGACCAATTAATGGTGGAGGGAGCCGCTAAACAGCCCAGTTTGGGCAAATTCATGGTGGAGGGAGCCTCTAAACAGCCCAGTTTGGACCAATTCATGGTGGAGGGAGCCTCTAAAAAACCCAGTTTGGACCAATTCATGGTGGAGGGAGCCTCTAAACAGCCCAGTTTGGGCAAATTCATGGTGGAGGGAGCCTCTAAACAGGCCAGTTTGGGCAAATTCATGGTGGAGGGAGCCTCTAACCAGCCCAGTTTGGACCAATTAATGGTGGAGGGAGCCTCTAAACAGCCAAGTTTTGGGAAATTCATGGTGGAGGGAGCCTCTAACCAGCCCAGTTTGGACCAATTCATGGTGGAGGGAGCCTCTAAACAGCCCAGTTTGGGCAAATTCATGGTGGAGGGAGCCTCTAAAAAACCCAGTTTGGACCAATTCATGGTGGAGGGAGCCTCTAACCAGCCCAGTTTGGACCAATTAATGTTGGAGGGAGCCTCTAAACAGCCAAGTTTGGACCAATTCATGGTGGAGGGAGCCTCTAAAAACCCCAGTTTGGACCAATTCATGGTGGAGGGAGCCTCTAACCAGCCCAGTTTGGGCAAATTCATGGTGGAGGGAGCCTCTAAACAGCCCAGTTTGGGCAAATTCATGGTGGAGGGAGCCTCTAAACAGCCCAGTTTGGACCAATTCATGGTGGAGGGAGCCTCTAAACAGCCCAGTTTGGGCAAATTCATGGTGGAGGGAGCCTCTAAAAAACCCAGTTTGGACCAATTCATGGTGGAGGGAGCCTCTAAACAGCCCAGTTTGGGCAAATTCATGGTGGAGGGAGCCTCTAAACAGCCCAGTTTGGGCAAATTCATGGTGGAGGGAGCCTCTAACCAGCCCAGTTTGGACCAATTAATGGTGGAGGGAGCCTCTAACCAGCCCAGTTTGGACCAATTCATGGTGGAGGGAGCCTCTAAAACCCCCAGTTTGGACCAATTCATGGTGGAGGGAGCCTCTAACCAGCCCAGTTTGGGCAAATTCATGGTGGAGGGAGCCTCTAAACAGCCCAGTTTGGACCAATTCATGGTGGAGGGAGCCTCTAACCAGCCCAGTTTGGACCAATTAATGGTGGAGGGAGCCTCTAACCAGCCCAGTTTGGACCAATTAATGGTGGAGGGAGCCTCTAACCAGCCCAGTTTGGACCAATTAATGGTGGAGGGAGCCTCTAACCACCCCAGTTTGGACCAATTCATGGTGGAGGGAGCCTCTAAACAGCCAAGTTTGGACCAATTCATGGTGGAGGGAGCCTCTAAAAACCCCAGTTTGGACCAATTCATGGTGGAGGGAGCCTCTAAAAAACCCAGTTTGGACCAATTCATGGTGGAGGGAGCCTCTAAACAGCCCAGTTTGGGCAAATTCATGGTGGAGGGAGCCTCTAAACAGCCCAGTTTGGACCAATTCATGGTGGAGGGAGCCTCTAACCAGCCCAGTTTGGACCAATTAATGGTGGAGGGAGCCTCTAAACAGCCAAGTTTTGGGAAATTCATGGTGGAGGGAGCCTCTAACCAGCCCAGTTTGGACCAATTCATGGTGGAGGGAGCCTCTAAACAGCCCAGTTTGGGCAAATTCATGGTGGAGGGAGCCTCTAAAAAACCCAGTTTGGACCAATTCATGGTGGAGGGAGCCTCTAACCAGCCCAGTTTGGACCAATTAATGGTGGAGGGAGCCTCTAAACAGCCAAGTTTGGACCAATTCATGGTGGAGGGAGCCTCTAAAAACCCCAGTTTGGACCAATTCATGGTGGAGGGAGCCTCTAACCAGCCCAGTTTGGACCAATTAATGGTGGAGGGAGCCTCTAACCAGCCCAGTTTGGACCAATTAATGGTGGAGGGAGCCTCTAACCACCCCAGTTTGGACCAATTCATGGTGGAGGGAGCCTCTAACCAGCCCAGTTTGGACCAATTAATGGTGGAGGGAGCCTCTAAACAGCCAAGTTTTGGGAAATTCATGGTGGAGGGAGCCTCTAACCAGCCCAGTTTGGACCAATTCATGGTGGAGGGAGCCTCTAAACAGCCAAGTTTTGGGAAATTCATGGTGGAGGGAGCCTCTAACCAGCCCAGTTTGGACCAATTAATGGTGGAGGGAGCCTCTAAACAGCCAAGTTTGGACCAATTCATGGTGGAGGGAGCCTCTAAAAACCCCAGTTTGGACCAATTCATGGTGGAGGGAGCCTCTAACCAGCCCAGTTTGGACCAATTAATGGTGGAGGGAGCCTCTAACCAGCCCAGTTTGGACCAATTAATGGTGGAGGGAGCCTCTAACCACCCCAGTTTGGACCAATTCATGGTGGAGGGAGCCTCTAAACAGCCAAGTTTGGACCAATTCATGGTGGAGGGAGCCTCTAAAAACCCCAGTTTGGACCAATTCATGGTGGAGGGAGCCTCTAACCAGCCCAGTTTGGGCAAATTCATGGTGGAGGGAGCCTCTAAACAGCCCAGTTTGGACCAATTCATGGTGGAGGGAGCCTCTAACCAGCCCAGTTTGGACCAATTAATGGTGGAGGGAGCCTCTAAAAACCCCAGTTTGGACCAATTCATGGTGGAGGGAGCCTCTAACCAGCCCAGTTTGGACCAATTAATGGTGGAGGGAGCCTCTAACCAGCCCAGTTTGGACCAATTAATGGTGGAGGGAGCCTCTAACCACCCCAGTTTGGACCAATTCATGGTGGAGGGAGCCTCTAACCAGCCCAGTTTGGACCAATTAATGGTGGAGGGAGCCTCTAAACAGCCAAGTTTTGGGAAATTCATGGTGGAGGGAGCCTCTAACCAGCCCAGTTTGGACCAATTCATGGTGGAGGGAGCCTCTAAACAGCCCAGTTTGGGCAAATTCATGGTGGAGGGAGCCTCTAAAAAACCCAGTTTGGACCAATTCATGGTGGAGGGAGCCTCTAACCAGCCCAGTTTGGACCAATTAATGGTGGAGGGAGCCTCTAAACAGCCAAGTTTGGACCAATTCATGGTGGAGGGAGCCTCTAAAAACCCCAGTTTGGACCAATTCATGGTGGAGGGAGCCTCTAACCAGCCCAGTTTGGACCAATTAATGGTGGAGGGAGCCTCTAACCAGCCCAGTTTGGACCAATTAATGGTGGAGGGAGCCTCTAACCACCCCAGTTTGGACCAATTCATGGTGGAGGGAGCCTCTAAACAGCCAAGTTTGGACCAATTCATGGTGGAGGGAGCCTCTAAAAACCCCAGTTTGGACCAATTCATGGTGGAGGGAGCCTCTAACCAGCCCAGTTTGGGCAAATTCATGGTGGAGGGAGCCTCTAAACAGCCCAGTTTGGACCAATTCATGGTGGAGGGAGCCTCTAACCAGCCCAGTTTGGACCAATTAATGGTGGAGGGAGCCTCTAAAAACCCCAGTTTGGACCAATTCATGGTGGAGGGAGCCTCTAACCAGCCCAGTTTGGACCAATTAATGGTGGAGGGAGCCTCTAACCAGCCCAGTTTGGACCAATTAATGGTGGAGGGAGCCTCTAACCACCCCAGTTTGGACCAATTCATGGTGGAGGGAGCCTCTAAACAGCCAAGTTTGGACCAATTCATGGTGGAGGGAGCCTCTAAAAACCCCAGTTTGGACCAATTCATGGTGGAGGGAGCCTCTAACCAGCCCAGTTTGGGCAAATTCATGGTGGAGGGAGCCTCTAACCAGCCCAGTTTGGACCAATTAATGGTGGAGGGAGCCGCTAAACAGCCCAGTTTGGGCAAATTCATGGTGGAGGGAGCCTCTAAACAGCCCAGTTTGGACCAATTCATGGTGGAGGGAGCCTCTAAAAAACCCAGTTTGGACCAATTCATGGTGGAGGGAGCCTCTAAACAGCCCAGTTTGGGCAAATTCATGGTGGAGGGAGCCTCTAAACAGGCCAGTTTGGGCAAATTCATGGTGGAGGGAGCCTCTAACCAGCCCAGTTTGGACCAATTAATGGTGGAGGGAGCCTCTAAACAGCCAAGTTTTGGGAAATTCATGGTGGAGGGAGCCTCTAACCAGCCCAGTTTGGACCAATTCATGGTGGAGGGAGCCTCTAAACAGCCCAGTTTGGGCAAATTCATGGTGGAGGGAGCCTCTAAAAAACCCAGTTTGGACCAATTCATGGTGGAGGGAGCCTCTAACCAGCCCAGTTTGGACCAATTAATGTTGGAGGGAGCCTCTAAACAGCCAAGTTTGGACCAATTCATGGTGGAGGGAGCCTCTAAAAACCCCAGTTTGGACCAATTCATGGTGGAGGGAGCCTCTAACCAGCCCAGTTTGGGCAAATTCATGGTGGAGGGAGCCTCTAAACAGCCCAGTTTGGGCAAATTCATGGTGGAGGGAGCCTCTAAACAGCCCAGTTTGGACCAATTCATGGTGGAGGGAGCCTCTAAAAAACCCAGTTTGGACCAATTCATGGTGGAGGGAGCCTCTAAACAGCCCAGTTTGGGCAAATTCATGGTGGAGGGAGCCTCTAAACAGCCCAGTTTGGGCAAATTCATGGTGGAGGGAGCCTCTAACCAGCCCAGTTTGGACCAATTAATGGTGGAGGGAGCCTCTAAACAGCCAAGTTTTGGGAAATTCATGGTGGAGGGAGCCTCTAACCAGCCCAGTTTGGACCAATTCATGGTGGAGGGAGCCTCTAAACAGCCCAGTTTGGGCAAATTCATGGTGGAGGGAGCCTCTAACCAGCAGAGTTGTGGGAAAGCAGGGTGGAGGGAGCCTCTAACCAGCAGAGTTGGTGGAAATCAGGGTGGAGGGAGCCTCTAACCAGCAGAGTTGGGGGAAATCATGTTGGAGGGAGCCTAGTATTAGCAGAATTGTGCAACGCTTATGGTGGATGAGTATGAGGATGCGGAGGAATTGGAGAGGTTGAGTACAGACATGGAGTTTCATGTTGGGGTGCTTTACACAGGTGGGCACAAAAATGAAGGCTCTATCCAGTGGTGGTTCATTTTTATCAAAGTGAGCCGGTCGGCACTCTCAGCTGACAGACGGGTGCGCTTGTCAGTGATGATGCCACCGGCTGCACTGAACACCCTCTCAGATAGGACGCTGGCGGCAGGACAGGACAGCACCTCCAAGGCATATAGGGCAAGTTCAAGCCACAGGTCCAACTTCGACACCCAATACGTGTAGGGCGCAGAGGGGTCGGAGAGGACAGGGCTGTGGTCGGAAAGGTATTCCCGCAACATGCGCCTATACTTCTCACGCCTGGTGACACTAGGACCCTCCGTGGCGGCACTTTGGCGAGGGGGTGCCATCAAGGTGTCCCAGACCTTAGACAGTGTGCCCCTCGTTTGTGTGGACCGGTGAGAACTTGGTTGCCTACTGGAGGAACTGCCCTCCCTGCCGCCAACGTCACATGCTGGAAACATCTCCATCATATTCTGCACCAATTGCCTGTGGCAAGCATTGATGCGATTGGCCCTCCCCTCTACCGGAATAAAAGACGAGATGTTGTTTTTATACCGGGGGTCAAGGATAGCAAAGATCCAGTACTGGTTGTCCTCCATGATTTTGACAATACGCTTGTCGGTTGTAAAGCACCCCAACATGAACTCAGCCATGTCTGCCACAGTGTTAGTTGGCATGACTCCTCTGGCCCCACCGGAAAGTTCAATCTCCATTTCCTCCTCATCCTCCATGTCTACCCATCCGCGCTGCAACAATGGGACGATTCGAAGTTGCCCGGAAGCCTCCTGTATCACCATCACATCATCGGACAACTCTTCTTCCTCCTCCTCCTCCTCCTCCTCCTCCTCCATTAAACGCAGTGAAGCGGACAGATGTGTGGACCTACTCTCCAGCTGTGACGGATCGGATGCTATCCCTAACTCCTCTGTGTGATCTGAGTTATCCCTGATGTCAATCAGGGATTCTCTCAGAACACACAAGAGCGGGATTGTAAGGCTCACCATCGCATCCTCAGAGCTCACCCTCCTTGTGGACTCCTCAAAGACCCGTAGGATGTCACAAAGGTCTCTCATCCATGGCCACTCATGGATGTGAAACTGAGGCAGCTGACTTTGTGGCACCCTAGGGTTTTGTAGCTGGTATTCCATCAAAGGTCTCTGCTGCTCAACCACTCTATTCAACATCTGAAACGTTGAGTTCCAGCGTGTGGGGACGTCGCACAAAAGCCGGTGTTGTGGCACATGCAGGCGTTGCTGGAGAGATTTTAAGCTAGCAGCGGCTACTGTCGACTTGCGAAAGTGGGCGCACATGCGCCGCACTTTCACCAGTAGCTCTGGAACATTGGGGTAGCTCTTTAGGAAACGTTGCACCACTAGGTTGAAGATGTGGGCCAGGCATGGAACATGTTGGAGTCCGGCAAGCTCCAGAGCTGCTACCAGGTTCCGGCCGTTATCACAAACGACCATGCCTGGGCCCAGGTGCAGCGGCTCAAACCATATTGCCGTCTCATCGAGGAGGGCATCCCTCACCTCGGAGGCAGTGTGCTGTCTGTCCCCCAAGCTGATCAGCTTCAGCACAGCCTGCTGACGTCTACCAACGCCAGTGCTGCAACGTTTCCAACTCGTAGCTGGGGTCAATCTAACAGCGGAGGAGGAGGCGGTGGCGGAGGAGGAGGCGGTGGCGGAGGAGGAGGCGGTAGAGGAGGAGGAGGAGGGGGGTGTTTTTCTCGTGTCCCTGCCAGGAATGTTAGGCGGGGAGACGAGGTACACCGGGCCAGTTTGGGAAGCAGTCCCAGCCTCAACTACATTCACCCAGTGTGCCGTCAGTGAAATGTAGCGTCCCTGTCCGCATGCACTTGTCCACGCGTCGGTGGTCAAGTGGACCTTTGTGCAAAGCGCGGAACTAAGGGCCCGCCTGATGTTGAGTGACACGTGCTGGTGCAAGGCGGGGACGGCACACCGGGAGAAGTAGTGACGGCTAGGGACGGCATAGCGAGGTGCCGCAGTTGCCATCAGGTCCAGGAAGGCGGGAGTTTCAACAAGCCGGAACGCCAACATCTCCTGGGCCAGCAGTTTAGCGATGTTGGCGTTCAAGGCTTGCGCGTGTGGGTGGTTAGCAGTGTATTTCTGCCGCCGCTCCAATGTCTGAGAGATGGTGGGTTGTTGTAAAGAAATGCCTGATGGTGCCTTTGATGGTGCAGGAGAAGGAGATAAGACAGGACCAGGGGAGGATGAGGTAGAAGTCAACAAAGTGGCGGAGGCAGATGAAGTGGTGTCCTGGCTCGTCCTCTGGAGTGCATCGCCAGCACAGTCAGCAGTGGCAGTGGCAGAGGCAGAGGCAGTGGCAGAGGCAGTGGCAGTGGCGTGAACGGCAGGCGGCCTTTGTCCTGCCGTTGCTGCCTGCCACTGATTCCAGTGCTTGGATTCCAAATGACGGCGCATTGAAGTGGTGGACAGGTTGCTCTTCTCAGAGCCCCTAATCAATTTCGAGAGGCAAATTGTGCAGACAACACTATATCTGTCCTCGGCGCATTCCTTGAAAAAACTCCACACCTTCGAGAAACGTGCCCTCGAGGTGGGAGTTTTTCGGGGCTGGGTACGAACTGGAACATCTTGGGAGATTCCGGGTGTGGCCTGGCTTCGCCTAAGCTGCTGACCTCTGCCTCTGCCTCTAGCTACCCTTTTTGGTGCTGCACCTGCCTCAACATCCACACTACTTTCCCCGCTTGACATCCCCCCTGTCCAGGTCGGGTCAGTGTCCTCATCATCCACCACTTCCTCTTCCAACTCCTGTCTCATCTCCTCCTCCCGCACAATGCGCCGGTCAACTGGATGCCCTGACGGCAACTGCGTCACATCATCGTCGATGAGGGTGGGTTGCTGGTCATCCACCACCAAATCGAACGGAGATGGAGGAGACTCTAGTGTTTGAGCATCTGGACACAGATGCTCCTCTGTTAGGTTCGTGGAATCGTGACGTGGAGAGGCAGGTTGAGGGACAATGAAAGGAGCGGAGAACAGCTCTGGGGAGCAGGGACAGTTTGGGTTATTGTTCTGTAAAGCTTCGGAATTTTGGGAGGAAGGAAGACAAGACTGTTGGGTAATAGGAGGAGAGGAGGCAGAGTCTGACTGGCTGCTGGACAATGTGCTGTAAGCGTTCTCTGACAGCCATTGCAAGACCTGTTCCTGGTTCTCGGGCCTACTAAGGTTTGTACCCTGCAGTTTAGTTAATGTGGCAAGCAACCCTGGCACTGTGGAGTGGCGCAATGCTTGCTGCCCCACAGGAGTAGGCACGGGACGCCCTGTGGCTTCACTGCTACCTTGCTCCCCAGAACCATTCCCCCGACCTCGCCCACGGCCTCGTCCACGTCCCTTTCCGGGAGCCTTGCGCATTTTGAATTCCTAGTTAGAAATTGGCACTGTATACCAGTAGTAAAAATTGTGGGTGCACGTAACCCCAATATATTCTTTGAATTCCCAGTCAGACACTGGCACTATATGGTCGTAGCAAGAAATGAGGGTATTTGTATTCCCAATATACTCTTTGAATTCCCAGTCAGACAATGGCACTGTATACCAGTAGTAAAAATTGTGGGTGCACGTAACCCCAATATATTCTTTGAATTCCCAGTCAGAAACTGGCACTATATGGCAGTAGCAAGAAATGAGGGTATTTGTATTCCCAATATACTCTTTGAATTCCCAGTCAGACAATGGCACTGTATACCAGTAGTAAAAATTGTGGGTGCACGTAACCCCAATATATTCTTTGAATTACCAGTCAGAAACTGGCACTATATGGCAGTAGCAAGAAATGAGGGTATTTATAACCCCAATATATTCTTTGAATTCCCAGTCAGACAATGGCACTGTATACCAGTAGTAAAAATTGTGGGTGCACGTAACCCCAATATATTCTTTGAATTCCCAGTCAGAAACTGGCACTATATGGCAGTAGCAAGAAATGAGGGTATTTGTATTCCCAATATACTCTTTGAATTCCCAGTCAGACAATGGCACTGTATACCAGTAGTAAAAATTGTGGGTGCACGTAACCCCAATATATTCTTTGAATTACCAGTCAGAAACTGGCACTATATGGCAGTAGCAAGAAATGAGGGTATTTATAACCCCAATATATTCTTTGAATTCCCAGTCAGACAATGGCACTGTATACCAGTAGTAAAAATTGTGGGTGCACGTAACCCCAATATATTCTTTGAATTACCAGTCAGAAACTGGCACTATATGGCAGTAGCAAGAAATGAGGGTATTTGTATTCCCAATATACTCTTTGAATTCCCAGTCAGACAATGGCACTGTATACCAGTAGTAAAAATTGTGGGTGCGCGTAACCCCAATATATTCTTTGAATTACCAGTCAGAAACTGGCACTATATGGCAGTAGCAAGAAATGAGGGTATTTATAACCCCAATATATTCTTTGAATTCCCAGTCAGACAATGGCACTGTATACCAGTAGTAAAAATTGTGGGTGCACGTAACCCCAATATATTCTTTGAATTCCCAGTCAGACACTGGCACTATATGGCAGTAGCAAGAAATGAGGGTATTTGTATTCCCAATATATTCTTTGAATTCCCAGTCAGACAATGGCACTGTATACCAGTAGTAAAAATTGTGGGTGCACGTAACCCCAATATATTCTTTGAATTCCCAGTCAGACAATGGCACTGTATACCAGTAGTAAAAATTGTGGGTGCACGTAACCACAATATATTCTTTGAATTCCCAGTCAGAAACTGGCACTATATGGCAGTAGCAAGAAATGAGGGTATTTGTATTCCCAATATACTCTTTGAATTCCCAGTCAGACAATGGCACTGTATACCAGTAGTAAAAATTGTGGGTGCACGTAACCCCAATATATTCTTTGAATTACCAGTCAGAAACTGGCACTATATGGCAGTAGCAAGAAATGAGGGTATTTGTATTCCCAATATACTCTTTGAATTCCCAGTCAGACAATGGCACTGTATACCAGTAGTAAAAATTGTGGGTGCACGTAACCCCAATATATTCTTTGAATTACCAGTCAGAAACTGGCACTATATGGCAGTAGCAAGAAATGAGGGTATTTATAACCCCAATATATTCTTTGAATTCCCAGTCAGACAATGGCACTGTATACCAGTAGTAAAAATTGTGGGTGCACGTAACCACAATATATTCTTTGAATTCCCAGTCAGAAACTGGCACTATATGGCAGTAGCAAGAAATGAGGGTATTTGTATTCCCAATATACTCTTTGAATTCCCAGTCAGACAATGGCACTGTATACCAGTAGTAAAAATTGTGGGTGCACGTAACCCCAATATATTCTTTGAATTACCAGTCAGAAACTGGCACTATATGGCAGTAGCAAGAAATGAGGGTATTTATAACCCCAATATATTCTTTGAATTCCCAGTCAGACAATGGCACTGTATACCAGTAGTAAAAATTGTGGGTGCACGTAACCCCAATATATTCTTTGAATTACCAGTCAGAAACTGGCACTATATGGCAGTAGCAAGAAATGAGGGTATTTGTATTCCCAATATACTCTTTGAATTCCCAGTCAGACAATGGCACTGTATACCAGTAGTAAAAATTGTGGGTGCACGTAACCCCAATATATTCTTTGAATTACCAGTCAGAAACTGGCACTATATGGCAGTAGCAAGAAATGAGGGTATTTGTATTCCCAATATACTCTTTGAATTCCCAGTCAGACAATGGCACTGTATACCAGTAGTAAAAATTGTGGGTGCACGTAACCCCAATATATTCTTTGAATTACCAGTCAGAAACTGGCACTATATGGCAGTAGCAAGAAATGAGGGTATTTATAACCCCAATATATTCTTTGAATTCCCAGTCAGACAATGGCACTGTATACCAGTAGTAAAAATTGTGGGTGCACGTAACCCCAATATATTCTTTGAATTCCCAGTCAGACACTGGCACTATATGGCAGTAGCAAGAAATGAGGGTATTTGTATTCCCAATATATTCTTTGAATTCCCAGTCAGACAATGGCACTGTATGCCAGTAGTAAAAATTGTGGGTGCACGTAACCCCAATATATTCTTTGAATTCCCAGTCAGACACTGGCACTATATGGCAGTAGCAAGAAATGAGGGTATTTGTATTCCCAATATATTCTTTGAATTCCCAGTCAGACAATGGCACTGTATACCAGTAGTAAAAATTGTGGGTGCACGTAACCCCAATATATTCTTTGAATTCCCAGTCAGACACTGGCACTATATGGCAGTAGCAAGAAATGAGGGTATTTGTATTCCCAATATATTCTTTGAATTCCCAGTCAGACAATGGCACTGTATACCAGTAGTAAAAATTGTGGGTGCACGTAACCCCAATATATTCTTTGAATTCCCAGTCAGACACTGGCACTATATGGCAGTAGCAAGAAATGAGGGTATTTGTATTCCCAATATATTCTTTGAATTCCCAGTCAGACAATGGCACTGTATACCAGTAGTAAAAATTGTGGGTGCACGTAACCCCAATATATTCTTTGAATTCCCAGTCAGACACTGGCACTATATGGCAGTAGCAAGAAATGAGGGTATTTGTATTCCCAATATATTCTTTGAATTCCCAGTCAGACAATGGCACTGTATACCAGTAGTAAAAATTGTGGGTGCACGTAACCCCAATATATTCTTTGAATTCCCAGTCAGACACTGGCACTATATGGCAGTAGCAAGAAATGAGGGTATTTGTATTCCCAATATATTCTTTGAATTCCCAGTCAGACAATGGCACTTTATACCAGTAGTAAAAATTGTGGGTGCACGTAACCCCAATATATTCTTTGAATTCCCAGTCAGACACTGGCACTATATGGCAGTAGCAAGAAATGAGGGTATTTGTATTCCCAATATATTCTTTGAATTCCCAGTCAGACAATGGCACTGTATACCAGTAGTAAAAATTGTGGGTGCACGTAACCCCAATATATTCTTTGAATTCCCAGTCAGACACTGGCACTATATGGCAGTAGCAAGAAATGAGGGTATTTGTATTCCCAATATATTCTTTGAATTCCCAGTCAGACAATGGCACTGTATACCAGTAGTAAAAATTGTGGGTGCACGTAACCCCAATATATTCTTTGAATTCCCAGTCAGACACTGGCACTATATGGCAGTAGCAAGAAATGAGGGTATTTGTATTCCCAATATATTCTTTGAATTCCCAGTCAGACAATGGCACTGTATACCAGTAGTAAAAATTGTGGGTGCACGTAACCCCAATATATTCTTTGAATTCCCAGTCAGACACTGGCACTATATGGCAGTAGCAAGAAATGAGGGTATTTGTATTCCCAATATATTCTTTGAATTCCCAGTCAGACAATGGCACTGTATACCAGTAGTAAAAATTGTGGGTGCACGTAACCCCAATATATTCTTTG
Source organism: Leptodactylus fuscus (assembly GCF_031893055.1). Classification (NCBI taxonomy): domain Eukaryota; kingdom Metazoa; phylum Chordata; class Amphibia; order Anura; family Leptodactylidae; genus Leptodactylus; species Leptodactylus fuscus. The sequence continues at coordinate 99,294,063 of NC_134270.1, forward strand.
AATTCCCAGTCAGACACTGGCACTATATGGCAGTAGCAAGAAATGAGGGTATTTGTATTCCCAATATATTCTTTGAATTCCCAGTCAGACAATGGCACTGTATACCAGTAGTAAAAATTGTGGGTGTATATAGCCCCAATTCTATTGCTAGGGGACTTGCAGGGTATTTCTGGGGTGAAGGTGGGGGGGCACACCGTTGGAACGGGTATCGGGGTATATATCGGGTATACGGGAATACACTGACAGTGTATTCCATTCAGGATCCTGGGAAAGCTGGGTTGCGGCGATTGAGCCCGTCAGTGCCACGTTACACTGACAAGCTTCTCCCTGGAATTTAGCTCTTATAAGAGCTGTTGGTTGTCTTCTCCTTCCTATCCTAGCCTGTCCCTGCCTACCCAGAATCTAAGCCCTAGCTAGCTGGACGGAAACCTCCGTCCTCGGTGAATTGCAAGCTCAGAATGACGCGAACCTGGGCGGCGCTGTTCTTTTAAATTAGAGGTCACATGTTTTCGGCAGCCAATGGGTTTTGCCTACTTTTTTCAACGTCACCGGTGTCGTAGTTCCTGTCCCACCTACCCTGCGCTGTTATTGGAGCAAAAAAGGCGCCAGGGAAGGTGGGAGGGGAATCGAGTAATGGCGCACTTTACCACGCGGTGTTCGATTCGAACATGCCGAACAGCCTAATATCCGATCGAACATGAGTTCGATAGAACACTGTTCGCTCATCTCTAGTTATTGTTACTATTTTGACATTTCAGCGGGCACAGCCTTAACAAACATATATTTTTCCATCATAGATATGGTGGATTTGTCATGTTTTCACTGAGGCGGAAAGAATCTTGGGAGTGACACAAAGCAATGCTGCGTTTCTGACTACTCCTTCAACCTTGGATCTAAAGAAAAGATATGAAATGAACTCTAAAAGAATGATGACTATGAAATTACATTTGATCACTTTAAGTGAGTATTATAAATCAATAAGCAACAAAAAAGAGACAAACGCTCTACTTGGTAGCACTGCATAGGTTTGAGATCAAATGTGGTTGCACGGACAATACCCGACTGTAGCAGAGTGAGCATGAAATAAACGTGAAAAAATTCCAGCAAACCACTATATCATAAAACTTAACTTTTACTCCATATAAAAATTGAAACCATGGATATTACATCACCATATCACCTGCTCTCTGATATGGTGATGTAATATCCATGGTTTTATTTTTTATGTGGAGTAAAAGTTAAGTTTTATGATATAGTGGTTTGCTGGAATTTTTTCAAGTTTATTATAAATGAATACCAAAATGTAAATGAATATGGGAGTGAGATCTCATATAAGACCCAATTTATTCTCCCAAGTTTTTTTTTTTTTTTTTTTTTGCACAAAATATTTACATATCTCAAATAAATATTCTTTTGTATTAATGTAGCTAAATATGAACATTTTACAGAAGGAAATTGATATGTTCTAAGTACATATGGGTGAATCAGAATCAGCACAAATTTATAACCAATTTGGATAATTACATAGTTTATGACTAGAGCTCAAGATAGTAAAAAAGAAAAAAAGGAGCAGAGATGAAGAGAATTATAAAAATGGTAGAATATATAATTGGCAAATACAAAGTTCAACAACAGTTATTGCAGGGCCACAACCTTCATGGAGGGATGCATCATTTAAAAAGAGGACTTTCTCTGACCTCTTCCTCAGCCTGTCCCTTCATGTTCTCCTTCTTCTCCAAGCACTTTACTTTTGACCCAGGAGGGTCAGGACCACCAGCAGGTGGAGAAGAACCAGGAGAGGTGGGGGGAAATTCCAGCGATGACAACCAGCACAACAAAGGAAATTGTGCAAGACCGACACCACCCAGAGCTGTAAACAACAAGTGACAAGCATAAATTCAAATGTAGTGATAAGTATTTCACTAAAAGAATTATCTAATGATTGAATATCAGTATTGCATAAGGGACTCTAATTTTGTCCAGCATCATGTGACGAAAATATGATTAGAGGATCTAAGGGCTATATTAGTCCACAAATTAATATTGCTATGAGCCATTGGACCATAACCAGCCCCATAATGGGTTGGTACGACATGTGCAAATTCATGTGAGTAACCAATGGGCGGTCTAGTCTGCAATACTGAAAAGTACAACTAGTCCAGATCTAATCCATATATATACACTGGGCATTTGGTAAAAGTAAGAGAATAAATCGTAAGGTCTAATCATTGGCCATACTGTCCCCTAAAATATTGAATATCAAAAATAGTTGATGTATCCAGGGTCTCAAAAACTATTTGGAACATAAAATTGTTTTAAGAGGCCTTAGGAACTCCATACTTCTTGCCAAAAGAGTTAGATCAGCATTGTTATGTGCAAAATGGAAGAGAGAAATCACTGAGTGTTCTCTTTGGCCAATATCTTTTCTCCTAGAGGATGACCAAAACATTTTAAGAAGACTATGAGTGACAGTTAACAACCTCATTGAAAAAGCAAAAACATTTGCCACTGACCCTAACTTTATAAAGAAAGAGAAATATCTACAAACCAACAGTGAAAAAACAATCAGTTTTATTAAAGCCTGAAAACTTCACCAATTCCAAAGGGACTTAAATGAATTTGGAGAGAATCGGGCATGCTCAAGCTTATCTAACACTAGAATAACTAACGACATATCATCATCTGAGTGTGAGACATCAGATACAGATCAAGCAACACGTCCTAAAACCACATTCCCAAGGTGAAGAGGTTGGGATGGGTTCAACCAACTAAATAGGGTTATGGCTTGCAGATCATTGCTATATCACAATGTGTCCTTACTGAATATAACTATACTGAATATGCGATTGTCGTTTGAACCAACATTGGGTTTTGACTAGAGTTGAGCGATCGGAAAAGCTTGGATTCCGATCGTCGATCGAGTAAATATCGTGATCGGAATTCTGATTCCGATCTTTTTAGGCGGTATCGAGGTCGAAGGTTATTTCCCACAATGCTTTGCTACTGGCCAAGCATTGTGGGGAAAAGCTAACAATGTTAGCTACTAGAGATGAGAGAGTACTATTCAAAACTGCCATTTCAAATAGCACGCTCCCATAGGAATGAATGGATGCAGCCCGCACACAGCCTGTGCCAGCGTCCGGCTGCTTAACCCCATGCGCGCCAGCTGCGTCCATTCACTCCTACGGCACAGCAGGGAGGAAACAGAAGAGTAGATAATATGTATGTAGCAGAGTTCAGTATATGGCACAGCAGGGAGGAAACAAAATAGTATAGTCCACTAGAAACAGAATAGTCCACTTACCTGCACAGATCAGCTGCCGCTGTCGCTCCCCATTCTTCTCGGTCTGGTTCTCTCTCATTTACATGCCTTCAGATGTGTGCACACCTAGCTCCCAGGTTAATGTTACAGACCTAGGAAGAAGGTGGGGCTTGTGGCTTAGGAGAGTGCGGGCACTCACATATCCTCACCCTGTACCCACCCACACTCTCCTAAGCCACAACAAGCCCCGCCTATTCCCAGCATCTCTAACACTAGCCTAAGGAGGCGGGGGAGCTCTGAAGGCCTGTAAATGAGTGAGAAAAGGAGTGAGAACAACGGTGAGCGGCAGCGGCAGCGATCTGTGCAGGTAAGTGGACACCAGGGGGAATAAGTAGACAGAGGATTTTTTTTTTTAATCACTGCACAGTGTGGAGTCTAAAAATTAAAGCGTTCAATTTTTGAACTCCATGCTGTGTAGTGAATAGAGTCATTTTTAAAATCTGATCTTCAATTACTAAAAAAAATCCCATTGACTTGCATTAGGATCGGAATTGGGATCGGGATTAGGTTCAAATGGTAAATGATCGGAAATCGGATTTTAAAAATTATCCTGAAATCTTAAGATCGGCTCAACCCTAGATTTGACTTATTCACATGGGTGAAGGATATAGCGCTATTAACAAGGGAGTTGAGATGGGCTAAGTTTATGGGTTCTGTCTATTTGAGATGATGTACAGAATTAGGGCTTACTGAACAGGATCTAGAACAGGGGTAGGGAACGTACGGCTCTCCAGCTGTTGCAAAACTACAACTCCCAGCATGCATACTGGCTCTGCTGTTCTGGGAACTCCCATGGAAGTGAATGGAGCATGCTGGGAGTTGTAGTTTCACAGCAGCTGGAGAGCCAAAGGTTCCCTACCCCTGATCTAGAAGATCTAAGAGTTCTGGAAGAACTCTAGGAGGAGGGTCAAGGAAACTCTAGACCTGACCCCTTTACAAACCTATGGGTAAAGAGCACTGCAACACCTCCAGTAACAGACAGTAGTTTGACTAATGTATTTAAACATATGGTTACAGAGATTCTGGCCACATTTGTGCTGCGGGAAAAATCGCGGCGTTGTACAGTGCAGTCAAAGTGGAATGCCATCCTTACTTTGTGGAAAAGATCGCAGCACGGACAAGCTGTGATTTGCAAAGTCATTGCGGCTTTGAAAATCGCAGCATGTCAATAACGTTCTCTTAAAAGCGCTGCAAAAAGAACCGCAATGCGTTCATGCTGCGGTTCTTCCCGCAGCTCTTTAGTGCTGCGGATATGGCCCGTGGGGCCTTAGCCTTAGCCAGTATTGCCCTAAGGATATGGTGATTTTTGTGTAATTTATGGTAGCATTGTACAAACTATGAATTTATTCCATTGATGTAGCCATACAAGATTTTGTGGGATGAGATTAATTTTTCAATGAAACCATGGGAACTGATCAGGCACCCTCCATGTTTGCAATGCCACAGAGGTAAGTGTATCTCATGTTATAAACAAATTATATAAGTTCAGGTTAATATACAAATGTTTTTAATGCATCTTATTAAGGATATCTATTTCCTTCACCACTTATTAAACTGTTTTCCTCCCATATTCCACCTCACACATAGACCTCTATGGAGCAGAGAGGGGTTGAGTAGGATTCTCCCACCAGCTGGTTGATTGATTGTCTCGTGCTATACATCCTTATGTACAACCTAGCAGTGTTAAATAAAGCAAGGAACAGCTCTGCAACAGTAGCAATTATTTGGCTTTAAAAATGTGTCTTTTCTATCCCCTTCCACTCTCCATAGACTAATATACAGAAAGTAACTACCTGAAAAGTGGAGAATTATATATATAATATAGGAGATTAAACGTATGATGACCTTCAACACTCTCCAAAAGGGGCTAAATCAGGCACAGGGTTTTATGACCTTTTATAACCACTAGACACCACATCACTGATCAAAGAAGCTATAAACCCAGAGAACTTTCCTGTGAACTGATATACATGTTTTTTTAAACTGTTTATTTGCATGTTCTGTTTTCCATCTATTTTGCATCTAACATCCCACTCCTCTCTCTCTCTCTCTCTCTCTCTCTCTCTCTCTCTCTATCATGCCTAACTTCAGAAATTGTGTTATACCATCCTGATGAAGAGACCTCTATAGAGTCTCGAAAGCTCGATATGTCATCAAAAAAAAATTTAAGTTAGCCATTAAAAAAGGTATCAACTACTGAGGACTTCCCTCAAAAAATTTCCTTCTGTGTTAGCAGTGAGGACTTCCTGGCCAACAATTTAGTCTGGTCCATTTTTGGATTTTTTTTTTTTTTAATTCAGGTTTATTGACATACTGAAAATATAACAAGATATCTCACAGTGATCAAAACAGCCGGGACGCAGCACAACGCAATGAAAATCTTTCAAGTGAAGGAAAATAATACACGGAAAAAAAAATATCACAATTAAGTCAATAAACACCTTTTCCATTTTCCACAAATATGTAACACGAGGGGGAGGGGTGGGTAGGAGAGGGCAGGGGAGGAACAAGAAGAAGAAGAAACAAGAAAGAGAGAAAGAAGAGAGAGAAAGAGAAGGGCAGAGTCTCCTGGAGAAGAATCATCTCACAACTCGCAAGAGGAGTATAGAACATCGACCACAAGGCGTAGCAGTGAGGACACATCAATGGGGGCGAGGGGAGCCCATCATCTAGCATCAAGCCATGGTTTCCAAACTTTCATATAAGAACCTCTATTCCTCCTGGACTAACTAAGCATTTCTTCGAAGCGAGCGATCTGATTGGATTTGGCTATCCACTCTGCCAGGGTGGGGACCAAGGTCTGCTTCCGATATTTCGGTATCAAAGCCTTAGCCGCAGATAATAGATGATAGATCAGTCTCTGAGCATGTTTTGGCAAATTCGGGATCGGGAGAAAGAAGATCAGCAAAGATGGTGTAAGTTCAGGGAAATCCAGGCACAATTCCTGCAACTTAGCTTCCACTGCGGACCAAAAGTCTTTCAGCTTTGGGCACGACCACCAGATATGCAGCAATGTGCCTCTTTCCAAGCCGCACCTCCAGCAATCTCCAGATTCTAAAAGTCCATGTGTAGCTAGCCAATCTGGGGAACAGTACCACCTTGAAAGTAGCTTAAAGTGTGTTTCTTGGATACGAACACAAGATGACATACCGTGAGACCTAGAGAGAGCAGTTTCAACTTCGGAGGAGTCTAGAGTGATTTGAAGCTCTGATTCCCAGCTGGACAAATAAAAGGGTTTAATGACTGTGAGTGGTCTAATCACTTTGTGCAATATTGAGGAAGTCTTGTACTTTTTCGGGTTAGCTAGCAGGTATATCTGTTCAAAGTAAGTAGAGCCCCTCTTCCAGTCAAAAGAGTCCTCAACATTTTGTCTGCATTTATCATAGTGACATAAGTGTAGGAAGGTTAATTTGCTGGCTTTGTTACTAAAAGCATCGAGAAGTTGAAGTTTATCTGGTTTCGGAAAATCTCCCTGATCACATAGTGAAATCAAAGGAGTATACAAGAGCGCCTTCCAAAAGTCCTCAATTTTGCTTGGTTTATTCGGGAGAATATCTGGTATTAGAGCAGCTGGTAAGCACAGAGACGGAGTTGGAGCAATCGATAGCTGGTACTTTTCCCAAACTGTAAGTGCCCCACCAAAAATCACATCTGATTTAGATATTGATCTCGATGCGTTAGGAGAGCAGGGGGCAAGCCAAAGGTCTGCTAAAAGGTGTTCTCCATAGACTGCTCTGAGAAGGTGCCCCATCTGGGAGGAAGGTGAAGTAGTAGCTGTCTCCATCCAAAATTGTAACTGAATAGCTTCATATGTATATAGCAAGTCAGGTGCGTCAATCCCTCCTTCTAATCTACGTCTACTAAGGGCTGCATATGCTAACCTGGGTCTCCCACCTCTCCACAAAAAACGGGAAAAGGAAGTTCGTAGACTTTTAAAGAAAAAAGTGGGTAGTTTGATCGGCAACATTCTAAGTAGGTAAGTAATCATTTTTGGATTTTTGTGTGAAATTATGTCCAATTTGTTTTTTTCTTGTGATGTTTCAATACAACAAATGAAATAAACATGTTGCAGCTCTGTCAGATTAATTTTAATGGGATGGAGATGTGACATGGCCATGTGACCAACGGACTTAATGCCACTTTCTAAGCAGTAGGAAACCGCCATATTTTCAAGTCCTGCACAACTTCTTTAATCCTCTCCAATGACTCCACCAACAAAATATTGACTGCAGCATCAGTCTCTATTCTCTATGTACCTTTGCTCAGAGTAATATACCATATAATCTATGTATTTCTATTAATCATGTAAATTCTAGTGCAGTGTATATTCATCTACAGCTAGGCACTAATTAACAAAGAGACTGTTAATTTTAAGTGGTTGCATTGAATTCATTTGTCATGTTTAGCATTGGATCCGATCACAGTCAGAGTAAGACAATATAAATGCAAAGTCATAACCTGTGTGAAAAGACTCCTGATAATATAGATTCATGAGGAGACATAGGACACAATGATTAGGTGTAATGCTGGGAGAACAGACCGCAAGATTCTGCCTGTGCCCACACTCATCTTCTTTATTAGTGTATGTGCTGGGTGAAAGGTTACATTGCAGGATCTAAAACACCAGGTGCTGCGACTTTGGAAAAATATACACACACATACAAAATAAACTTTCTATCTATATGAATATAGTGTGTGTGTGTGTGTGTGTGTGTGTGTGTGTGTGTGTGTGTGTGTGTGTGTGTGTGTGTGTGTGTGAAAATAAATGAAGCAGCACCATAAGGAATATATGGTTGGGAGCATGTCCCAAAATTACAATAAAATTTACAGTGGTTTGTAAAATTACTCATACCCCTTGAACTTTTTCACATTTTGTCACCATACAACTACAAAAAAAAAAAAATACAAGATCTGAATTGAATTTGCAACTGCAATATGCAGGATGCCTAACAGTAAGTTCACATGGTAGATTTTTCCATGGGTCCTGACTTTGGCAAAAATATTTCTACGCCCATTCTTTTCAGTAAAGGGTTCAGGCTGGATCCGCCTTATGATTGAGCAGCATGCTTCTTTTTTCTGCTAGTTGATTTTTTTTAAGTAGTGGAGTGAGAGCCTGCAAAACTTTCTGCTATGCGAACTTACCTTTTGTTCAGTGCCTCTTTGATGCCCATTTGCAATTTACTGTCCCTTTAGCACTCTGTCACAGAATACTAAGGCTAGGGCCTAACGTTGCGGAAACACAGCTTTTTTTTGTTGCAGATTTTATTGTGGTTTTTTGAGCCAAAGCCAGGGCTAGATTGAGAAGAAGTTAGAAGTATAAGAGCTTTCTATATATTTCTGATTACATTTGTAGCCACTCCTGGCTTTGGTTCAAAAAACTGCAACAGAATCTGCAACAAAAATGCTGCGTTTCCGCAACGTGGGGCCTTACCCTAAAGGGGCAATAAATGGCAAATGGGTATTGAGGGAAAACACAACAGAAGGACACTAAATGAACTAAGGGGCAAAATGGCACCATGGTGGCACTGAATTCTCTGCCCATTTGCCATTTATCGGTGCTCCCATTCAACAACCTAAAGCTCCCCCAGCAAAGTTAGACTGTGTTCACACGGAGTTGTTTGGCTCAGGAATTTGGTCAGGAAACTGACTCAAAATCCTGCCCCAAAAAACGCCTCACCATACAGTCCTATGGTGCGGCGTTTTTTGGAGGAAGAATTTCTCCTTCCTGACCAAAATACTCTGTGTGAACGCAGCCTTAGTCTCCCTAGGGGACAGTATTATCAAATATGGGAGGGACCATCATCTGGGCGGGAAGCTATTAGGGTATGCTAACACAGGAATTGGGCGCTGTTGTATATTCAATGGAAGGCAGAGATCAAAGTAGAACGCTGAAAAATAAAAGGATCCTGACAAATTTTGCAGCGGATGCCGCTGAGCTCCATTCATCTGAGCCTAATCAATGAGTGAAAGTCTGCCTCAATTCCTCTTCTATTTCTTCCATGTGAACCCTTAGACCCCGTTCCCACGGAGTAACGCACTGCTCATTTACACACGTAAACACGTATCAGAGCGAGGCGCTTCAAAACAGAGCCCATTGATTTCAATGGGTGCTGGCTTATGCGTGCTACACATTGAAATCAATGGGAGGCTTGATAACCCATTGATTTCAATGTGTAGCGCGCGTAAGCCGGCACCCATTGAAGTCGATGGGATCTGTTTTGAAGCGCCTCGCTCTGACACGTATTTACATGTCTAAATGAGCGGCACATTACTCCATGGGAACTGAGCCTTATTCTACATATTCTCCACAACAAGGAAAAAATGGTCATTTCATGATCTAGAGAAAGGATCGTGGACCTACTGTGTGTGATTAATTTCTGTTCCATCATGAGGAAGCGCATCTCCTCCTTTTGTTGTTTCCTCACATTTGGATTTCCAATAGCCCCATGCATGAAAAAGATTTTAGTGAGGGAACTGAGATTCAGGCATAGCAGGAAGAGCTGCCATACCAAATTATGGAGCCCCACACAGGCAAAATACAGTTAGGGCCAGAAATATTTGGACAGTGACACAATTTTCACGAGTTGGGCTCTGCATGCCACCACATTGGATTTGAAATGAAACCTCTACAACAGAATTCAAGTGCAGATTGTAACGTTTAATTTGAAGGGTTGAACAAAAATATCTGATAGAAAATGTAGGAATTGTACACATTTCTTTACAAACACTCCACATTTTAGGAGCTCAAAAGTAATTGGACAAATAAACATAACCCAAACAAAATATTTTTATTTTCAATATTTTGTTGCGAATCCTTTGGAGGCAATCACTGCCTTAAGTCTGGAACCCATGGACATCACCAAACGCTGGGTTTCCTCCTTCTTAATGCTTTGCCAGGCCTTTATAGCCGCAGAATTCAGGTCTTGCTTGTTTGTGGGTCTTTCCGCCTTAAGTCTGGATTTGAGCAAGTGAAATGCATGCTCAATTGGGTTAAGATCTGGTGATTGACTTGGCCATTGCAGAATGTTCCACTTTTTTGCACTCATGAACTCCTGGGTAGCTTTGGCTGTATGCTTGGGGTCATTGTCCATCTGTACTATGAAGCGCCGTCCGATCAACTTGGCAGCATTTGGCTGAATCTGGGCTGAAAGTATATCCCGGTACACTTCAGAATTCATCCGGCTACTCTTGTCTGCTGTTATGTCATCAATAAACACAAGTGACCCAGTCCCATTGAAAGCCATGCATGCCCATGCCATCACGTTGCCTCCACCATGTTTTACATAGGATGTGGTATGCCTTGGATCATGTGCCGTTCCCTTTCTTCTCCAAACTTTTTTCTTCCCATCATTCTGGTACAGGTTGATCTTTGTCTCATCTGTCCATAGAATACTTTTCCAGAACTGAGCTGGCTTCTTGAGGTGTTTTTCAGCAAATTTAACTCTGGCCTGTCTATTTTTGGAATTGATGAATGGTTTGCATCTAGATGTGAACCCTTTGTATTTACTTTCATGGAGTCTTCTCTTTACTGTTGACTTAGAGACAGATACACCTACTTCACTGAGAGTGTTCTGGACTTCAGTTGATGTTGTGAATGGGTTCTTCTTGACCAAAGAAAGTATGCGGCGATCATCCACCACTGTTGTCATCTGTGGACGCCCAGACCTTTTTGAGTTCCCAAGCTCACCAGTCAATTCCTTTTTTCTTAGAATGTACCCGACTGTTGATTTCGCTACTCCAAGCATGTCTGCTATCTCTCTGATGGATTTTTTTCTTTTTTTTCAGCCTCAGGATGTTCTGCTTCACCTCAATTGAGAGTTCCTTTGACCGCATGTTGTCTGGTCACAGCAACAGCTTCCAAATGCAAAACCACACACCTGGAATCAACCCCAGACCTTTTAACTACTTCATTGATTGCAGGTTTACGAGGGAGACGCCTTCAGAGTTAATTGCAGCCCTTAGAGTCCATTGTCCAATTACTTTTGGTCCCTTGAAAAAGAGGAGGCCATGCATTACAGAGCTATGATTCCTAAACCCTTTCTCCGATTTGGATGTGGAAACTCTCATATTGCAGCTGGGAGTGTGCACTTTCAGCCCATATTATATATATAATTGTATTTCTGAACATGTTTTAGTAAACAGCTAAAATAACAAAACTTGTGTCACTGTCCAAATATTTCTGGCCCTAACTGTATATAGGCACCCCTCTTCCTTGATGTATCTTAGTTTCCTGTCTTGTGGCCCCTATACAGTATTTATAATGTTCTCCAGTGCTCCTCACACAGTATAAAGTTCCTTAGCCCCTGTTCTCCACACAGTATGATACTCCACAATGGCCCCACACAGTATAAAATGCTCCCAAGAACCCTCACCCATAGTATAATGCTCCACAGTGGCCCTCCACAGTATAAGGCTCCACAGTCATCCCACGCAGTATAGATAGCTCCCCTGACGCCCCCACAAAGTAATGCTCCACAGTATAATACACATACTTCCCACAGTGTATGTCTCCTCAGTGGCCCCACACAGTAATATGCTCCCCAGAGTGACCTGACACAGTATAACATGCTCCCAAGAGTACCTTACCCACATTATATGTTCTCAAAACCTCGAGCTGCATCAGAGGAACCCCACAAAATTATTCAGATGAATATTAATGATGTTCGGCTCCATAGTTTCTTTCAGCACTATTATTGTACTCTGGGGTCTCTTCACACAACAGAGTATTATAAAGAGAGGCCCAGGAAAGTGAGTAAAAATAACAGTTAAACTTACCTTGCCTCAACTCTCCTGGGCATTCTTGTGGTGTCCAGTGTCCTCATCAGGCCTCTGGTGGATATCACACGCTCTGAGGGCACTGCTGAGGCCTGCAATTGGGCCTCAGTGGTAACACTCATGTCATGATGCCGTGACATTTTTGGGAGGCCTTAAAAGGACTCTGGGAACTACCGAACACCCAGGACAGGTGAGTATAAATGTTTGTTATTTTCATTTAACTCCCCTGGGCAAGCTTCTATTAGAAAGGGGCCTACTGGCATGTACATACATCCCATGACACTGGGCCCTTTTCCATTAGCAATTTCCATGAAAGCGGTCAGGGAAAGTCTGGTTTCCGACCACTATCTTTGCTATGCATCGCAGGCAGCAGAAATCTGCCCTCATCTCTGTGGACAGCACCATTAATGAATAGAGGCTCAGCGTTATGTGATGTATCTATATGTTGCCACTCCCCTTCCCCATACCTCCCAACGTCCCGATTTCCGCGGGACAGTCACGATTTGGGTGACATGTCCTGCGGTCCCGGTTGGAGGGAGGTATGTCCCGATTTCAACTCAGATCTGCGTCCAGAGGACGCAGATCTGAGTTGAACACATATGCGGCTGAAGCGAGGAGCTGACCTGTGTCAGCTCCTCACTTCGCCGCTGCCGCCGGTTTGCTGACACATATGCGGCTGAAGCGAGGAGCTGAGCCAGCTCCTCGCTTCAGCCGCATATGTGTCAGCGAGACCGGCAGCAGCGGGGAAGCGAGGAGCTGACCTGTGTCAGCTCCTCGCTTCGCCGCTGCGTGTCTCTCTCACTGACACATATGCAGCTGAACCTGTGTCAGCTCCTTCCTTCAGCCGCATGTGTCAGCGAGAGAGGCGCGCAGAGAGCGGTGAGGGAACGGAGGAGAAGGTAAGTTTAATGTGGAGGTGGAACGTGAATCTGGGGGCAGATGAAGGAGGGGACGGCATGACACTGGGGGCAGAGATGGAGAGGACGTCATGACACTGGGGGCAGAGATGTGGGGACATGAATCTGGGGGCAGAGATGGGGGGACATGAATCTGAGGGCAGAAATGGAGGGGGGACATGAATCTGGGGGCAGAGATAGGGGGACATGAATCTGGGGGCAGAGATGGGGGACATGAATCTGGGGGCAGAGATGGAGGGGAGACATGAATGTGGGGGGACATGAATCTGGGGGCAGAGATGGAGGGACATGAATCTGGGGGCAGAGATGGAGGGGGGACATGAATCTGGGGGGACATGAATCTGGGGGCAGAGATGGAGGGACATGAATCTGGGGGCAGAGATGGAGGGGACATGAAACTGGGGGCAGAGATGTGGGGACATGAATCTGGGGGCAGAGATGGAAGGGGGACATGAAACTGGGGGCAGATGGAAGGGGAACATGAAACTGGGGGAGAAATAGAGGGGGGACATATAATTTACAGGCGACTGTAGGAGGATTATACTGTGTGCGGGCACATGAAAAATTAATGAGTGGGCGGAGTCAACACAAAAATGGGTGGGGCTAAATTTGCCGCTACGCGCGCCGCACATTTTGTCCCTCTTTCCGTTCTTCAAAAGTTGGGAGGTATGCCCTTCCCAATAGTCCAGGGAAGTTAAGTAAAAATTGCAAACACTCATTCTCCTTCCGACATTCCACAGTGTTCTGTTAGGAGCTCTTTTAGACTGTGACTGACAACACGAGCCCTGGGGGGCACTGCTGAAGCCTGTGATTGAGTCTCAGTGGTAATGTTATTACTCAGGAAAGCTCCGCATTATTGCTGAGACCCAATTACACACGCCAGCAGTGACTACTGGGGCGCGTGATATCAGTCGCAGGGTGGAGAGGCCTGAAAAGGAAACTGGCAAGAGCTGGATGCAGCAAAAATATTATGCTCCGTTCTCACAGAGTAACGCGCTGCTCATTTAGACATGAATACACATGTTAGAGCGCGGTGCTTCAAAACAGGTCCCATTGATTTCATTGGGTGCTGGCTTACACGCACTACACATTGAAATCAATGGGAGGCTTTGTAACGCGTTACTCTGAGAGAACGGAGCCTTACGTAACCCATAAAACTTGGCTAGGTTGACAGTGCTGGGACAAAAAGATGTATTGGGGGGGTGGGGTGCTATTTTGCAGGTACAAAGCATTACTGGAATTGTAGAAAGTGACTTATTGCTGTAGCTCTTACTCACGCGTAAAGCAGATGTTGAAGAAGACTGTAAGCATTGCATGCCAGGTGAGTAGTACATAAAAACAATTAAATGATTTATGAGTATAATATGTTATTTCAGTATTACTATACACATTCATTAATTTTATTGACATTCTGTTAGTTCTTAAATTTTTATTTTGTGGTAATATTTGTCTGGGTTTAACATTAATACTTGATGGATATATTTGTTTCCGAATATTTTTTTAATGTATGTATGTGGTGGGCACAAAGGTATATGCCTTGCGGCATGTTCATCCCTTTTTTAAATGTCCTTAGCAATGCCCTGGAAGACCTAGTTCTCTGCATTGCAGATCTTTACATACCTTCTTCATGACTGAATGTGACTAAATTTTTGGTACTATAGTTCAGTATTTGGGACCCCCCTTTCAATATGCCTTGTCTAAAACCAGGCCTGTATGTACGTGCATGAAGAGAAGAAAGATGCTAGATGCTATGCCATGTTTTTAATGTCACTTTGAAAAGCTGAGACTTAGACAATTATTGCCTTTGCAAAGATGATCCCTTACTAAAATAGGAGAATGGCTATGCTGCAGCTATAACACCATGTGGCAGCACCCTCATATTAGGATTACTATTTACCAGTAATTGAAATTGTCTTTCAATAAATTTGACCAGATATTTATTACTGGTGCTGGACAAGTTTTTTTGTTGTAGACACGAGCAGATCAGGAGACTGGGAATGAGCATGGACTCTTCAAAGGATGTTAATGTAGAAAGCTGGATTTCCTTGTTAATATACTGTGCTCATTAATAGCCTGCACTGGGTGTTCATAAGGCTTTCATCTATTGTGTGATAATTACAGCTCTTTCTGTCGACACTCAGCATTGTATATAAATAGTTCAAGGCATTGCATCCAGCCAATGGGAGGTCACAACCAGCATCATTATCTTATTACCGCATTGTGAATACGGAACGAGTCATTTGTAAGAGCTGCTTGTCAAATAACTAATATTTAATGAGTGTAAATTAGCTGTGCAAACACTGGTATACTATTACAGTACATGGATGGGAATATATATATATATATATATATATATATATATATATATATATATATATATATATACTCATCCATGCATATATTCATTTACATAGAGAGTACCTCTACAAACACTGAGCTACAAACAGAGTTCCTCCCCGCTCATAATGTACAGCGCGATAGGCGCTGCTTTGAAGAAGAACGTACCTGACTGACTGCCAAGAACGCCCTTCTGACTGTAAAGAGCTAGGGTACAGGGACTGATTATTTACCCGGGACACAGATCAGGAAAGCCGAGAGTGCGCTGAATTCAGAGCACTGTCGGCTTTCCAGCAGTATATAGAACTGCTTGTGCCCCGGACCATGAAAGGTCCTCTTTAAACACATTATCCTGTGTACACTGTGTCATACATGTTGGAATAAACAGCAGTTTGATTACAGAGCAGGGCGCAGAAGGGAAGGAGCGCTATGTGGCTTTTGAAGTGTATATTTAGAAGTTTGGTGTCTGGACGTCATGTCATGTTTGCAGAGCCTCTAAAGTACCAGGTAATTGGAATGCCCAAAGGAGTGACCTCATTTTGAAAACTGAACCCCTTAAAGGGAGTCTATTATTGGTGTCAGTGGTTTTGAGATAAAGACACACCTGAATAGCCTTTCAAAAGGCTATTCTACTACTACCTTCGCTTTTTAGATTTTCCCCGCAGTTCTGTTGTAATCCTGGTTAATAACTTTATGACAATGACCCTACGGAATAGTCTGGGCGTTCCCCAGGGCCTCCGAGCACCCCCTTGAGTCATACCTTTCATTCCGCCCCCTCCAGTGCTTGTGCTCCATCTTCCCTCCTCCTCCCCGCATACTGTGCTGCCCTCTTTTCTCCAGTCTCGCTCTGTCAATTCAAATCTCGAGCATACTGAGCAGTATACTCAGTTCTCCAGCGAACTGCACCAAAATGGTCGTTGGACATACGCTACTGTGAGTTACAGCTAACTCCCGCTTCCAATGCCGCCAGTTACTTTTGGTTTCATTAAGAAACCCTTAGCGTCCATTCACACAGATAAAAATGGTGAGGAATTGGGGACAACACGGTGGCTGAGTGGTTAGCACTGCAGCCTTGCAGCGCTGGGTCCTGGTGTTCAAATCCCGCTAAGGGCAAAAAACCATCTGCAAGGAGTTTGTATGTTCTCCCCGTGTTTGCATGGATTTCCATCCCATATTCCAAAAAAAGACATACTGATAGGGAAAAATGTACATTGTGAGCCCTATGTGGGGCTCACAATCTACAAAAAAAAAAAAAAAAATGGTGAGGAATTTGGTGTGGTGCTAGCAGAAAAAGGAACCCATTTAAGTCAATGGGTGGCTTTTTTTCAGCGCTGAAATTGCACACCAAATTCCTCACCATTTTCCTCAATGTGAATACACCCTTAAGATGTCTCAGTGGCTATTGACCGCAGGATCTTAAGGGTTAAACAGCAGGGATCGGTGTTATCACTGCCCCGCTGTTGCAGAAGGAGCCTGGCTGTCAGATACAGCTGAGCTCCTGCAGTGATCGCATGGGCTCTGCTTCTGCGCCTGCTCGATGGGGATGCAAGAGCTACCCACATTCCCTGATGTACACGTATGTGAAAATGCATTAGGGGGTTAATAGCTGGCAGTATTTGTATAATAAATGCATTGCCCCTACTTTCTGGTGCACTGGAGTGAAAGTGAAGATGTACTGTATCATACATAGACTTTCACTGTCCAAAATGAGCTTGTGTACACAGACAAGTTGTGAAGAAATCTTCATGTTAGTCTGAACCCAAATAAAAAACACATATAAAATGGAAATGCTGCTAAAATGTACAGATCAGAGTGGCTGACAGTCAATAGTAGGAAATGCAGAGAAGACCCAGGCTGAGCTTTGGCACCATGGCTATTACTCCTTAAATTACAACACTGCTGCTGAAGATTACATATTACCAAGCTGTTATATTTTGCTGTTACTAGAGCACCAGCATAATATTTTTGTTAGAGTGATAGACTGAATAGAATTACATTTTGTTTATCTGCAATTGCAGTAGAATGTGTTTAGCACATACTTGCTTCGGTACACCAAAGAAAAAAAAGGATCATTTGCCAGGGCAACAATAGAGATGACATTTAGGAGGAAAGGGAGACTTCCTCCCTGCAGGAGTGCCAGCAAACATACATGAACCTTGTGTTGTGCCCATACTGTTGTTCAAGTTATTCACAATTCTGTATGCTGTTGTCATACCTGCACATATCTGCCACCATACCTACACACTGTTGTATACAACACTAGAAGCAGATGGCTATGTACCTTGTATAGAGTCTATACCAGTGGCTAGTGACCAGTTTCTGTAGCTTACTGTCACAATGGTGAGCTGTTTGTCAGAAATCAGACTTATGGCTGCAGGTGAAATTTAGAAATCAAACCAAGTTCTCCAGAGACTCCACAGGGAAACCACAGTCATCCAATGTCAGACGGCTGCATGAGGCATTACAGCAACCCTAGAGGATTCACAGTTGGCTATGGTAATATTCCTTCTACTTAAACAGATGGTTACAGAGAAACAGTAGAAAAAACTAAATAAAACTTAACCTTTAACAATATATTAATAAAAAAAACACTGTGTGTATTCTATAATAAAACAAACAGAATACGGACAAGACTCCACTGGGAAACCACAGCCATGCAATGTCAGATGGCTGCATGAGGCATTAAAGCAACCCTCGAGGATTCACAGCTGGCTATGATAATATTCCTTCTACTTACACAAATGGTCACAGAGGAACAGTAGAAAAAACTAAATAAAACTTAACCTTTAATATATTAATAAAAAACAATGTGTATGATACAATAAAACAAACAGAATAGGGACAAGATAGCGTGCTGAAAAAGCTCTAACTCGAGGCAACCTCTTCTTGCCAGAGGCATCAGAATTCCCCGCTGATGTCGGCCATCTTTAATGATGAAGATCCAGCATCCCAAGTCTTTGTAGAATAAAACTTAGCTTTTTATATATAATAAAAGCTAAGTTTTATTATACAAAGACTTGGGATGCTGGATCTTTTACAATTTCTCTGTGGGGTGACTGCCTCATCCGGAGGGGCTGACCCGGTGTATCGATTTCTATGTCTTGCCCAGGGAACGCAAGAGGAATTTTTTCAAGACTGACACGTCTTAATCACGAGTGGGATGTTTACAGTCTTTGTTTTTGATCTTTAATGAGGTAGGGACATCACATGAGCCGGGGCTTGCATCGCGACGCATAATGACACAATCCCTGCTCCACGTGAAGTCTGGGACATCACCAAGTAGGCCTGAAGCCTGCTGGAGCCAGGAGAGGTAAGTAACAATGTTTTTTTTTATGTTCCCTCACCTCTCCTAGACCTTCAATCATAATAATTGGGGGTTTGAAAAGACCCCCCTGAGTATATTAAAAGTGTACATATCAAGGGCCCACGGCCTTACTTACCAATCCCAGCTCCTGCTCACAGCGGCCTTCGAAGAAGGAGAAGCACAGGCGACTGTGAGCAGGAGCCAGGATACGTAAGTAAATAGGACCCATTACAGGGTGGAGTTATTCCAGCTGGTAATGGCCACTACCTCGATAGTTATGCCCGTGTCTCTTGTATTCTGTGTTTCTGTATGATTCCAGGGATACCAAGTTTATATAGTTTTATTTACATTTTAACCCCTTAAAAAAAGAGCAAACTGTAATAGAAGAAATTTCAAGACAAGCCTGGGAGCCTTCAATAGGCTCCCACCTGTGGTGGCAACGGAATGCTGACACGAGATCTCATTCTGGGCAGTGGTGATCTGCCCCAACATGGTGGTGCTCATACACCAACGGAAAAATGGCACTTCTGTCAGTTTTGATCAAAGTGCTGGGTGCCTTAATGCGTGCCCATGTACCACCAGAAAAATGGTGCCTCGGTCAGCTTTGACCAAGGCGCTGGGGGCCTACAACATAAATAAAAGAGGCACTTCAAGTATTAAGCAGCAAAATAGTTTCACAAATCTCCTGCATTAACTGGTTTACTGCAATTACAATCTGCATATAATTAAGACAACTTAGGTAACCTCCTGTAGATGCTTAGTTGATTAAGGTATCACCATACATCAACTGCAATTAACTAGGTATGTAATTAAGTACATTTGTGCCATCAATGACTGCAATAATGACCTTTAATAATTTGAGCATTTTAATAGCCTGACATGGAGGGACTAAGATGTAAGAATATTGTCTTCAAAATTACAAGATCTGCCACATGTTTGACTGTATTTGTTCTAATCTTCTCCATAAAGTAAGTGTTACATCAATTATATTCTTGTTCACAGTGGCAGTATTATTGTAGTAGTATATTAATAGGTCCAATATACTCTGGTATATTTCCCAAAATGCTGTCCCACCAGCAACACAGTCATACTCAGTCAATTTAGAAGGCAGTGTTCCGCTACAAGCGGTATTTCTAGGGTCTGTTAAAGAGGAGCTTTCATGTTCTTGTGAATGTGCGGTTTTATATACAGTTACAAATCCGACAGAGTGCTGATTTCAGCACAATGTCGGTATTCCCGGGATGTGCCCCAGTGGTGGAGATGTAATGTCCCGGTACTGCTCATCTCATCCCCTTTAATAGTCCTTGCAGATCGAGATGGTATGGACATTTGCATATAAGGTAAAGCGTTTCCTCCCCCTTCATTCCTTCTATTTTTCCAGAGCCAGCACACAGAGGGTCTATTAATGCACCCTCTTGTGGATGTTTTTGTGAACTACACCTGCCTATACTTTGCCATTGTAATTTGAGTTGTCAGTGTGAAGGTGTGTCCAGTATAATCAGGTGACCTTCAGGACTGGCCTGGAGGAGGAGGGGTCACAGCCCCCTCTAGGGGGTTGGGGACCTTTGGCTTTGGTCCTTTGTGTAGAGACAGCGGCAGACACAGCACATGGAGAGCTGAAAATGGCAGCCAACTCTCAGGGCACTGCAAGCAGAGATGGCTTTTCCTCTGTACTCGAGATTCTCCTCAGAGAGCATTTTCCTCTGAAGCTCCAAGCCTAAAAAAGCACTAAAGTTGACGGACCTGCTTATCCATACATCTGGGACGTCTACACGTATCTCTCTATCCAAGTAAGTCTTTGGGACAAATCTATATTTAAGAAGCCCATAGCTAGTCTGGCAGAAATTGAGGGTCTCCCGCTGCTGAAAAGAAATTGTATTTGCTATTCTACATACGTGTACCCAGTTGTTGAGGACTAACCCCCTGGATACAGGCCATCTTTACAAGTACATACAAGTTAACTACCCAAGCAACTACTAATTAATCTATCCAAAGCATTGTGCCTCCATCATCTGCTAACTGGACACTACCTACAAAGATCGCTCTATTGTATGTGAAGAATTACTCCATATGTACATTTGTATTACTTTGTCCTGCTAGTAAAAAAAAGCAACGGCTACCCCCGAAGCCTGGTTGTCTGTTGTCATTGTCAGATATCAGAGTGGGGGTGGGTAGTCGGGGACATCAAAAAGTATATTTTGTGCACATTTGGGACCCAGGGACCCCCTGAAAGCCGGCCACATCTGATATATTACCCGTGATACCAGCCCTGGCCCTCCTGAGTGTTACAGAGATATCAGTGCCGTTAATATTGGCACCAATATCTGCCCACTGTCAGAAGGGTGTTCCTCACAGCCTAGCAAAGGAAAATTGGAGATAATTTCATACAAACCTCCAAAAATGGGCCAGACTAAATTATTGGCATCTTTTCAAAATTGTGGGTAAATAATTTTGTTTCAAGCATGTGATGCTCGGTCAAACTCACCTGTGGCAAGTAACAGTTGTGAGCAATATATAAATATGAACATCACAACTGAAATCAGATAAAAAGGAGAGAAGTTGACTCAATCTTTCTATTGTGTTTCTGTGTGTGCCATACTGAGCATGGAGAACAAAAAGAGAAAAAGAGAACTGCCTGAGGACCCAAGAACAAAAATTGCAGAAAATATCAACAACAAGGCTCAGGGTATGACTATGTCCAAGAAGGGACAGAAGTAACACAATAAATAAAATGGCAATTTTTATTAAGTGATAATAAATATGAAAACATAAATTACACATAAACAACAGGGGGTAAATACTTCACAAAAAGGCGGGTGGTGTGTGGTAATAATTAGTATATAGGTCTAGGGTGAAAAAAGTATGTATATCACAGTCAAATAATAAGGGTTCACATGTTGTTGCAAGTGTGGCAGTTACCAAGCAGATAAAAATATCCCATAGGTACGAATGCACAACAGAGAGACATATGTGAAAATTGTATACATAGAAGGTAAAGAACCAAACCTAAGACCATAGTTATAATATAAAGCACCTACCACCCGTACCGCGCCCCGAAGCGTGTTTCGCCCAACAGCTTCGTCCCCCTGGCGAAATGGAGGAGGAAGAAGAGGAAATGGAGAGTGACCATTCCAGTGGGGGCAGCCAAGTGATGCCAAGTAACACTCTGGCACACATGGCTGAATACATGTTGGAGTGCTTTTCAACTGACAAACACATTGTCAAAATCCTGGAGAGCAACGACTACTGGATTTTTGCAATCCTCGACCCCCGGTATAAAAATAATGTTTGTAGAGGTAGAGGGGAGGGTCAGTTGCATCAGTGATTGCCACAAGCAACTGGTGCAGAATATGATGGAGATGTTTCCATCAACTCTCATTGGCGGCACACAGGAGAGTTCCTCCAACAGGCGAACAACTGACATCCGGTCCACACCCGGCATGGGCACATTCTCCAAGGTCTGGGACATGTTAATGGCACCCCGTGCAGCGCCGCACCTCCCATGAGGCGACCTGAAGCGAGCGCTTCAGGTAGCGCTATGCCAGGGCCCCAGGGAGGGCGTCATTTTTGCTTACCTAAGCCAGTCCAGGAAAAGCTGTCCTGGACTGGCTTAACACCGAGCGGTGGATTGGGGAGGCCACTGGAGCAGCGCTGCTCCAGCAGCCTCCCCTTACACTCAGGCAGAGAGCAGGTCCTCTCCGTGCCTGCTCTCTGCCTGTGAACAGCGCTAAGCCCCGCCCCTTCGCGGCACCCCGCCCCCTCCTCCCGGGGGGGGGGGCTTTCTGTCATTCGCCTCGGGCGGCGAAAGGGGTAGGTTCACCCCTGACCCCGTGGCCAAACTACCGCCACTGAGGGGCCTAGTGTCACCAGGAGGGATAAGTATAGGGGCATGTTATGGGAGTACCTGGCCAACACCAGCCCTGCCCTCTCCAATCCCTCTGCGCCCTATATTTATTGGGTCTCCAAGTTGGATTTGTGACTGGAACTTGCACTGTACGCATTGGAGGTCCTTTCCTGCCCTGCCGCCAGCGTGCTTTCAGAAAGGGTCTTCAGCGCAGCCGGTGGCATAATTACGGATAAGCGCAGTCGGCTGTCAGCTGACAGTGATGACCGGCTGACGCTGATAAAAATTAACAGCCACTGGATAGACCCATCATTTTCATGTCCACTGGTGTCAAGCACCCCAACATGAAGTTTCATGTGTGTGCTCACCCTCTAAAATTCCTCTTCCTCCTCATACTCCTCCACCGTCAGCGTTGCACAATTGTGCTCCTACTAGGCTCAATCCACCCTGATTCCCCACAACTCTGCTGGTTAGAGTCTCAATCCACCCTGATTCCCCCCAACTCTGCTGGTTAGAGGCTCAACAAACTCCAAGGGCCAAAAACACTGCTGGTGCAAGGCTCTACTCACTGCAAGGGCCAAGAACACTGCTTTTTAAAGGCTCTACTCACTCCAAGGGCCCAAAACTCTGATGGTAAAAGGCTGAAGTCACCTAAAGGGCCTCAATCTCTGCTGGTAGCTCAGTTTAAGGGCCTGTAACTTAATTTTAAAGGGCTCACATTAAGGGCCATAAAAGTGAATTGTGGAAGGTCTTAACAGATCACACACACACATCAACAATGACAGGGTGGGTACTGTTGGATTTCCCATTGCCTATTCCATCTGCGGTTGTCATGGGCAATGTGATTTAAAGGGGTGCTTGTTAATGTTTCTTTAGCTTGAATTTGGGGTTCTGTTCATCCAATTGGGGAATAAAGAAGGTTTCCAGGTATTTTCCCACTTTGATAGAGTTTTTTTTGAGTGTGGAAAGTGTGTAGTTGATAGGCTGTGATGGTGGGGTAAAGCTGTGACTTGGGCTTGTTAGATGCCCCCAGGCATTCTTCGCCTGCTGTCCCAGTTGCATTGCAGAGGTGTTGGCATCATTTGCTGAGGTGTCATACTGGACTTGGTGACCCTCCTGAGTCGAATAGTGGGTTCCCCTGAAACGAAGCATTTTTCCCCATAGACTATAATGGGGTTCATTATTCGATCGAATAGTCGAATATTGAGCAGCTATTTGAAACGAATATCGAATATTTTACTGTTCACTCATCTCTAATCAGCAACAGTGCAAACTATCCATCAATATTTGAATGAAAAGAAACACTATGGAAGGAGATCCCACTGCTGACATAGAGACATAAAAAAAAACTAGACTGCAGTTTATCAAAATATACTTGAGTAAACCAAAATCCTTCTGGGAAAATACCTTGTTGAAAGATGACACCAAGATAGAGAGTTTTGGTAAACCACATCACTACTACTAATTATTGAAAATAGAATATGGCCTACAAAAAAAACAAAAAACAAAACACAGTACCAATAGTCAAATATGGTGGAGGTTAGGTGTCTTGACTGTGTGTGAGGCATCATGAAATCTGAAGATTTCCAAAGGATTTTAACTAACAAGTGTCAGAAAGCTGGGTTTGTGTCCTAGGTCATAGGTCTTCCAGCTATACAATTACCCCAAACATACTTCAAAAAGCACTTGCAAATGGATGAAAACAAAGCACTATAGAGTTCTGAAGTGGCCAGCAATTAGTCTAGATCTAAATCCCATTGAACACTTGTGGAGATATCTTGAGGCTGAGTTCACACCGAGTTTTTTGGTCCAGAGTTTGATGCGGAATCTGCCTCAAAATCTGCCTCCAAAAAACGCCTCCCAATTGACTTCTATAGGATCCGCTAGCATTTTTTTTTCCGCTAGCGTTTTTTTCTGCTAGCAGAAAAAAAAAAACAAGCTGATCTTTCTTCAGGCAGATTCCGACTGAAAAAAACAACAGGAGTCAAAGGGAGGCGGAAAAACCGTGTCACAGTTTTTGACAAAAGCCGCTTCAAAAACCGCTAGCGTTTTTTTTCAACGTCCATACACTGTGCTAGAGGAAAGAAAACAAATAAACTAAAAACACCTTAAAAAATGCTGAAGAAACACTACAAAAAGGCTACAAAAAATGCCTCATGGGGCAATACGGTGGCTCAGTAGTTAGTGCTGCAACTTTGCAGCGCTGTAGTCCTGGGTTTGACTCCTGCCAGGAACAACATCTGCAAAGGAGTTTGTATGTTCTCCCCGTGTTTGCGTGGATTTCCTCCCATTCTACAAAGACATACTGATAGGGAAAAAAATGTACATTGTGAGCTCTATATATATGTATGGACTCACAATCTACATTTCCACTTCAGAGCATAAACAGCTTGTTTACGGTGATAGGAAGCGACTGATTTCAGTTATTTTTTTTCCAAAGGGTGTACAACCAAATATGAAGTTATGGGTGCCAGTAATTTTATCCAGCCTACTTTTGTAGTTTTTCATTTAAATTATATCAGTTTTGGCTTTTTTATCTCTTTTTTCGATGTTTTTCCAATACACACAAGATTAATAAACATGTGTACAACAAAACATGTAATTGCAATAATCAGGGAGAAATACTTCAGGGGTGCCAGTACTTACTGCCATACTGTCAAAATGCAGTATAAAAAAGCACACATTTGGTATTGCCGCATCAATAATGAACTGTACAGTAAAACTAAACCATTAGTTAACAAGCAAGGTGAATGTCATTTAAAAAAAAAACAATACCAGAAGTAGAAATTTATTGGCCTCACATGAAAAAGCTCCATCAATAGAAAAATAAAAAATGTTACACCTCTCAGAAGATGGTGATCCAAAAACAATGTATGTTGTATGGCAAAGGTTAAAAAATAGTAATTTGTTTTAAAAAAGCAATAGCAGAATTTATAAACATAGATAACATAAGTACATGTATAGGTGCTCAAAACAAGAACAGAGTTCCAGGTTGTTTAGCAGCTGTAGCCTCCTTCCTCTCCTCCCGCTTTCTCAATCTCAACATGGAGAAAACGGAGTTCATCATCTTCACCTCACCCCGTATGGCCCCTCCATCTGACCAGTGCCGTACCTCCCATGAGGCGACCTGAAGCGACCGCTTCAGGCGGCGCTATGCCAGGGCCTTGGGAGGGCGGCATTTTTGCTGACCTAAGCCAGTCCAGGACAAGCTGTCCTGGACTGGCTTAGCGTCACCGTGTCTGCAGCCCGACATGGGAAGCGAGCGGTGTATTGGGGCGGCCCTGCTGGATGCAGCGCTGCTCCAGCGGCCGCCCCTCACACTCAGGCAGAGAGCAAGTCCTCTCCCTGCCTGCTCTCTACCTGCGAACGCCGCTCGCTCCGCTCAGCCACGCCCCCTTTCCATTTGACCACGCCCCCTTCCACGCGATCCCACCCCTTTCATTTGACCCGCCCCCAGCTCCGCCCCTCCTCCGGGGGAGGGCTTTCTGACGCCGCTTCAGGCGGCAGAAAGCCCAGGTTCACCCCTGCACCTGACCCATCTATCAAAGTTAATGGATCCACAATTACCTCTGTCCCAGGGGCCCGATGCCTTGGGGTAACCCTGGACTCTGACCTATCCTTCAAGTCACACGTTCAAACCCTCAACACTTCCTGCCGCCTCCAACTTAAGAACATCCATCGAATCCGCTCCTTCCTCACCCCTGAGACTACTAAGATGCTCGTCCATGCCCTCATAATCTCCCGCTTAGACTACTGCAACACCCTTCTAAATGGACTCCCAGCAAACACCCTCGCCTCCCTCCAGTCCACCTTTAACTGCGCTGCTCGCTTAATTCACCTCTCCCCCTGATCTTCATTGGCTGCTCCCCTCTGCCAGTCCCTCCACTGGCTACCTATAGCCCAGCGAATTGAGTTCAAGCTATTAACGTTAACATTCAAAGCCATCCACAATCTGTCCCCTCCATATATCTCTGAACTAATCTCCCGCTACCTGCCCACACGTAACCTCAGATCCTCCAATGACCTCCTACTCCGCTCTTCTCTCATCCGCTCCTCACACAACCGTCTCCAAGATTTCTCCCGTGCATCCCCCATACTCTGGAACTCCTTACCAAGACACATAAGACTGACCTCCACAATCACAGGCTTCAAGAAGGCCCTGAAGACTCACCTATTCAGGAAGGCCTACAACCTCCAATAACACTATCACCGCACTGCCATCTGAACAGTCTGCCCCCTCTCCTTCTGTCTCTACCCCCCTTCCCTCATAGATTGTACTCCACTGTGCCAGTCGGTCATTGTTAGTATTATATCTGTTGGTACATTTTGTGTACCATATGTAACCCCCAAATGTAAAGCACCATGTAATTAATGATGCTATATAAATAAACAATAATAATAACTCACCAGTGCTCCTAAAAAATAGCTGTTCCACTAGTCTACATAGGGGAGGGAACCAGAGACTATGTCAATATCCATCCCATGGGGGAGGGAGAAATCTTACCCTTATTTTAACCTACAACCCCAAAGCATGACTCCTGGAAGTCCCGATCTATCCCTATTATGCCCTGGTGGATATTTTTCATATCCTTATAAGGAGGAGGATATTTCATCTAAAGATTGATTCTGGTTTCTTTTCCTAATACCCTCAGGTTCCTTCCAAGACCAGTTCTTGCATAAATACAAGAAAGTGCTTCTCCATCTACATCCATTGCATATATTGTATCCATCCACGGATTTTGGTCCCTTTCCATTTCCAAGATCAGTTCCTGGTCACCTAGTAGCCCCTGCTTCTGTTTTTAGACTCTTCTCCAGGTGTCTCCTGGTTGTTATTCTGACTTGCTCCTGGATATCTTTCCTTATATTTCCTGATTTACACTGCAGCCTGTTCCTGGACACAGTTCCGAGTATCACCTGGTTCAGACCCTGGGCTGTCTTTGGATTCTTTTCCTGGTATCTCTTAGTTCTAATTTGTGGCCTGTTCCAACTCTCCATTTGCTTGGCTTCAGCTCCTAGCCTATCCCTGTAACCACATTTCTGTTCTGTGATAAAGTTCCTGTTTTACACTTCCTGTCTGGTCTTCATTCTGTCTTGTCATTAGTAGATGCTGTTGTATGGAAGGAAACTGTGACTGTTGTGATACCCACATAAGCAGGAGTTTCACTCAGTGTATCACATGAGAGAATGGCAGGGTGACTCTGGTGGCGAGTTTTGTGGTTTATTGAGCTCTTGTGATATGTGCTGAATTGTGTGCTTGTGAAGTGTATTGCTGCAGGTCTGTGGTAACATCCAGTAAAGGAAAAGCGACACGATATGTGATAGAGTCCATGGAACTGTTTTTGGGCCATGTAAAGATGACAGTTGAGTGTTCTCATGTTTTTAGTTGCTTGCTTGGTGTTGTGCAGAAGGAAGCTGTTTTTAGGGCCAAGAGACAAGGCTCTTGTATTAGGTGACAAGTTGCCCATATCCGGAAACAAACAGCAGTCCGCTGGATAATAGCTGCCCTGTTCAGTGAGTTACGACTGAGATATATAGATCCAGTGTCACTGTGTGGTAGTAACAGAGTCACTCCTACGGAGAGGAGACCTGAGGTGTCTGAGGGGCAGTATTTTTTTAATCACTGTTACCTACTGGTTTATTCCAACAGGTAGCAGCTGATATTTTAATCACTGATTCCTGCTCCTGTCTAGTCCAGGAGATCTTGTAATAAACCAAGACAGTTCATCATATATATAAGGAAATATTTGTTATTTCTATACCTTATTTACTCATCTAAATTCTTGATCCTTTTTCTTCTAGTTTTACTTATTCAAACAGTTAATTTCATTTCAACATCAGAGTTTCAATTTGCAATAGAAAAAACGTATAACATTCACAACAAAGAATTGGTGCCATCACAGTGTCACTACAAGGTGTCACCACACTATGATGTATATCATGTTGAGGAAGGGAAAGTAAATTATAGGTAATGTGTCATGTTGGTCTGCTCCACTGAATTTCATATTTGGGTTGTCTGTTTTCAGGAATGATTAATATCATTTAATCTTAAGACCTTTGACGGGCCGGCGCTCAACGGGGCAGACCATGGGGTGAGAAAGAGAGGTGCAGTTTGGAATTAAACCTCCACTCTTTTCTAGTAAGATTGGGAGATGGGACAGGGCCACCATATAGTTTCAAAAGCAGGTGTTACGGTATGTCGGGTGGAGTTTGGATAGCCGTTCTGATGACAGATACCACTGAGTGAGCACCTAATAATTGGCTTCCTTGATATTGTTTAATAATGAGGCTGAAGTGGTTCTATCAAAGATACTTTACCAACAGATATCTCTGGTAGGAAACCTAGATCCCTTTCCGAGGTCTACATGTAGGAAGTGTTGGACGTTGTGCAACTAAAGATGGTGTTTTAAGTCAATGGTATATCATTGAAATAAAAACCTTGTCTCCAGGCGAGGTGCAACAAGTAACCTCTTGGCTTAGAAAGACTTCAGCATTCCTCATAGAAACATTGGGAGTATGAGTCTTTGGGGTGAAGTTCCTAAACACTGGCAGAGAGAGGTCACTAAGGGAGGCAGCCTCACCCTATTTCGACACTAGACTTTATTCCTTCAATCCGTGCTATATGGGGGCAATAAATTGGTAACAATGAGCTCTGCTGATATAAAGGGACCTGCCCTATTAAAGTGCACAGAAAAGCTGCGGCACCGGCTACACGCTCAGCTGCTGGAGTTTCCACTTATATTAATTGATTATTATTAGTAAACCTGCTACCGGCCGGTTTGTGTTTGTGTTTTAAGTAGCACTAATCAATTACGAATCATTGATTTATATGGCACTGCACACATCAGATACCCTAGATGCTTCAAAGCTAGAACACAGTGCTAGAGAAGAGCAAGATTTATCTGAGGCTACATGGTGATTTATTGTAAAAATTAGAGATGAGCGAACAGTGTTCTATCGAACACATGTTCGATCGGATATCAGGGTGTTCGCCATGTTCGAATCGAATCGAACACCGCGTGGTAAAGTGCGCCAAAATTCGATTCCCCTCCCACCTTCCCTGGCGCCTTTTTTGCACCAATAACAGCGCAGGGGAGGTGGGACAGGAACTACGACACTGGGGGCATTGAAAAAAATTGGAAAAAGTCATTGGCTGCCGAAATCAGGTGACCTCCATTTTAGACGAATAGTGGATTTCAAATCCGGGTCATATGAGAATGTGAACTTTGTGACTATGAGACAGGGATAGCTGTACAGGCAGGGATAGCTAGGGATAACCTTTATTTAGGGGGGAATGTTATTAAAAATAACTTTTTGGGGCTCTATCGGGTGTGTAATTGTGATTTTTGTGAGATAAACTTTTTCCCATAGGGATGCATTGGCCAGCGCTGATTGGCCGAATTCCGTACTCTGGCCAATCAGTGCTGGCCAATGCATTCTATTAGCTTGATGAAGCAGAGTGTGCACAAGGGTTCAAGCGCACCCTCGGCTCTGATGTAGCAGAGCTGAGGCTGCACAAGGGTTCAAGCGCACCCTCGGCTCTGATGTAGGAGAGCCGAGGGTGCACTTGAACCCTTGTGCACCCTCGGCTCTGCTACATCAGAGCCGAGGGTGTGCTTGAACCCTTGTGCACACTCTGCTTCATCAAGCTAATAGAATGCATTGGCCAGCGCTGATTGGCCAATGCATTCTATTAGCCCGATGAAGTAGAGCTGAATGTGTGTGCTAAGCACACACATTCAGCTCTACTTCATCGGGCTAATAGAATGCATTGGCCAGCGCTGATTGGCCAGAGTACGGAATTCGGCCAATCAGCGCTGGCTCTGCTGGAGGAGGCGGAGTCTAAGATCGCTCCACACCAGTCTCCATTCAGGTCCGACCTTAGACTCCGCCTCCTCCAGCAGAGCCAGCGCTGATTGGCCGAATTCCGTACTCTGGCCAATCAGCACTGGCTAATGCATTGTATTGGCGTGATGAAGCAGTGCTGAATGTGTGTGCTTAGCACACACATTCAGCTCTACTTCATCGGGCTAATAGAATGCATTGGCCAGCGCTGATTGGCCAGAGTACGGAATTCGGCCAATCAGCGCTGGCTCTGCTGGAGGAGGCGGAGTCTAAGATCGCTCCACACCAGTCTCCATTCAGGTCCGACCTTAGACTCCGCCTCCTCCAGCAGAGCCAGCGCTGATTGGCCGAATTCCGTACTCTGGCCAATCAGCACTGGCTAATGCATTGTATTGGCGTGATGAAGCAGTGCTGAATGAGTGTGCTTAACACACACATTCAGCTCTACTTCATCGGGCTAATAGAATGCATTGGCCAATCAGCGCTGGCCAGTGCATTCTATTAGCGTGAACTGAGTTTGCACAGGGGTTCTAGTGCACCCTCGGCTCTGCTACATCAGATTGCTACATCTGATGTAGCAGTGCCGAGTGTGCATCAGATGTGTAGTTGAGCAAAACTGACTCAGCACTGCTAAGTCTCTGCATTCGCATAGGAATGCATTGGCCAGCCTTCGGCCAATCAGCGCTGGCTCTGGTCTAAGGTCGGACCTGAATGGAGACTGGTGTGGAGCGATCTTAGACTCCGCCTCCTCCAGCAGAGCCAGCGCTGATTGGTCGAGTTCCGTACTCTGGCCAATCAGCACTGGCCAATGCATTTCTATGGGGAAAAGTTAGCTTGCGAAAATCGCAAACTGACAGGGATTTCCATGAAATAAAGTGACTTTTATGCCCCCAGACATGCTTCCCCTGCTGTCCCAGTGTCATTCCAGGGTGTTGGTATCATTTCCTGGGGTGTCATAGTGGACTTGGTGACCCTCCAGACACGAATTTGGGTTTCCCCCTTAACGAGTTTATGTTCCCCATAGACTATAATGGGGTTCGAAACCCATTCGAACACTCGAACAGTGAGCGGCTGTTCGAATCGAATTTCGAACCTCGAACATTTTAGTGTTCGCTCATCTCTAGTAAAAATGTCTAGGTGGCCTGCTGCACAGCTTGTTCTAGACAGACACTAAAATACGTATCAGAGGCTCTTGCTGCCAAAAAATGTCCAGAGTAATGGTCTCATAAACAGAACCAAAAGTACATGATAATAATAATCATAAAAAAGCATGTTTAAAGTGGACATGTTACCAGGTCTAAAAAGCCCAATGACATACATCTGATCGATGCTGTCAATCTTAACAAATAGGTGTTTGATTTATCCAAACCTGTTCAGCCAATATATCTTTGGATATCTGGATAAACAAAACATCAGATAAAGTATGCTTTCATGCTTTTGGTATCTGGTGACATGTCCTCTTTAAAAGGACAATTGACAAAGGGGTCCCCAGCTCATCATCTATTTTAGAGCGAGGAGCAGTTCTGGGACCCTAGATATCTGATGATTTTACCAATGGTTTACCCCTTAATAATAGTTATAATAATAATTCCTGTAAGAAATAATGATACAGTGGTATTATTAGGGTCTGTTCACACAGAGGAAAATGAAGAGGCAATTCATTTTCATTTTCCGCCGCCGGTATTTTCATGCGGGCTAGCACGACGGGATGCTGATGCAGTGATCAGCATTGAAAAATACATAGGTCTCACCCACATCTCTTACAGACACTGTCAGTCAGTGTCCCATATAGGATTTACAATCTACATTTCCCTATCAGTATGTCTTTGCCATCATCTTTACTGATCCAACATCCACGGTAATAGTATGGAAGATGTCAGGAAGGAGTTAACATAAGACTGAAAAAGGCCACACTTACATGATACCAGATGAACCATGGTTCTTTGCAGGATGCAGAAAGACTACTGCAGTATACAGTATGATACAAATAGCACAATTAACATTGGTTTGCAGGCTTGCATATTTTGGCCTAAATATTGACTAATGCGTCATGGTTATTTGACCTTTTTTGCAGGATCTATAACAAAAATTCTCACACAAATTGAATATGTAATAAGAAACTTAATTTTATTGAATAAAAATATCTAAGAAATAGTAAAAGATATGAAAGGAGGATATAGAGCCCAGATCACAATAACATACAGAGGGATGGTATGTGTGCCACAGAATTATAACTTGTTAAAAATCATCAGATTCACCCTTCACATTAGATTGGTTTTAAAATTAAAATTGAAATGTGTTTTATTTGAATAAAAGTTTTTGTAAATATTATTTAGGAGTTGCGTTTTATTGCTCTCATTAGAACAGTCTCATTTAAAATGTAAGTTTGAACTCAGAAACAGGATAAGACTCATATGGTCTCCGTTCAGGATAAGAGTCATACTCAGTCTCCGTTCCCAGCAGCTTCCTCTTTCTGTGTAACGCCACACTATCCTTTAGTATCCAGAATAGCTCCACCCACACAAGAGTCTGATCACATGGTCATGACATCATCAGAGGGCCTTTAGGATTTAGCATCTACCATTTAGCCTTTCCTCTACCCTAACCTAGTTTGTTAACAGCAAAACACTTCAGGGACATAGCAGGACTTCAGGGGTATAACGGGACTAGCTGTAAGCTATCGAGAAGGCGGGATGGCAGTGTAAAATCAGGACTGTCCGCCGGATCCAGGATGGTTGGGAGCTATACCAACAATGTTAACCCTTATAACATGGCAGCCACTCTCAAACAGAGCAGCCGCAGTAGCTGCCAAGTCTTCACTGTTTCATACAGCAGGGACCCGGCAGCATTGCTCGTGATCAGAGATGGTTCTGATCATGGCATTTAACCACTCCGATGCTGTGGTCAAATGTGATAAAAAGTGATTGATATGTTGCAGAATGTATGATGTTTCAATAAAAACTAAATGTTGTCCCGCAAAAAAAGACACCTTACATAGCTCAGTGAAATTTTTTTTTCTTCAAAATTTAGAATTTTTGTAAAGTTATTAAAACGTGAAAAAAAACTATATAAATTTAGTATCACCATGATCATACTGACCTGCAGAATAAAGCTAACATAGCATTTTTACTGCAGAGTGGGAGCGGTAAAAAAAAAAAAAAAAAAAAAAAAAAAAGAAGAAGAAGAAAAGAAAATGATAGTACTGCATTTTTTTCTCAATTCCACCTCATTCTGAATTTTTTTTCCAGCTTCCTGCTACATTTTACAAAATAATAAATGGTACCATTTTGAAGTCAACTTGCCACACAAATATCAAACCCTCATAAGACGACATAAACACAAAAATTAGAAAGTTATGACTCTTGGAATGTAGGGAGTAAAAAACAAAAACACAAAAATGAAAAATACATGCGTCTCCTATGGGATAAATATAATACTAAGGAAGTACTACTAGATGTAAACATAGAAATCAGAGGAGATAAACAATTTGCTTGAGAGCACTGTATTCTGTTGTCCTGAACTTTTTTCACTGTTTGGTTAAAGGGGTTGGCCATTTTAAGAAGAATATTGAAAGACAAATGTTATGGTTTGTATAATAAAAAGTTGAACAATTTTCCAATATACTTTCTGTATCAATTCCTCACAGTTTTCTAGATCTCTGCTTGCAGTTATTCATTCTATTACCTCTAGTGGATGAATCTCTGACCATGGTCATGTGATGTACGGTCCATTGTACATGTGATGAGTGTACTGTAACGAGTTGTGCACCTGTGTAGGTGCACAACTCGTTACAGTCACAGCACAGTAATCAGACATCTGCCTGGTGACGAGCTGTGCACCTCTGTGCTCATCACATGACCATGAACCGTAAATCACATGACCATGGTCAGACTTTTATCCACTAGAAGTAACAGAATGAAATGACAACAAGCAGAGATCTAGAAAACTGATGAATTAATATAGAAAGTAAATTGGAAAATTGTATATCCTTTTATTGTGCAAACAATAACATTTGTTTCTCAATATTGGTCTGAAAGTGGCCAACCCCTTTAATAGGTTATTCTTATTTCAAGGATCCTATCTAAATTGAAAAGTTTTTAAATCCTATGCCTTAGAATGCTGTTTTGTTTACCTGCTCTTAAAGACTATTCCTCCCCATAGTTTACAGCTGAAGGCCTTGGTTCCTGGCCTGGTCTCCTGTTATCTAGCATCAGGCAGGGTGACTCACTCCCTGCTCTGTGTAGGAGAGGGGGGCCAAGTTCTCTTGATCCAGCTTGATCTCAGAGCTGTTATCTCCTGCTTTTAGGTTTCTGGCAATCAGGTCAGCTAATTCCATATTGGACAGTGGGCTTGCTCCGTTATCTATGTATGTAAATACAGACATAGTAATGTTGATTTTACTGTTCCTTTTTGCAGCATTTAAGTTTGTTTTAATTTCCAATATATTTTTTTTAAAGCTACAGCTTCACTTTTTTTAACCAGTCACTCTGCCAAATTTTTTTATTCACAATAGCAAGCCTGTTACACTTTAAAAAAAAAATAATACTTTTTACTATAGAATAATTGAGTAGATATGATTCCTCCCCCCCCCCCCCCCCCCCGAAAACAGAGTGGAAAAAAGAAAAAAAAGTGACCTGATCCTTAGAGAGCTAGAAACTGACTAAACAGATTCCTTTGAGCCCCTACAATGTTATTTACAAATTTATTCAACACAAAACCAATCTTGGGAACCCAACCATTATCCTAGTCCTACTGTGGCCAACAAGCTGCTTCACTGTCTGCAACTCCGTTTCACTTTTGGGCTGGTGCCCCACATGGCAGAAACCCCACAGAAAAAATGCAGCTCTTTACAGTCACAGTAAAGTGGATGGGATCCTAGCAAATTCCATCCCAACTTTCCATTATAATATGCAGTGCAGACATGCAAGAATTTCCAAAACCGTCACATTTTTTGAATCACAGCATGTCAGTTATACCTACGAAAATGCTAGTGCTTCCCTATAGGTATAATTGAAGCAGGAACTTTCTGTCAAAAGCAGTGTGGGAAGAACCATGAATCTTTGCTGCCGCTTTTTTTCACGCAGGACATTTTTTACTGCAGGACGCCACTTATGGCCTTAGTCTTAAAGGGGCTCTATCATTGGAAAACATCATTTTTAGATAAGCACATACTTGCATAGCCTTTAGAAAGGCTATTTCACACCTACCTTTTATATGTAAATTGCCTCAGTAGATTTTGAATAAGTCCGTTTTTATTCATATGTTACTGAGTAGAAATGAGCGAGTAGTATTCGATCGAGTAGGTATTCGATCAAATACTACGGTATTTGAAATATTCGTACTCGATCGAATACTAATAGCTATTTGCAGTAAATATTTGATTCAGAGCCAGTGTTGATTGGCCGAATGCTATACAGTGTATAGCATTCGGCAAATCAACGCTGGTTGTGCAGCAGGCTCGTCCTTGCTAGTCAGGAGAGCTGGCAGCTTGCTGTTATGAGGGAGCTTACTTTTTCTCATAGGAATGAATAGACCAGCGTTGATAGGCCAGTGTACAGCATTTAGCCAATTAATGCTGGTTCTTCCAGAGGCTCGTCTGTGAGCACGTGGATTCTAAGATCGGACCACAGCAGTCTCCATTGTGGTCCGATTTTAGACTCTGCCTCCTCACAGACGAGCCTCCGGCAGAACCAGCGTTGATTGGCCGAATGCTGTACACTGGCCAATCAACGCTGGTCTATTCATTCCTATGAGAAAAAGTCAGCTCCCTCGTAACAGCAAGCTGCCAGCTCTCCTGACTAGCAAGGACGAGCCTGCGGCCAATCAACGCTGGTTCTGCAGCAGGCTCGTTTTTGCTAGTCAGGAGAGCTGTCAGCTTGCTGTTACGAGGGAGCTGACTTTTTATCAGCGCAACTGCAAGCGCTGTGCAGTTAAAGCGCACGGTCCCCATAGACTATAATGGGGTCCATGTACTTTAACTGCACAGCGCTCCTCCTAAACACTCTCCTCCTCCTATTTGTGGACTTGGTGACTCTCCTTTAGTGAAACGAGCATTTTTTCCCATAGACTATAATGGGATTCGATATTTGATCGAGTAATCGAATATTGAGGCTCTACTCAAAACAAATATAGAATATTTCTCTGTTCGCTCATCTCTACTACTGAGCCTTTTACGTGCACCCGGAAGTGTCTGTGTCTGCTGTTCTCTCTGTGCTGATGACTCATCTCTGCTGTGTATACACATAGAGAATAGCAGAGAGAAGTGCACACAGACACTTCCGGGTGCACGGAGAAGGCTGATTAGCATATGAATAAAAACAGACTCATTCAAAAACTACGGAGGCAATTTACATACAAAAGGTAGGTGTGAAATAGACTTTTTAATGATGTGCTTATCTAAAAATGACGTTTTCCAATGATGGAGCCTCTTTAAAGACTCTTTTCCCAATACATCTTCCAGAAACAGCCATTCCCTGCATTATGACCAACACCAAGCAAAGCAGCATGAGCAAGCGTATGACACGTTATAGAACATATAATATCACAATACATGTAGTTAGATATTTATCACACTACATGATTCAACCCAACCAATGAACCATATTACCCATTGTGGTGCACTATTTATACTAACACTGTGCTCTTGTTCCCCCTACAGGCGTAGTTGGGACACAGGATTAACCCTTCCCTGTACAATGAACTAGCTGTTCAAGGTTCTCCTTACATCCCTTCCTTCTTTGTGATTGTCATTCCCTGCAAAATGAGACAAATATCTTCTCCAGAACCTAACCCTACACTCTTACACACTTTAGGACTTTTTCCTTTCCTCCAACCTGGAAGTATTCATCCTTCCAGACCTATGAAAACACAAAAAAGTTCATATCACAGGCGTGTTAACAGTTCATAACTTGTGTCAGTAAGATCCATGGGCTGAGCAAACTGTCACAGTCAGTGGATTGTGAACTGGCTGTGCTACCAAACTGGTTTGGCTTGATTTCCACCCTTTAACCCTAATATGGGGATCACTGTGGATATTCCATAACACCACTATCTCCTAAGGTGGTTCTAGTTTGATAGCAGCTAACCAGGCAAACAGAACTGTGGTACAGAGCACCATGGAAACAAGTTAATTTCCAGAAAACTGCAGTACTGCAGATGTGTACTCAGACTGATACTAGCACAGACAAGAACAGGCTATATGTAGAAAAATATATCAGGCACTCAAAATCAACCAGAATTCTTTAGTTGTGCAAAGAAATTGAAGCTTTATTACAGAAATATGCAATCCAATAAAATAGGTATTTTATTGGATTGGATATTTCCATAATAAAGCTTCATATTTTTTTTTGCATAACTAAAGAATTCTCTTTGATTATGATTGCCTGATATATTTTTCTACATAAGTCTGGGGTGAAACCCTATCAAATGCACCAACCAAGTTATTAGGAGTGCCGTGGTTTTTTCAAACATCCAAGAACTGGGTATAAGTGAAGCCGGGGAAAACATGCAAAACATGCAGGAATCACAATATATATTGCAAAAAGCCAGGAGGCTACAAGTATACAGGATTCCCATTGCAGAAACCCTGGATATGACCTTCTGTATGTTTATCGGTACAAAATGGACCATCGGGCACCCCTCAGTAGAGCATCGGATAGCACACTCATTTGTATGCATTGGGCCTAAGAACAGACCAGATAGACACAAAACAAACTAAACAATACATAAGTTGCTCAGCCCACACATACAAAAAATTTGCATATAAATAATAGATGTTGCAGAGCACAGACCAGACAAACAGAGGCAGTAAAGGATAGCTCACAGCTGAACACATTAGACATATATCCCAACTTTCGAAGAACACAAAGAGGGAAAAATGTGTTATGTGTGGCGTGGCAAATTTAGTGCTGCCCACTTTTATGTTGACTCCGCCCATTGTCATTCATTTTTCATGTGCCCCCACACAGTATAATCCTCTTACAGTCACCTGTACATTATATTTCCCCACATTATAATGTTCCCTTCCAACTGCCCCACAGTATTAAGTGCTTCTCCTCAAACTAGAGGGGAACAAGAAACTGGTGCAGCTGTAACTAGAGGGGAACAAGAAACTGGTGCAGCTGAAACTAGAGGGGAACAAGAAACTGGTGCAGCTGAAACTAGAGGGGAACAAGAAACTGGTGCAGCTGAAACTAGAGGGGAACAAGAAACTGGTGCAGCTGAAACTAGAGGGGAACAAGAAACTGGTGCAGCTGAAGGGTGACATTAAACAGTGGGGGTAGTTGAGGGGGACAGTAAATTAATGGCAGCTGAAGTGGGATATTAAACTGGGGGCAACTAGAAACGGGCATTAAACTCGGGCACTTGGAAGGGAACATTAAACCGTAGGGGTAGCTGGAGGGTGACATTAAACTGGGGGCAACTAGAGGCAGACAGGTCACCCCTCCAGCTACTCCCATGGTTTAATGTCCTCCTCCACTTGTCCCCAGTTTAATGTCCCCCTTAATATCCTCAGTTTAAGTGGTCCCTTTCATCTACCATCAGTTTCATGCCCCCCCTCCATCTCTGCCCCCGTTTCATCTCCCCCTCCATCTCTGCCCCCAGTTTCATGTCCCCCTTTCATCTGCCCCTAGTTTCATGTCTCCCTTCCATCTCTGCTCCAGTTTCATGTCCCCACTCCATCTCTGCCCCCAGTTTCATGTCCCCTCCATCTCTGCCCCCAGTTTCATGTCTCCTCTCCATCTGCCCCCAGTTTCGTTTCCCCCCTCCATCTCTGCCCCCAGTTTCATTCCCCCCTTCCATCTTCCCCAGTTTCATGTCCCCCTACATCTGCCCCCAGTTTCATGCCCCCCCTTCATCTGCGCCTAGTTTCATGTGCTCCCTTCATTATGTTCCCCTTAAATTTGCCCTCAAAGTTTAATATAAAAAACACTGATACTCAACTTTCCTCGATTCCCTGCCATTGTGTCTGCAGTCCCAGTCACGGAGTTATAAGCGTGATATGAGTGACGTAGCCAAATTGCGCCTACAGCTTCAGGGGACAAAGGACTGTGGTAAAGCAGGAGCTACTGCCGACAGCTCCTACTTCACTCACCAGTGTATTAAACTTATCTGTGTAGGACACAACCTGGAATCCGCAAAGGCCTGCTGAATCCTGGGATGGTTGGGAGGTATACATTAGACCTATACACCAAACCAGGTGCATCAACAAAAGGAACACAATGGTGCCTGAAGAGCCAAGAACAGCACAATATGAAGTATGAGTATACTGAGAGAGAGTGCCAACAAGCTCAGATCATTACAACTTGTGAAAATCCTAATGGCCTTAGGAATCTATCTTTAGTAGTTGATTGCAAAGATCCCTCTAATGGGTTGACAACAAAGCCACCTGGCTATAATGACACTTTCCATCTTCTGTTCCACAGTCAACTTCCCTTTTAAAGAGGACCTCTCACCATTTTGCCCACAGGCAGTTCTATATACTGCCGGAAAGCTGACAGTGCTCTGAGTTCAGCACACTGTCGGCTTTCCCGATCTGGGCCCGGTGTGAGGAGCTTACGATCCCGGTACCGTAGCTCTTCTATGGTCAGAAGGGCGTTTCTGACACTCAGTCAGAGATGTCCTTCTTCACAGCACAGCCAATCGCGCTGTGCTGTGAGAGCCAGGAGGAACGCCCCCTCCATCTGCTCGCAGTACTCATACATAGACGAGCATTATCAGGGAGCTTTCCGGCAGTATATAGAACTGCCTGTGGGCAAAATGGTGAAAGGTCCTCTTTAAGTACTATACAAGTCAAATGACGCTGGACTGCTTTGTCTCTTCTCCCACAATACAGAATGCTTTAATAGTGAAGAAATGGACTAATCTGGGGTAAGGAGGAGGGTGAGATTTAGATCAATAAAAAGCTGCTACATATACTCTTAAACCTGCACTATAAAAACATTAGACTGCAATACAAAATACAACAGAAGACTTGAGCAGCAACCCACGTCTTAAGATAAGCTGAGACAAAGCTTTAATGCATTAAAACACTCAAAATCTATCTCCTTCTCGAAATGTCAAGGATCTTGTTGTGAAAATACATTTATCAAAAATCTGCAATTACATTATTTAATGTGTACTCCAAACAAATCCAGGGAACCAATCTCCAGAGAACTGGTTGCACATAATCTGCAAAAATAGTCTATGCATTATCCTACTAATATTATAAATGTGAAAGTTTGTGTGTTTGGATGTTTGTGTGTTTGGATGTTTTTTCCTCAATCACGCAAAAATGGCTGAACGGATTTGAATGAATTTTGGCACATAGATAGATTGTAACCTTGATTAACACATAGGATACCGGGAAATGACATGGCTTCACGACTGTTACGAATTTATGTTCACATACTATATTAAACTGCTCTTGCAGCAGCTTGTCTCAGGTTCTGATAAAGCCAGGTCTGTTATCTCTCTGTGTAAACACTCAGCTAACCCTCAATCCATTCTGTTCCAGCATTTGCATATTATCTGATCTGCTCCAGGCAACATGCTGATACACTGGATGGGAAAGCACCTTTAATACAAATTGGCAGTTTGCTACTTTCAAACATGCCGGGAAAAAGAAATTTTAATTTGTTGCAAAATTCTAAAACAACGAGAGCTATGAAGGTAGCCAGAAGTCACAGAGTTCTCCTCAAGCGGAGCTCAGGAGGATCATTGGCGCCAACAATACGCTCATTATATGTCAGACAAAAAATATAGGGCAATTCTAGGTAGTATTTACAAGAACTATCCACATTGGCCTACAGGCCCACTACCACATAAAAGACAACATAATTTCTAAAAAATATATATATTTATTGAAAATTACATAAATAAATAATAATATATTCAGAAGCAATGGTGCAACCAGCAATAGATGCAATGAAAGTACATACTAATAGGTTTTCATAGGATGGTATATTTTATAAACAGTCAATGCAATATTCCATGACATAACATTTCAAGAAAGTGAATATCATTAGCTATATATGAATATACAAGAGCTTGGAATCACCAAAAAGTACTAACTAGAGGGCCAATGTATTGACACTTAGTATTGTGAAAAAATATTGCAGACATGAGAAAAAGCATATGAACTGCTAGGGCATTACCTGTATGTATTTCATGCACCGATAGCTATCTCCCCCTGACGAAGCCACTTGCGTGGTGAAACGCGCGTCGGGGTGCGTATCGGTGCATGAAATACATACAGGTAATGCCCTAGCAGTTCATATGCTTTTTCTCATGTCTGCAATATTTTTTCACAATACTAAGTGTCAATACATTGGCCCTCTAGTTAGTACTTTTTGGTGATTCCAAGCTCTTGTATATTCATATATAGCTAATGATATTCACTTTCTTGAAATGTTATGTCATGGAATATTGCATTGACTGTTTATAAAATATACCATCCTATGAAAACCTATTAGTATGTACTTTCATTGCATCTATTGCTGGTTGCACCATTGCTTCTGAATATATTATTATTTATTTATGTAATTTTCAATAAATATATATTTTTTTAGAAATTATGTTGTCTTTTATGTGGTAGTGGGCCTGTAGGCCAATGTGGATAACGCTCATTATATGGCGTCCCAGTGAGCTGCTGAGATACCAGAACAATTATAGGCACGGCGTGAAGAACAAGTTCAGCAGCAGGATAGCTTTAGAGTTGCCGAAACACTGAAGCAGGCAAACCATCAATGGCAGCAATTGGCTGAATATAGGCGGATCATCTACACCAACAACACGCATACGAAGTCGCGGGCAGAGGCTAGTATCACATATGACAATAGATTCATTATAGGTTTGGATACATTCTTCTCATCTTCCTTACAATATGGATAACCCACTAGTTTTCCTTCTCATCAGCTCAAGATTAAGCTATTATCACCCAGTCTTGTTACACTTTCATGATTTTTCGTACTTGTGGTTTCGCGAACAATAATGTGTTTTTTTCCGTTTTTTTCAGTTATTCTAGTAATTTTTGTGCCCTTTTCAGTGATATATCAGGTTTTATTTAAATGTTTGTCTTTTTTTTTTCAATTTTGTTAGTACGTGGCATGGTAAGTCAAGTGCCGGAGACCACTGCTGTTTTCTGCTCTGTAAATTGAGCACGGGAATCTATACAATTTACTATTACATGTAAATAGTAGCTCTCTCCTGTATTCTGAACGTGTGTAGGATAGGAGTAATTCTGAGACAATACTTATATGTTGTCCCTGCCTGAACAAGAACGCACGACCTACAGCAGAGGAGGTGAGAACATCAATAGGGCTCAATTGTTGTCTGAAGGCCATTCCCACAGAAGAATCTGCTATTGATTTTGGGGTGGATCCATCCCTGATTCTGCTTCCTGTTGTTTTCAATGGGGGGGGAAAGAATGAATGCTGAGGTCTGGTTCACATCTGCATTCGGTAAATCCATTCGAAATCAGTATTTCAAATCTTCAAAAACCAATTTTGAAATATCCGAATTAAAACCCATTGATTTCAATGAGTTTTCAAATTTGCATGTATCAGTTTGTGCCATTTCCATCTGGTTTCCGCTTTTTTGTGCGGAGAGAAAAGTAGAACTTGCAGGACCTTGTCTCTGTACTAAACATAAGGATTCCAGACGGACAGCAACCAATCAGTTTTTTGGTTTTTAACATTGAGATCTATGTAAAACGGATTACAAACTGGTAGTGATGTATGTTTTTCCCTCTGTGCATGCTCAGGACAAGAAGAAGAAAAAAACACGTATTGGTCAAGAACGGACTCAAGCTGATTACAAACTGACACCAATGGTCAGTGTAACATTTCTGCCTGTTCAGGTCTCTGCACCACCCTCCGCTCGTACACTGGTGCGGGAGGCAAGTTCAGTTTGATTCCTTGCTTAGAGTTTTTTGTTGCTCTGTCTGAAAACTGCTCAATTACATCAACAAATAAAATTTAACCACTTGTATCATCTTAGCAAACAGATATTGCATTACAATAAAATAGTAAAAACAACATGTGAGCACAACCAGCAAGACAATACTGTGACAACAATAACAATGGGGGTATATGAAGTTCAATGTACCAGGATACCAGCACAGTACATAGGAAGGTGGAAGACTAATGAGGATTTTTTCAAACAACGTATAGGGGATAAGATTCCTTTGCAGGTAAGTATTTTAAAAGTCTATCATGGTAACAACATCACCATAACAATCCTATTAATATTATAAAGGTGAACGTTTGTGAGTTTGTGGGTGTGTGTGTTTGGATGTTTGTTCCTCAATCACAGCCAAACTGTGAATGGATTTTGGGGAAATTTCACACACACCTACATATTTCCCACGAAAGTGCAGTAGCTCACTCCAAATCGCCACCGTCACCCTCCAAACACCCCTCCAGGCTCGGCTGTAGAAGCTGGCATTCTGTCAGCGCTGCTCTGTCCACGCTCCTCCTATTGGTGCATGGCAGGCTGTGGGCGGGCTATAGAGCCAGGACTGCGGCACCATAGGTTGGGGGCTCAATGTGGGCGTGCCAATTCACCAGGGACACAGTGAGGAAGATGGCGGCCGCCCACAGGGTCCCGGAGCTGCAGCTATACCACGCTGCCTACACACATCGCGGCGGAGGCTGCTGCACCCCACACTACACATACAGGTCAGTGCAGCGGGGGTAGGGGGTGTCCCGGGGGGGGGTTCCGGGGGGGGGGGTGTCATAGGGGGGAGGAGGTGTCCCCAGGTCGGTGTCCCCAGCTTCAGTTCCCCCCGCTGCTGTCTGTGTCCTGTATGAAGCACAGCGAGCTCTGCTACATAAACGCCACAGGGAGCAGCACGAGAAGTGTGTGCAGGCAGCCAGTAGACACAGGAGCAGAGGAGAGAGACAAAGGTGAGAGCTACTACACGGGGGACGATGTAGGGGGTGGGGGCAGGGATGGGGGAGTATGAGACTGGGGGGCAGAGATGGGGGGGCAAAACACTGGGGGCACATGAAGTGAACTGGGGGCAGAGAAGGGGGGACATGAAGATGGGGGTGAAGAAACTGGGAGCAGAGATGGGGAGACAAGATACTGGAGGCAGAGATGGGGGGACAAGATACTGGGGGCAGAGATGGGGGGACAAGATACTGGGGGCAGAGATGGGGGGACAAGATACTGGGGACAGAGATGAGGGGACATGAATCTGGGGGAAGACATGGGGGGGACATGAATCTGGGGGCAGAGATGGGGGGACATGAAGCTGGGGGCAGAGATGGGGGGAAGATACTGGGGGCAGAGATAGGGGGGGACAACAGGGGTGAACCTACCCCTCTCGCCGCCCGAAGTG
This sequence comes from Leptodactylus fuscus, assembly GCF_031893055.1. Taxonomy (NCBI): domain Eukaryota; kingdom Metazoa; phylum Chordata; class Amphibia; order Anura; family Leptodactylidae; genus Leptodactylus; species Leptodactylus fuscus. Next base: position 99,338,727 of record NC_134270.1, read on the forward strand.
AACGGCAGAAAGGAGGGCGGGGCTTAGCGAAGGGGGCGGGGTTTAGCGCCGTTCGCAGGCAGAGAGCAGGCACGGAGATGACCTGCTCTCTGCCTGAGTGTAAGGGGAGGCTGCCGGAGCAGCGCTGCTTCAGCGGCCTCCCCAATCCACCTCTCCGTGCTAAGCCAGTCCAGGATAGCTGGCGCCCTCCCTGGGGCCCTGCCATAGCGCCGCCTGAAGCGCTCGCTTCAGGTCGCCTCATGGGAGGTGCGGCGCTGAGGGACAACATACTGGGGGCAGAGATGGGGGGGACAACATACTAGGGGCCGATATGGGGGGGACAAGATACTGGGGGAAGAGATGGGGGGGACAAGATACTGGGGGCAGGCCCACTCTGGCCACAAGTAAAGGGGCGTTGGGGCCCATGGCCCACGCTGCAAGTGGTTTGCGCAGGCATCAGGGGGCCGCGGGTTATAGCTAGTAATCCCATATAGATAATCAGGCAAGGAACATTACCATCATCAAAAAATAGTCATCAGTGAATATCTCCCACACATACCTACACTGTTCAAAACGCCCGACACGCGTTTCACCCACGCTTAGGTTGGCTTCGTCAGGGGACACTGACCAGGCATACATATTGGTCTTATATAGTCACTAAATCTGATAGTAAACTCTAAATTTTTTAGAGGATATATCCACGTCCTAAGCCATCTTGTTTCCTCTTTTCTCCTCCAGTTTTAAAGTATCATCCTATGAGTAGAAAATCCTTTAATCAAAATATGAAAAAAAACAATGAATAAGGCGATGATATAGTCGACATCAAAGATCAAATTGCCCGCAAAAAACATAATGACAACACCAGACAGACATAACACAAAAGACCAACAGAGATCAAAAAATAAAAATTATTATTATTTTTTTTTTAATCGCGACAACCAAGACATGAGGAGACACACATATGTTAATGATAAATAAATAACACCTATATTACCAAGAGAACCAATTACAGAAATGGAGCAAAGCTGATATTTTCATTAAAGGGTCTCTATCACTGGGAAAAGTCATTTTTAGCTAAACACATGCTTGCATAGGCTTTAGAAAGTCTATTCCACACTTACCTTTTGTATATAGATTGCTTCAGTGGTTTCTGAATAAGTCTGTTTTTATTCATATGCTAATGAGCCTCCAGCCAACTCAGGAAGTTCCCAGCAGCCTCCTCTTTTCTATTATCTTCTATGTGTGTGAAGCAAACAGGAAGCGAGTCATCATCATCAGCAGCAGGAGCAGCCTCCCATAGAAAACAGCAGAGAGAGGTGTGCACCATCTATTGTGCACTAGTCTAATTAGCATATGAATATAAACTGACTTATTCAGAAACCACTGAGGCAATCTACATACAAAAGGTAAGTGTGAAATAGACTTTCTAAGGGCTGTGCAAGGGTGTGATTACTTAAAAATGACTTTTCCTAGTGATAGAGCCCCTTTAAGGCCTTTTGGTTGAATTGTATTAAGCCTGTATATCCATTTACTTTCCATTTGCCCCAACCACGTTTTGCAATCCCCTGCCCTAGGGCCAGTGCTTACCTGATCAATTGCAGGCACACAAAATGAAGTAGAGTCTGAATTGTGATGTAAATAAAAATGTTTCAGAATGGTCTTTAATGATGTTATTTCTGTTGCGTCCTTTGCATTTGATATTCCAAGTACATGCTCACGCAATCTACTGTGAAATTCTCTCATAGTGAGACCTACATAGATAAGGTTGCATGAGCATGTGGCAAAATTAATGACGCCAACTGACTGACAGCTAAGATGTTGACGAATTTCAAAAGTGCGTTCATGTTTAGAATCCCAAAAGGTAGAAGCTGAATCAATATTGGCACAAGCTACACAATGACCACAGGGTTTGCATCCAGGCTTGAGGCCCTGACCAAAAATGAACCTTTGGGTTTTATCACCTGCATAGTGACTGTGCACCAGTGTATCCCTAAGATTTTTTGCCCTTCTATAAGTAATGGAAGAAGAGGGATCCAGAGACTTGCTAAGCACTGGATCACACAACAGGATACCCCAAAACTTTTTCAAAATGGCATGCTGCCTAGTCCATTGTGTATTAAAGGTAGTCATATGTCATACCTCATCAGACGCCTTGATGGAGCAAGATATCTTACTTTTTTCTTTCTGATAAGATCAGTACTAGAGATGAGCGAACACTAAAGTGTCCGAGGTTCGAAATCCTATTCGAACAGCCGCACACTGTTCGACTGTTCGAACGGATTTGGAACCCCATTATAGTCTATGGGTGGCAATGCTCATTTCAGGGGTAGGCAACATTCGATAAAATCATACTTACCAAGTCCACGAGTGACGGTCGGGCTGGATTCTGCTTGAAGTCTTCCCCCCGCGCAGGGTCCCCGCGTCCTCTTCCGGGTGGAATTCACTCTGCCTAGGCATCTGGCCTAGGCAGAGCAGACTGCGCATGTGTGTGCGGCTCTGCCCAGGCCTGACGCCTGAGCAGCGCCGACTGTGCATACGCGTGTATACGTGTGCATGCCCGTGCATGCGCAGTCAGCTCTGCCTAGTCCGGATGCCTAGGCAGAGTGAATTCCACCCGGAAGAAGACGTGGGGACGCAGCGCAGAGAAGACTTTGGAAAGGTAAGAGAAGAACCAGCATTGATTATCAGAATGTATAGCATTCTGCCAATCAATGCTGGTTCTGCATCGAACATTAAACTTCGAACAGCTAGTAGTGTTCGATCGAGTACGAGTATTTCGAATACCGTAGTATTCGATCGAACACCTACTCGATCGAACACTACTCGCTCATCTCTAATCAGTGCAATTCGATGCACATGCACGTTGGTACCCCTGTTGGATAGATTTAGTGTTATATCCTCTCTGCCGAAATCTTAGTTCAAGATCATGTGCCGATTTTTCAAAACTCACCTCAGTTGAGCATACTATCCTAGCTCGCAAAAATTGTCCAGTAGGGATATTGTGAATAACATGTCATGGGTGTGCTGACTTATAGTGCAACAATGAATTAGTAGATATGGGTTTATGATATAATTCCGTCTGAATATAGCCCTCTGCATCAACCGAGAGTGAGATATCCAAAAATTCAATCTTCGTTCTACTGTGGGACCACGTGAGTTTAATATTTTTATTGTTCTGAGGCACTCCATAAACAACTCCAAATCCGGAATGGATCCCTGCCATATAAATAGGACGTCGTCGATGAAGCGCCACCAATACTGAACATGTTCAGCCAAAAACACAGGATCAGTTAGAAAGGTCTGTCTCTCCCACAGCTCCAGAAACAGGTTTGCGTATGAGGGCGTACATTACTCCCCCATCGCTGTTCGCTGGAGCTGCAGGAAGACAGACCCATCAAACAAGAAAAAATTGTGGGTAAGCACAAACTTCAAAAAGGACAAGAGGAACTTACCCAAGGCATCATCCATATTTGACATTTCAAAGAAAGCCTGTACTGACTCCAAACCATCCGCATGCCGTATTGAGGTATATAACAACTCAATATCGCAAACAACCAAATGTATATCTTGATCTAAATGTAGGCCTTACTAGAACATCAGACGAGTCCTTAATGAAGGAGGGAAGAAGTTCCACAAGGGTTTCAAATAATGGTCAATAAGTCTACATACAGGTTCACACAGACTTCCTACCCCTGAAACTATTGGCCTACCTGGAGGGCAGTTGACATTCTTATGCAATTTAGGTAGCTTATAAAATGTGGCACAAGATGGATGTTCAGGTAGGAGGTAACTTAGTTGTTTCTGGGTGATGATGTCCTGGTCCACACCAATCTGTAGAAGGGAGCATAGTTCCGAAGAGAACTGATGTAGTGGGTTGTGAGTTTATTTATAACAAGAACCATTCCTGAGTTGTCTTAGTGCTTCTCTTGTATACATGGATTTTGGCCATAAAACCACATTTCCTCCTTTGTCTGATTGTTTAATTATAATATCATTCATTCTGGCTAGTTTGTTAATAGCTCTCCTATGGTGAAATGATATATTATGATATTTAGGCATGGAGGGAATTTTCTCGAATTTTTTACTGACTAACTGGACAAATTACTGTAGCTAGTGGAGGAAATTTTTTGGACCCTGGAATAACAGAGGGAGCAAGCAGGGGCGGATCCAGGGCCGGGCGAGCCGGGACCTAACAAAATGGTCCCGGTTGGCATGTCCCGACTCCAACTGAGCTCAGCGTTAAAGCAGGAGCTGAGCTCACAGCTCCTGCTTTAAACGCCTATGTATTTCAGCTCATCGGCGGTAGGACGCCGATGAGCTGAATGCATAGGCGTTTAAAGCCGGAGCTGTCACAGCTCAGCTCCTGCTTTAACGCTGAGCTCCGGCATTTGTAACCGCGATGTGATGACGTCATCACATCGCGGCTACAATATGTGTATGAGGGAGAGAGCTGCGAGGGAACGAGGAATGGTGAGTGTGTGTGTGTGAGAGAGAACGTGAGAACGGCATGACACTGGGGCAGATGGAGGGGGAGAACGGCATGACACTGGGGCAGATGGAGGGGGAGAACGGCATGACACTGGGGCAGATGGAGGGGGAGAACGGCATGACACTGGGGCAGATGGAGGGGGAGAACGGCATGACACTGGGGCAGATGGAGGGGGAGAACGGCATGACACTGGGGAAGATGGAGGGGGAGAACGGCATGACACTGGGGCAGATGAAGGAGGGAAGAACAGCATGACACTGGGGCAGATGAAGGGGGGAAGAACAGCATGACACTAGGGCAGATGAAGGGGGGAGAATGGCATGGCACTGGGGCAGATGAAGGGGGGAAGAACAGCATGACACTGGGGCAGATGGAGGGGGGAGAATGGCATGGCACTGGGGCAGATGAAGGGGGGAAGAACAGCATGACACTGGGGCAGATGGAGGGGGAGAATGGCATGACACTAGGGCAGATGAAGGGGGGGGAATGGCATGACACTGGGGCAGATGAAGGGGGAAGAACAGAATGACACTAGGGCAGATGGAGGGGGGAGAATGGCATGACACTGGGGCAGATGAAGGGGGGAAGAACAGAATGACACTAGGGCAGATGGAGGGGGGAGAATGGCATGGCACTGGGGCAGATGAAGGGGGGAAGAACAGCATGACACTGGGGCAGATGGAGGGGGAGAATGGCATGACACTAGGGCAGATGAAGGGGGGGAATGGCATGACATTGGGGCAGATGAAGGGGGGAGAACGGCATGACACTGGGGCAGATGAAGGGGGGAGAACGGCATGACACTGGGGCAGAGACGGGGGGGAAATGAAACTGTGGTCAGATAAAAGGGGAGAATAGCATGAAACTGGGGACAGAGATAGAGGGGGGACATGAAACTAGGGGTAGATGAAGGGTGTATATGAAAATGGGGGGAGATATAATTTACGGGTGACTGTAGGAGGATTATACTGTGTGGAATCACATGAAAATTGAATGAGAATGGGTGGAGTCAACATAAAAGTGGGCGGGGCCTAATTTGCTGCATGACACTGGGGCAGATGGAGGGGGGAGAATGGCATGACACTGGGGCAGATAGAGGGGGAGAGAACAGCATGACACTGGGGCAGATGGAGGGGGGAGAATGGCATGACACTGGGGCAGATGAAGGGGGGAAGAACAGAATGACACTAGGGCAGATGGAGGGGGGAGAATGGCATGGCACTGGGGCAGATGAAGGGGGGAAGAACAGCATGACACTGGGGCAGATGGAGGGGGGAATGGCATGACATTGGGGAAGATGAAGGGGGGAGAACGGCATGACACTGGGGCAGATGAAGGGGGGAGAACGGCATGACACTGGGGCAGATAGAGGGGGAGAGAACAGCATGACACTGGGGCAGATGGAGGGGGGAGAATGGCATGACACTGGGGCAGATGAAGGGGGGAAGAACAGAATGACACTAGGGCAGATGGAGGGGGGAGAATGGCATGGCACTGGGGCAGATAAAGGGGGAAGAACAGAATGACACTAGGGCAGATGGAGGGGGAGAATGGCATGACACTAGGGCAGATGAAGGGGGGGAATGGCATGACATTGGGGCAGATGAAGGGGGAGAACGGCATGACACTGGGGCAGATGAAGGGGGAAGAACAGCATGACACTGGGGCAGATGGAGGGGGAGAATGGCATGACACTAGGGCAGATGAAGGGGGGGAATGGCATGACATTGGGGCAGATGGAGGGGGAGAATGGCATGACACTAGGGCAGATGAAGGGGGGGAATGGCATGACATTGGGGCAGATGAAGGGGGGAGAACGGCATGACACTGGGGCAGAACGGCATGACACTGGGGCAGAGACGGGGGGAAATGAAACTGTGGGCAGATAAAGGGGGAGAATGGCATGAAACTGAGGACAGAGATAGAGGGGGGGACATGAAACTAGGGGTAGATGAAGGGTGTATATGAAAATGGGGGGAGATATAATTTACGGGTGACTGTAGGAGGATTATACTGTGTGGAATCACATGAAAATTGAATGAGAATGGGTGGAGTCAACATAAAAGTGGGCGGGGCCTAATTTGCTGCATGACACTGGGGCAGATGGAGGGGGAGAATGGCATGACACTGGGGCAGATAGAGGGGGAGAGAACAGCATGACACTGGGGCAGATGGAGGGGGAGAATGGCATGACACTGGGGCAGATGAAGGGGGGAAGAACAGAATGACACTAGGGCAGATGGAGGGGGGAGAATGGCATGGCACTGGGGCAGATGAAGAGGGGAAGAACAGCATGACACTGGGGCAGATGGAGGGGGGGAATGGCATGACATTGGGGCAGATGAAGGGGGGAGAACGGCATGACACTGGGGCAGATAGAGGGGGAGAGAACAGCATGACACTGGGGCAGATGGAGGGGGGAGAATGGCATGACACTGGGGCAGATGAAGGGGGGAAGAACAGAATGACACTAGGGCAGATGGAGGGGGGAGAATGGCATGGCACTGGGGATGATGAAGGGGGGAAGAACAGAATGACACTAGGGCAGATGGAGGGGGGAGAACGGCATGACACTGGGGCAGATGAAGGGGGGAGAACGGCATGACACTGGGGCAGAGACGGGGGGGAAATGAAACTGTGGGCAGATAAAGGGGGAGAATGGCATGAAACTGGGGACAGAGATAGAGGGGGGGACATGAAACTAGGGGTAGATGAAGGGTGTATATGAAAATGGGGGGAGGTATAATTTACGGGTGACTGTAGGAGGATTATACTGTGTGGAATCACATGAAAATTGAATGAGAATGGGTGGAGTCAACATAAAAGTGGGCGGGGCCTAATTTGCTGCATGACACTGGGGCAGATGGAGGGGGGAGAATGGCATGACACTGGGGCAGATAGAGGGAAGAGAATGGCATGACACTGGGGCAGATGAAGGGGGAAGAACAGAATGACACTAGGGCAGATGGAGGGGGGAGAATGGCATGGCACTGGGGCAGATGAAGGGGGGAAGAACAGCATGACACTGGGGCAGATGGAGGGGGGGAATGGCATGACATTGGGGCAGATGAAGGGGGGAGAACGGCATGACACTGGGGCAGATGAAGGGGGGAGAACGGCATGACACTGGGGCAGATAGAGGGGGAGAGAACAGCATGACACAGGGGCAGATGGAGGGGGGAGAATGGCATGACACTGGGGCAGATGAAGGGGGGAAGAACAGAATGACACTAGGGCAGATGGAGGGGGGAGAATGGCATGGCACTGGGGCAGATGAAGGGGGGAAGAACAGCATGACACTGGGGCAGATGGAGGGGGGAATGGCATGACATTGGGGCAGATGAAGGGGGGAGAACGGCATGACACTGGGGCAGATGAAGGGGGGAGAACGGCATGACACTGGGGCAGATAGAGGGGGAGAGAACAGCATGACACTGGGGCAGATGGAGGGGGGAGAATGGCATGACACTGGGGCAGATGAAGGGGGGAAGAACAGAATGACACTAGGGCAGATGGAGGGGGGAGAATGGCATGGCACTGGGGCAGATGAAGGGGGGAAGAACAGAATGACACTAGGGCAGATGGAGGGGGAGAATGGCATGACACTAGGGCAGATGAAGGGGGGGAATGGCATGACATTGGGGCAGATGAAGGGGGGAGAACGGCATGACACTGGGGCAGATGAAGGGGGGAGAACGGCATGACACTGGGGCAGAGACGGGGGGAAATGAAACTGTGGGCAGATAAAGGGGGAGAATGGCATGAAACTGGGGACAGAGATAGAGGGGGGACATGAAACTAGGGGTAGATGAAGGGTGTATATGAAAATGGGGGAAGATATAATTTACGGGTGACTGTAGGAGGATTATACTGTGTGGAATCACATGAAAATTGAATGAGAATGGGTGGAGTCAACATAAAAGTGGGTGGGGCCTAATTTGCTGCATGACACAGGGGCAGATGGAGGGGGGAGAATGGCATGACACTGGGGCAGATAGAGGGGGAGAGAACAGCATGACACTGGGGCAGATGGAGGGGGGAGAATGGCATGACACTGGGGCAGATGAAGGGGGGAAGAACAGAATGACACTAGGGCAGATGGAGGGGGGAGAATGGCATGGCACTGGGGCAGATGAAGGGGGGAAGAACAGCATGACACTGGGGAAGATGGAGGGGGGGAATGGCATGACATTGGGGCAGATGAAGGGGGGAGAACGGCATGACACTGGGGCAGATGAAGGGGGGAGAACGGCATGACACTGGGGCAGATAGAGGGGGAGAGAACAGCATGACACTGGGGCAGATGGAGGGGGGAGAATGGCATGACACTGGGGCAGATGAAGGGGGGAAGAACAGAATGACACTAGGGCAGATGGAGGGGGGAGAATGGCATGGCACTGGGGCAGATGAAGGGGGGAAGAACAGCATGACACTGGGGCAGATGGAGGGGGGGAATGGCATGACATTGGGGCAGATGAAGGGGGGAGAACGGCATGACACTGGGGCAGATAGAGGGGGAGAGAACAGCATGACACTGGGGCAGATGGAGGAGGGAGAATGGCATGACACTGGGGCAGATGAAGGGGGGAAGAACAGAATGACACTAGGGCAGATGGAGGGGGGAGAATGGCATGGCACTGGGGCAGATGAAGGGGGGAAGAACAGAATGACACTAGGGCAGATGGAGGGGGGAGAATGGCATGACATTGGGGCAGATGAAGGGGGGAATGGCATGACATTGGGGCAGATGAAGGGGGGAGAACGGCATGACACTGGGGCAGATGAAGGGGGGAGAACGGCATGACACTGGGGCAGAGACGGGGGGGAAATGAAACTGTGGGCAGATAAAGGGGGAGAATGGCATGAAACTGGGGACAGAGATAGAGGGGGGGACATGAAACTAGGGGTAGATGAAGGGTGTATATGAAAATGGGGGGAGATATAATTTACGGGTGACTGTAGGAGGATTATACTGTGTGGAATCACATGAAAATTGAATGAGAATGGGTGGAGTCAACATAAAAGTGGGCGGGGCCTAATTTGCTGCATGACACTGGGGCAGATGGAGGGGGGAGAATGGCATGACACTGGGGCAGATGAAGGGGGGAAGAACAGAATGACACTGGGGCAGATGGAGGGGGGGAATGGCATGACATTGGGGCAGATGAAGGGGGGAGAACGGCATGACACTGGGGCAGATAGAGGGGGAGAGAACAGCATGACACTGGGGCAGATGGAGGGGGGAGAATGGCATGACACTGGGGCAGATGAAGGGGGGAAGAACAGAATGACACTAGGGCAGATGGAGGGGGGAGAATGGCATGGCACTGGGGATGATGAAGGGGGGAAGAACAGAATGACACTAGGGCAGATGGAGGGGGGAGAACGGCATGACACTGGGGCAGATGAAGGGGGGAGAACGGCATGACACTGGGGCAGAGACGGGGGGGAAATGAAACTGTGGGCAGATAAAGGGGGAGAATGGCATGAAACTGGGGACAGAGATAGAGGGGGGGACATGAAACTAGGGGTAGATGAAGGGTGTATATGAAAATGGGGGGAGGTATAATTTACGGGTGACTGTAGGAGGATTATACTGTGTGGAATCACATGAAAATTGAATGAGAATGGGTGGAGTCAACATAAAAGTGGGCGGGGCCTAATTTGCTGCATGACACTGGGGCAGATGGAGGGGGGAGAATGGCATGACACTGGGGCAGATAGAGGGAAGAGAATGGCATGACACTGGGGCAGATGAAGGGGGAAGAACAGAATGACACTAGGGCAGATGGAGGGGGGAGAATGGCATGGCACTGGGGCAGATGAAGGGGGGAAGAACAGCATGACACTGGGGCAGATGGAGGGGGGGAATGGCATGACATTGGGGCAGATGAAGGGGGGAGAACGGCATGACACTGGGGCAGATGAAGGGGGGAGAACGGCATGACACTGGGGCAGATAGAGGGGGAGAGAACAGCATGACACAGGGGCAGATGGAGGGGGGAGAATGGCATGACACTGGGGCAGATGAAGGGGGGAAGAACAGAATGACACTAGGGCAGATGGAGGGGGGAGAATGGCATGGCACTGGGGCAGATGAAGGGGGGAAGAACAGCATGACACTGGGGCAGATGGAGGGGGGAATGGCATGACATTGGGGCAGATGAAGGGGGGAGAACGGCATGACACTGGGGCAGATGAAGGGGGGAGAACGGCATGACACTGGGGCAGATAGAGGGGGAGAGAACAGCATGACACTGGGGCAGATGGAGGGGGGAGAATGGCATGACACTGGGGCAGATGAAGGGGGGAAGAACAGAATGACACTAGGGCAGATGGAGGGGGGGAGAATGGCATGGCACTGGGGCAGATGAAGGGGGGAAGAACAGAATGACACTAGGGCAGATGGAGGGGGAGAATGGCATGACACTAGGGCAGATGAAGGGGGGGAATGGCATGACATTGGGGCAGATGAAGGGGGGAGAACGGCATGACACTGGGGCAGATGAAGGGGGGAGAACGGCATGACACTGGGGCAGAGACGGGGGGAAATGAAACTGTGGGCAGATAAAGGGGGAGAATGGCATGAAACTGGGGACAGAGATAGAGGGGGGACATGAAACTAGGGGTAGATGAAGGGTGTATATGAAAATGGGGGAAGATATAATTTACGGGTGACTGTAGGAGGATTATACTGTGTGGAATCACATGAAAATTGAATGAGAATGGGTGGAGTCAACATAAAAGTGGGTGGGGCCTAATTTGCTGCATGACACAGGGGCAGATGGAGGGGGGAGAATGGCATGACACTGGGGCAGATAGAGGGGGAGAGAACAGCATGACACTGGGGCAGATGGAGGGGGGAGAATGGCATGACACTGGGGCAGATGAAGGGGGGAAGAACAGAATGACACTAGGGCAGATGGAGGGGGGAGAATGGCATGGCACTGGGGCAGATGAAGGGGGGAAGAACAGCATGACACTGGGGAAGATGGAGGGGGGGAATGGCATGACATTGGGGCAGATGAAGGGGGGAGAACGGCATGACACTGGGGCAGATGAAGGGGGGGAGAACGGCATGACACTGGGGCAGATAGAGGGGGAGAGAACAGCATGACACTGGGGCAGATGGAGGGGGGAGAATGGCATGACACTGGGGCAGATGAAGGGGGGAAGAACAGAATGACACTAGGGCAGATGGAGGGGGGAGAATGGCATGGCACTGGGGCAGATGAAGGGGGGAAGAACAGCATGACACTGGGGCAGATGGAGGGGGGGAATGGCATGACATTGGGGCAGATGAAGGGGGGAGAACGGCATGACACTGGGGCAGATAGAGGGGGAGAGAACAGCATGACACTGGGGCAGATGGAGGAGGGAGAATGGCATGACACTGGGGCAGATGAAGGGGGGAAGAACAGAATGACACTAGGGCAGATGGAGGGGGGAGAATGGCATGGCACTGGGGCAGATGAAGGGGGGAAGAACAGAATGACACTAGGGCAGATGGAGGGGGGAGAATGGCATGACATTGGGGCAGATGAAGGGGGGAATGGCATGACATTGGGGCAGATGAAGGGGGGAGAACGGCATGACACTGGGGCAGATGAAGGGGGGAGAACGGCATGACACTGGGGCAGAGACGGGGGGGAAATGAAACTGTGGGCAGATAAAGGGGGAGAATGGCATGAAACTGGGGACAGAGATAGAGGGGGGGACATGAAACTAGGGGTAGATGAAGGGTGTATATGAAAATGGGGGGAGATATAATTTACGGGTGACTGTAGGAGGATTATACTGTGTGGAATCACATGAAAATTGAATGAGAATGGGTGGAGTCAACATAAAAGTGGGCGGGGCCTAATTTGCTGCATGACACTGGGGCAGATGGAGGGGGGAGAATGGCATGACACTGGGGCAGATAGAGGGGGGAAGAACAGCATGACATTGGGGCAGATGAAGGGGGGAGAACGGCATGACACTGGGGCAGATGAAGGGGGGAAGAACAGAATGACACTAGGGCAGATGGAGGGGGGAGAATGGCATGGCACTGGGGCAGATGAAGGGGGGAAGAACAGCATGACACTGGGGCAGATGGAGGGGGAGAATGGCATGACACTAGGGCAGATGAAGGGGGGGAATGGCATGACATTGGGGCAGATGAAGGGGGGAGAACGGCATGACACTGGGGCAGATGAAGGGGGAGAACGGCATGACACTGGGGCAGATGAAGGGGGGAGAACGGCATGACACTGGGGCAGATGAAGGGGGGGAGAACGGCATGACACTGGGGCAGATGGAGGGGGGAGAATGGCATGACACTGGGGCAGATGAAGGGGGGAGAATGGCATGGCACTGGGGCAGATGAAGGGGGGAAGAACAGCATGACACTGGGGCAGATGGAGGGGGAGAATGGCATGACACTAGGGCAGATGAAGGGGGGGAATGGCATGACATTGGGGCAGATGAAGGGGGGAGAACGGCATGACACTGGGGCAGATGAAGGGGGGAGAACGGCATGACACTGGGGCAGATGAAGGGGGGAGAACGGCATGACACTGGGGCAGAGACGGGGGGGAAATGAAACTGTGGGCAGATAAAGGGGGAGAATGGCATGAAACTGGGGACAGAGATAGAGGGGGGACATGAAACTAGGGGTAGATGAAGGGTGTATATGAAAATGGGGGGAGATATAATTTACGGGTGACTGTAGGAGGATTATACTGTGTGGAATCACATGAAAATTGAATGAGAATGGGTGGAGTCAACATAAAAGTGGGCGGGGCCTAATTTGCTGCGGCGCGCTGCGTGCGCCGCACGTTTTGTTCCCTCTTTCTAGCCTTCAACAGTTGGGAAGTACAGGTTAGAAGTGCGAGACCCCCAGTAAGTAGGGCCCCGCCAAAGTCAATTACCCAGGGCCCCGCAAAACCTGGATCCGCCACTGGGAGCAAGCAAATCCGATTGTACAGATAAATCCTGTTGTTCACCTAACAGGTCCTGTAAGACCTGGACTGCGTTACGTTCTTCTGGAGTAGTAAATTCATCAGATACCAAATTTTGATGGAGTAATTTCTTAAACATCAATTTACGAGCAAATAAATGTAAATCCTTAATTTCCATGAAAGTATCAAACCTAGGGGATGGAATGAAATTTAGACCCAATGCCAATACCTCATATTGAGCTTTAGTCAAAACAATGTCAGATAAATTGATTACCTTCAATGTTTCGTTGCCAGATGACGACTCCCTTGTAACCGAATATGGTGTTTTCTTTTTGTGTTGATTACTGGCCATCTCATCTTGTTTTCGCTTATATTGTCTGGTAAAATAACATTCTCGTCTGAAAAAGGAATCACTACTGACCAACCCAGTTGAAGACATTAAGGAAGAGCGAGACCTTGGGGTATTTCCATTTATAGATGCGATTATTCTGTGCAACCATCAGGTCGCATTGATATTTTTTATTTTTTACTGCCTGTATTTGTTTCTCCCATGCAACAGAGGCTTCATCTAGCTCTTTCTTCAATGAATCAAAGTCATTGGAAGATAATTTCCTTTGTAAGTCTAATTCTATTTTTCATATATCATTGGCCAGATCTTCAAGTACCTTTGCATTATATTCTACAATCAGCTGCATTAATTCCCTACTACACTTATTACAAATATCCTCCCACTTCTTTACAAAGTCAGCATTATCATTACCAAAAGACGGAAAAATTTGAATCCTCAGACCTCATGGAATAAGCTGTTTGGCCAGATAATTTGTTAGATAAGCTTTGTTCTACCACTGCTTAGCTTGTTTGTGTAACATTTGTTTAAAAGTGTGTCTCAACTCACGGTTGGAGCGCTGGTCTGATGTTTCTACTGGTACACTAGTACCCCCAAACATCACATCAACCTGCGATTGCCATGTGGCAACTCGAGCCTCAAAGTCCATATTTGTTAAATGGACAGGATATCTGAAAAACAGAAAACAGTATAATAAACTCAACAGAGGCAAATATGAACATATCTGTGTGCGAAATCAACATTAAGCCCAACAAGAAAAATCAACCACACATTTGGATTAGTAAAACATAATGAATCTTTATTAATATCCACTAAAAATGTAAAACGTAAACCAAGACAATACTGTGACAACAATAACAATGGAGGTATATGAAGTTCAATGCACCAGGATACCAGCACAGTACATAGGAAGGTGGAAGACTAATGAGGATTTTTTCAAAGAACGTATAGGGGATAAGATTCCTTTGCAGGTAAGTATTTTAAAAGTCTATCATGGTAACAACATCACCATAACAATAATCCCATATAGATAATCAGGCAAGGAGCATTACCACCATCAAAAAATAGTCATCAGTGAATATCTCCCACACATACCCACACTGTTCAAAACGCCCGACGCGCGTTTCACCCATGCTTAGGTTGACTTCGTCAGGGGACACTGACCGGGCATACATACTGGTCTTATATAGTCACTAAATCTGATAGTAAACTCACCGCAGGTTTGTTTAGCCCGTGCATGAATATGATACGTCTGATCATATCGGCGCCAAAACAATGTCCAGAAAAAATGGACGAAAAAGCACTTACTGTGCAGGCGTCAGCAAACTAATCACTAGAGCCCTATCAGGCTTCAAGAATATGGCCACCGAAAACACCCATTGCGCATGCGTCGGCATCAAATATCCAAAAACCAAAGCGCTGAATCTGAGGTGGATTCCACACCAAATTAAGCGCCATTTTCGACCATGTGAATGCACCCTTAGGGTCTCCCAAAAGACATAACCTGGGATCAAAAAGATTTCTAATGTTAAAAATAACTTGAAAATAAACACATACATTCTTCCAGTACCTATGTAGCTTGGGGCAGTTTCAAGGTAAATGATACCTGCCAAGGGTCTTTTACATATCAAGCAACTATCTTCAGATTTCCTCCCAATCCTCTTCAAAAACACAGGAGTATAATCCAGCCTATATAAAACAAACGGTGGTGTCACCTTATGGTTATAATGAGGAGAAACTGAAGTGATTTGTCTGTATATTGTTGGCCACATTCTTCTCTCAGGGCCTTTGTGACCTATAAGAGTCAAAACCCAATTCCTTTTTCAAAAAATTCTTAAAGATCTTAGAAATAGCACTCCTTTTTGTACTTAAGCCCACTAATATCTTCACTACTATACCCGAGGAAGAGGCTGAGAGCCTCGAAAGCTTGTAATCTGTCATCATTATTAGTTAGCCATTAAAAAAGGTATCAACTACTGAAGACTCTCAAGTTTTTTATTTTTTATATTTCAGCACTAGAGGAATACTTACTGCTTACACCATATTTTACCTGTACAGTTATATGTAGATTTTAATTATAAATACTTAAAATTGTTTTTTTGCCTCCGATGCAAACTCATTGGCAAATCTAAAATGCTCTTTTAGTTTACCATTCTACAATAATTGAGAAATCAATATAACCCTCTTTTCCACCCAGAATTTAAACCCTTAAATTTTTTTAATGCTCCTTCCTCAAGCTACAGCTATTGCCTTGATCTGTGTATTGCACTCGGACTGATATTTGACCACACCGACTTCAGTCATCTGAATTGACAGCCACTGGACTCCCATCTCACCTTGATGATTTGTCAAAGCAGGTGAGCAATCATTACCTTACAGTGGAGTTACATCTAGAAAATCTGGAACCTTATATAACAATTTGATATCTTTCCACACTTTCAAAAGAGAACCATATAGGATACTCTTTCTATACTCAGAACACAGAGGATTTCTAACCAAAGGTGTTATTTGCATGTACTAGATTAGAGATATAGGGTTGGCTCTCACAATCAAGTAAATGCTTAAATGTACCCACCAAGTAATATATTTTTATACAGGGTATAGTCAGCCCTCCCTCACTCCAGTCATAATATAGTTTGTTTGTTTTTTTATTTTAATCTTGCCATTTTCCCTTTCTACAATAATGTAATGAAATAACCATTAATTAACTGAATATGTTGATTTGAAAGATGTACAGGAGTATTAATTAAATAATATAAAAACTTCAGTAACAATATAATTTTAATCAATGCAATTCTATCAGCCATAGATAAAGGGAGCTTCAACCAGACTTTAATTTTAATAGTCAAATATTCCATTAGCGGTTTAAACTGAAACTGGAGAAATTCATTAATATTCCTATCCCTAGATATGTGAAATTCCCACCGGTTGGTAATGTATGTGGGGGTTTCTATCTTTCCATGATCTTTCCTAACTAGTGTTGAGCGAATAGTATTCGATCAAATACCTCGCTCACATACATGCATTCCAATGCGGGCGAGGCATTAGATCGAATACTATTCGCTCAACACTATTCCTAACAACATCAATACTGATTTGGGCCAGTTTATACTCAATCCCAGGTAAGAACCAAATCTCCCCACTATATTCAATGTTTGACAAAAAAGGAAAATATCATCTGCATACAAAGCTATTGTTATTCTCCCTTGCTAATTTTAATACTCATACCTTGACTCTTAACATTAAGTTTAATACCCTTATACTTGATTTCCTTAAAGCAATGGCCAAAAGTTCCAAAAGAAAAAACACAAGTAACAAGGGTAATAAAGGACAACCTATCTGTTTCCCCAGGAAAAACAAATGATTCAGGCAGTTTTTCTCACCCTAATCCTCACCAATTGATTTTTGAAGAGAATCTGTTTTGTCCAAAGCCAAATTTACACACATCTTCTCACGAAAATCAACCCATTTGACTGTATCAAAAGCAGTATCCAGGGCTAGCAAGGAACCATCAGGAACCATATCCAGTTCTAAAACTGAAAATAATCTAAAGATATTTTGGGAAGTGGATTTATTTGGCAATAACAGACTTTAATAACCAGAAAGAGATAAAAACGGTAACCTGGCGCCCAGGTGATGGAAAAAATAGACTCCAGTCAGGAGTCCACCAGGCCAAGTGCAGCTCTACATTTCCCGGTTTTTCTATTTATCTCCCCCACTTTTATAAGCATGTATTATGGAGGGTATCCTAAACTATAGCTTCAATTAATAGAAAAAAGGTGCGGATGCACAGCCCGGCTTCTTAAAAAATAACTTTTAATCCATATTCAGTTAAAAATAAACAGTGTACAAAGGTAGGAAAACATATAGTGCGTTATTTTTAACTGAATATGGATTAAAAGTTATTTTTTAAGAAGCCGGGCTGTGCATCCGCACCTTTTTTCTATTCATTGATCACTTACCTCGACAAGTCCCGAGGTTGGAATCGCGCACCCCGAAGAAACTTCTTCTATATGGTGAGTGGCAACTGACTTTTTTCTTCTATTAATTTTATAGCTTCAATTACCTAAATAATAGCTACAATTTCCGGAAGGGAGACCCACTTCCACAAACATATAAGACACAGACAAAACATATAACAATGCTGGGCCATGCACAGAACCGCAGCACAGGTAACATTTGAGGTTTGCCACAGCCACCTGCTGTGGAGAACCACAGGTCTCAGACTAGCTAGGTAGGAATTCCCTGGGCAATTACTAAGGAAGCAATTTTAAGTAAAGCCCTACCTAGCTAAGGCAGTATTTTGCCAAACTAAAGTTTTGCACTGCCATGTACCATAGGCAATAGAGATTTGAGGCTAAAGCGCCAGGCGTCCAAACCAGCCTCCTTAAATGGAGGGAAGGCGGAATTGATCAGCCAGCCCAGGTGCTCGAGCCAGATGCCGATAGGCTGACACCAGTGTCAGTCAGTAGACCAAGCGCGCCCATCAGCTACAATGGAATTAATCCCATGCATGCAGGGCTGGTTTTAGACAAAATGGAGCCCTGGGCAAAATTAAAAGTGGGGCCCCACTTGTACATACAATACAGTCACATTCTGTTAATTCAATGTTTTAAGTGGTTGTTTGTAAATTTGTAAGGTTTTTTTTGCCTAGGCAAACTAGTTGCTTCTGTGCCTTATCTGTTAGGATAGTTCACATGTAGTTTTTTGGTCGGGATTTTGATGTGGAATCCTTGTCAAAATCCAGGTTAAAAAAAATGCCTCCCATTGAATTCAATGGGAGCCGGTCATTTCTTGCCCTATCTTGACGTGGATTCTGCAATGTAAACCACCACAACGTCCTTGTCAAGACAACCCTCAGGAATAGGTCCATTCATTTGGGCCAAATCCGGAGCAGGAAGCCGCGACTAGCCACGGTAGACTGATTTTGGTCCAGATTCTGATGTGGCTTCCTGCGTCAAAATCCGGACCAAAAAACTACGTGTGAACTAACCCTAAAGATCAGGTGCAAAAGCAACAAGGCATATGCCCTTCCCCACACTAAAAATATTTATATACATACAGAGTTATCAAATAGGACTGCTATACCAGGACTAAATTTTGTCACATCACCCACTGACCGCTATACCAGGACTAAATACTGACATGTCACCCGCTGACTGCTTTAGCAGGACTAAATACTATAATGTTACCTGCTGATCACTATACCAGGACTAAATACTGTCACGTCACCCGCTGACCGATATACCAGGACTAAATACTGTCGTGCCAGCAAGATGAAGTCCACCAGTGCAAGAACTGCCCACGGTGCACGGGTAAGTATGATTTTAATAATCGTTTTTAAAAATGGGGGGAGCTTTTAAAATAAGATTAGTGATGTCTGAATAGCCTTTTTAAAGGCTATTCAGGCATATGTGGGGCTCATACAGCATAATTTTGCTGATAGAGCCCCTTTAAGTATCTTCATTATTAGTAGCCCCTTATGTCTCACATATCAGTAACCCTTATGGTGAGGTACACAAGGGTTAATACGGTATGAGGGACATGATGGGGTCAATTGCTATTAATGTGAGGCACATGAAGTTACTAAAATTAAATTAATCACCCCAAATGCCTGACAATAATAGACATAGTAGCTCCAGCATTTACCTGTGTTTTCTTTTTATGCTTTCACTTTGCTGGAGCTCTCCTCGGCTCCTTCTTTTCTGCAGGATGTAATGGCAGGACGTCGTCAGGGTCCATCTTCTGTATAGGGATAAGCCCCGCCTCCTGGGCTCTCCTCTCCCCTCTCATTGGTGGGCAGAGGGCAGCCAGAAAAAGGGGGGGGGGGAGTTCTCTGTGCCAGAACTATATCACTCTGTCTAGGACTTGGGCAAGCTATTGCAAGCTCAGTTCCATTTAATGAGTCTTAGCTTGCAGTACCTTTCCCATCCACTACACAGAGAAAGGAGCTATACATTAGCTGTACGTGTCTGCAAGTAGCTGATTGGTGGGTGCTAGGAATCCAACCACTGCTGATCTGATATTGATCATATGGATAGGTCATTTCTAATAAATCTGTAGACAACTGCTATCTTCCTTTATGAGCACCTTACCAATGTCTATTTCAAGAGTGTACTTGTCTCTCAGTCACGTCAGTGATGACTTCGTCTCCTGTTGTCAAGGAAACAATACAATTTTTCAGATCAATCAAGTTTTAAGTATAACTGAAACCTGATAAACTGTCATCATAAGCAGCATCACCTTCACCTTCACATTGTGGAGAGGCTTCTAACTTTCTTACAAGGTGAATAGAAAGACACTGGAGACCTGGAAAATCCCCTGGCGTGCTTAACAGCATTTGTATTTCATAGAGTATGTGAAGAACTAAGACGCAGAGTAAATCTCAAGGGTAAGTGATTGAAAAGGGAAGAGCTGGACATGAAGAAATAATCACACTGAAGAAGCTACTTCACAGGAAGGAGAACAGATGGAAAGGCGGGTCGCAGAGCTGTGAGCCTAGGGGACACATGGGGTCACAACCCACTGCCTATCTATTATTTTTTATTAAAAATTCTGAATTACTTTTCTGCTGTTTTGTGTTTTTTCTGTGTCCCCCCCCCCCCCCTACCTTTTCTCCTCAGGCTTGAGTTGGCCTTGTTTTCATCCTGGATACAGAAGCTTCTATCACTGGAAAGATTTCTCTTATAGTAATGGTGATTAGTGGTTCAGTTTGAGCGGCAGGAAAATTCAGTTTCAAAAAGGAGGAGAATCCCCGCCGTGGTCAAGCAGGAGGTCAGAAATTGCTACTATACCGGAGCCATGGAGGAGCTGCTGCAAGCAATGATCAAGAAAGCGGAGACCAGAGTCAGAAAACACTGGTTGTGGCGCTGTTTAGAAGACCCACAGACCAGGAGCAGCAGCAGTAGACAGTGTCCGGAGCTGACAGCAGGGTGCTCAGGAATACTGCAGCAGGAAGATCTGGAGCGCAGTGGCCAGAAGAAATGGTGGACACAGGAAGAGGCATTGGCATCCAGGTTGCACAGTCTACATTGGAGGAGGTGGCTCCAGCAATACCTGGAGCCACATCATTTCTCAGCCACCCCTCCATATCCTGGAGGCGGGGCTGACATGTCTACAGAGGGACATTGGCGGTTGGATAGAGGAAGGAGAGTGGCAGCGCTCACCTCCCATGTGGTAGAGACGGCGTCTGAAGAGGATGCCCAGTAGTCCTAGAAGAGGAGCAGGAGGAGCCAGGTGGTATACTTGTGAGATGGTGAAACAGTTGCATTTTCCTTTTGTCATAACCCAGATGGAGGAGACCGGAGGATGGTAGTTGTAGTGGTTAATGATGTGCCGCCTGCTACTCCGAGTACTCTCCACCTAACATTCCAGACCCACTCCTGAGCCGGACACCATCAAGGGGGGTCCTGCAGCACTACTGGATGGTGGTGGAAGTAGAAGTTTCCCCTGGGGTGCTTCCAGTTGGAGAGGGGACTCTCTGAGCCAGTGTGATGTTGGTCAGAAGGGCTCTGATGGTCAAGCAGGCATGAGTCAGGAGTCCAGAGATGCTGTCCAACACTGTCCAATTCCCCAGCCTTGGTTATAGGAGGGCTCCCAGCAGGGCCACACCGCTAATGAGGCGATGTGAAGCTGCCGCTCTCCTTGCGCTGGCTCAGACATCTACGTATCAGCGTAGGCGGCGTCATCACGCCACCTACGCTGATACACAGACGTCCTGTGAGAGAAGAGGATGCGGGAGCAGCAGCGCGCGGTCGGTCGGTAAGTATAATAACTCTTTTTTTTTGTTTATAATAGGCCGCTGCCTGCTGGAGTATCTACCAGCAGGCAGCGGCCTATTTACCAACCTGGACCTGCTCACTGCCTCCCCCGCTTCCCCTTGTACTTTAGGCCACGGCAGGCAGTAGTGAATAGGCCCGGGCCAGGCCGTGATCCCACTGCCGCTATTATTATATTCGGGGGTCTTTTCAGACCCCCAAGTATAATAATCGGAGCCCCAGGGAAGGTGAGAGAACATAATAAACACTGATACTCACGTCTCCAGGATACGGTGTTAATCCAAGCAGGCTTTGGGGCTATATGGTAATGTGTCAGACATCACATGGTCTGGGATACTACCATATAGGCCCGAAACCTGTGCTAGTAGTAATAGCCTGTTACTGCTAACACAGGCTTTGGGCCTGTATGGTAACAGGCTGTTACTGCTACCACAGGCTTTGGGCCTATATGTTACTGCTAGCACAGGCTTTGGGCCTATATGGTAATATCCCAGACCATGTGACGTCTGACACATTACCATATAGGCCCGAAGCCTGCTAGGAGTAACATCAGATCCCAGAGAGGTGAGTAACAGTGTTTATTATGTTCCCTCACCTCCCCTGGGGCTCCGATTATTATACTCAGGGTCTGAAAAGACCCCTGAGTATAATAATAGTTCATGGGTGTGCAACTGTGGTGCATAATATAGGCTGCAGGGGCTGCTGTGAGATATATATATATATATATATATATATATATATATATATACTGTGTGTGTATATATATATATATATATATATATATATATATATATATACATATATATATATGGGTTGGATGTGTGGAGAAGTGAGGAGTCAAAGATGTCTGTGTTTCAAACTTTACAGAGTCAAGTCACAGCTGGAAGAAGTGGTCATGGCGGTCCAAAGGGAAGAGACGGGAAATGTGGGAAGACGTCTCCTGTGAGTATTACTGCACAAAATATCACATTGCATTGTATTTATTGTAATGTTGTAATTCATTGTAATGGTACTGCTAGCACCCCCAATCCCCCCGTTGTCTGAAGCGGACGATCAAAAGATGAACAAGCCCCCCCCTCCCAACTCTTTAACTCTTTGACACTGTTATTTGTGGTATGGGGATATTGTGAATAGTGTATAAGATTGTAAGCTGCTGTGCTACATCACAAGCGCACCCGTGAGACGCACCACACATAATTTTTCCTGTGCTTCAAGGGATTAATAGGTATAAAATAGTTGGCCTATCCAGGTATGCTGATAGGTAAAGTTACCTTGTATATGTATAGCACATATTTCTGGACGATAGGCTGTGTAGCACAGGGGCTTTGACTCATACCTGTGTGAATGTAATTTTGAGCGATGACTCTGAACTATGAGGAACGCCCTTCTCATAGTGGGGAGAGATTGGTGCTGAAACTAACAGCATTGATATCTCATCCACCAGGCCACATACCAGCAAAGCCAACAGTGTGCTGAATTCAGCGCACTGTTGGCTTTCTAGCGGTATATAAAACCGCACATTCATGAGAACATGAAAGGTCCTGTTTAACAATTGGATACAAGTCTTTTATATATTTGCATCAGTTCATGGGGAGAAGTATCCCAATAATTGTGGGGGAATATTTCAGCACATAGATATAGTTTTAGAAGCATACTGTCATTTTGGCGGCATGACTTGCTTCCAATGTGATGAAATGTTCTGCCAAAAGATGGCAGTATACCCCTCTAAGGATATAGGCTTATGATTAAAGAGGACCTTTTATGACTTTGGGCACATGCAGTTCTATATACTGCTGGAAAGCCGACAGTGCGCTGAATTCCGATCTGTGCCCCGGGTAAAGAGCTAGCGGTGCCGGTACCGTAGCTCTTTACAGTCAGAAGGGCGTTTCTGACAGTCTGTCAGGAACATCCTCCTTCACAGCAGCGTATATAGTGCTGTGCTGTGTGAGCGGGGAGGAACGCCCCCTCCCTCTGCTCACAGTGCTCGTCCATAGACAAGAATTATCAGGAGGGGAGGGGGGGTGTTCCTCCCTCACAATGTACAGCACGATAGGCGCTGCTTTGAAAGAGGACGTTCCTGACAGAGTGTCAGAAATGCCCTTCTGACTGTAAAGAGCTACGGTACCGGCACCGCTAGCTCTTTACCCGGGGCACAGATCAGGAAAGCCGACAGTGCGCTGAATTCAGCGCACTGTCGGCTTTCCAGCAGTATATAGAACTGCCTGTGCCCGAAGTCATGAAAGGTCCTCTTTAAACTCAATGCTTCTTCAAAAATCGATGCCATTGAGACAGGCTAATACGTGCGTATCACATTGAAAGCAATAGGGAAAAAAACAGCCCATTCATTTCTATGGGGAGTGCATGTATGCCGGCTCCCATAGAAAGCAAAGGGATCTGTTTTAACGCTGCTGATTCGGAACGTGTTACACGTTCAGAATCAGCGAGTATATACTCCGTGTGAAGGGGCCCTAACACAAGTCAGCATTTTTCAAAGAGCCTGGACACCAGTGCTGCTAATAAGACTGGTGCTCTGACTGTTGACAGGGACTGTTGTTATGAAAAAATTGTTGAAGGAAGTTATAGCTGGTAGAATGGAGAGACTGTTTTCTTCTCCTTTTAAAAACTTTAGATTGTCGCCGTTTGTGCCCAAAAGAAAGCTTAATACTTATAAGGTAATTCATCACCTATAATATTCTAATATATAGATAATATATAAATAAAGTAGACCAGACTAAAGCTTTTCAGCATGTGTTTCTTGAGCAGGTTATCTTAATGTTGCAGCATTTTTTGAAAAAAAATTATTACTTTCGCCTGCCTCCAATAAATCCATCTGGTTTTAATTCTATAGGTTTACAATTTGACAGCAAATTTGTGTTTGATAAATGTTTACAGATATGTTTTCAGTGTTATGTTTTTATTTTAAGGTTTTCTTGACTTTTTCACATTGGGCTGTTCAAAGTCCAGTTCTAGAAGGTGGAATTATTCACTTACCTGGATGACTTTATAATCATAGGAGAGGAGGATTCGGATGTTTGTTATAGATTGTTACATTTACTGAGTTTATGAAATTTTTTGGCGTTCCTTTAGTAGCTGAAAAGTCAGATTTGTAGGTCTTTAGAAATTTTAGGAATGAATATAGATACTGAGATTATGGAATTTAGTTTACCGGATAAGTTGTTACAGTTGAAAAGTTCAATAATTTTAATGTTAGCAAAAAATAAGTGCTCTCTGCAGGAGATACAAGCATTAT
Source organism: Leptodactylus fuscus (assembly GCF_031893055.1). Taxonomy (NCBI): domain Eukaryota; kingdom Metazoa; phylum Chordata; class Amphibia; order Anura; family Leptodactylidae; genus Leptodactylus; species Leptodactylus fuscus. Next base: position 99,363,511 of record NC_134270.1, read on the forward strand.
TCGGCTTATTAAATTTTGCATCAAGATTTCTCCCAATGGGCAGAGAGTTTTCAAAAAGACTGTATTTTTCTACCAGGGGATTAAACTCTCCGACTGTGCATATTAGAATTACTGGGCCTCTGATCTCTCTGGCTGGAGTTTTTAGCCAAATTTAATAGGAATAATATTTATCAAGGTAGATTTGCTGAGATGCAGCATTTGAATTTATTCACTGGTTAATTCATGTCTTGGTAACTATGGTAATTTTGGGTATTGTGTTTAAAGATAAAATAATTTTATTATTTACATAAAACAAGGGGGTGGTTTTTGCTAAAAATACATTGTCTTCAAAGTATAAGTTAGTAGTTAAATTACTAAGACTTTTAACACTGTGTTATCTTAAATTGAATATTTGGTTAAAAGCTAGTTTTATTGAGGGCAAAAATAGTGATATTGTGGATGCTTTATCTCACCACCAACTTCAAAGGTTCAGAGAATTAACACCAGGAGTGGAACAACAAGAAATACCATGTCTTCCCCACCTGTAGACTTTGAATTGGAATTGATTTTTGATAATTTAAGGAAATCCTTAGCCCCCAAGAACATGGGCGGACTACTGAGCCGCATGGAGGTAGTGGATTTCCTTTTGTGATAAGTTGGAGACAGGATATTGGCAGCATGAGGTAGGTTTAGTTCTGAAGTTCAGTAATAACTTAAAGGGATTCTACCATTGAAATGAATTTTTTTGGCGATCACACGTCGGAATAGCCTTTAGAAAGGCTATTCGTCTCTTACCTTTAGACGTGGTCTCTGCTGCGCTGTTCCTTAGAAATACCGTTTTTTACCAGTATGCAAATTAGTTCTCTCGCAGCGATGGGGGTGGGCCCCAGTGCTGAAAATGCGATGGGGGCGTCAGAACCGCTGCTCGAAAACACGCTCCAGCGACGCCTCTATCTTCGGCTGGATCCTCCCCTTCTTTCGTCATGTTTCTTTGCGTCACCTCCGACGCCTGCGCAGTTGGCTCTGCCAGTGAGACACCAGCAGAGCCCAGTGCGCATGCCAGCCGGCGGCCATTTTTGGGAGGCCGCTCTTGTAGTTCAATACAGGAGCAGCCTCCCAAAAATGGCCGCCGGCCGACATGCTGGTGTCTCACTGGCAGAGCCAACTGCACAGGCATCGGAGGTGACGCAAAGGAAGATGACAAAAGAAGGGGAGGATCCAGCCGAAGATAGAGGAGTCACTGGAACATGTTTTCGAGCAGCAGTGGGGAAGCCCCCATCGCATTTTCAGTGCTGGGGCCCGCCCCCATCGCTGCGAGATAATTAATTTGCATACTGGTAAAACCGGTATTTCTAAGGAACGGCACAGCGGAGACCATGTCTAAAGGTAAGAGACGAATAGCCTTTCTAAAGGCTGAGCGCCAAAAAAATTCATTTCAATGGTAGAATCCCTTTAATGATTAGAAAGTTGTCTTATGCTTCTATTATGGAAATGTTGGCAGGTATTTTTCTTTTTCAAGGTGGAGGGAAAGGGGTTACATCCATTATCTGCACATCTTGAAGTCAAATAAGTTTTAAAAGACTATCATAAATCATCTCCAATAAGTGTTAGGAGGCCCATTTGTTTTGGACTATTATTAAAAATTTGTGAGACTTTGCCCTGGGTATGTTTTAATGAGTTTATTTAGAGCAGCTTTTATAATTGCATTCTGTGTGGCTTTAAGACTCAGAGAGTTTCAGCTAGTAAATTGGATCAATCTGGATTGTTGTTGGAAAATGTACACTGTTGAGTTGATCATGTGAATATCAGATTAGTAAAATCTAAAAATACATGTTTACTGATAGTACAATTGCATTTCTTTTAGATTATTCCACGGCTAGTTTGGTTTTTTAAAGATAACAGATTTATGTAACAGATCAGAAAAAGTGTTAATAAAAGTATAGTAGAGCGAACACTGTTCGGATCAGCCGATCCGAACAGCACGCACCCATAGAAATGAATGGTGGAACGATGAATCCAGCATGCAATCTCTGATTAAAACATAGCCTTTATTTTGAAAAATATCCAGAATAAAAAATATAAATCAGTATTTGATATTTGAAAAATAATCCATGATGGCGAGTGGAAAAGACGGCGTCTGGCTGACGCGTTTCGGAGCGCTACAAGGGCTCCTTACTCATAGCCTGACGAAATAAATGCAAATGCTCCTATATATAGTGAAAACTACTGATTGAACAGCTGTAAAAGAACCGGAAATACAAAGACCAATAATATAACTCACAAAAACAACACAATAATATTAAAATCCAAAACACATACAAAATAAAAAGACATGATGAGTGGTATTACAGAAACAGCAACCCCGTTAAGAATTGTTCAGTACACATTCTTTAAGGTGTGGCACTAAATGTAAGGTACTGGCAACAGGAAAACCTATATGCAGATCTATAGTAAACATTAGCCCTTAACAAAGGGCAGTTGTGGAGTTGTGGAGAAAGAACTCATAAAACTACAAAATACTCCCATTAGTCATAAGAATAATTTAAGTAAACGAGAAAAAATAGAACTCAGACTACTTGAAAAAAATGATAAAATAATAATCAAGATGGCTGACAAGGGAGGAAAAGTAGTCATTTTAAATAAAGACGACTACCTGAGGTCTATGCTAAATATTGTGGAGGACAGCAACACATACAGGGTGCTATCCAGGGATCCTACTGAGCATTTTACTAATTCATTAAACAGGTTAATCACAGAGGGAGTGAATATGGGCATTTTTACACCCAGGGAAGCAAAATATCTTGTCCCTGAATACCCTATAACACCTATCATGCATGGCTTGCCAAAAATTCACAAAAAGGTCTTCACCCCTCCACTCAGACCCATAGTATCCGGCATAGGATCTCTAAATGAAAACTTATGTGATTGGATCGATGAGATCCTACAACCTTTGGTGACACGTACACCAGGTTATATTAGAGACTCAAAAGAGGTTTTGAGATTGTTTGATGGGTTTGAGTGGAGGGGAGAACACACATGGCTTACATGTGATGTAGTTTCTTTATATCCCTCTGTGTTACATGATGTAGCTCTGATTGCATTAGGAGAACATCTTCGTAAATATGCAACTTTTTCAACCAAAGTCAATCAATACATAGTGGATGTGGTGGAATATTTACTCCTATGAACTTAGAGTAGGGGAGTAAATCCTACCCAAAAAGGGACAATAAAATATAACCTTTATTGGTAAAATTAAAACACCCAAAAGGAACAAAAAAACAAACAAAACAAACAATTCCCCATTTAAAAAGAAAGGGGATTAGGCTAGGGAATATAAATACTGTGTCTGTTTAAACACCTAGAAACCCCTGCTAATACAGGAAATCTAGACAAATAACTTCTTACATCGATTTCCTATTAGTCTTTTCCAAATGCTGCACTGCTCCACTAAAGGCTCCGTTTATAGCCTATCTATTCATGCTATTGCACACAGCACTAAACATTCGTCTGTGTACACACTTGGCTAGAGCAGAGTTCGCTGTTATCTTTCATTGTTTGCTCTACTCCTTTTTGTAGCCTTTGTTAATTAGTAACCTATCAATTCGTGCTAATGCACACAGCACTAGTCATTGGTCTGTGTACACACTTGGCTAGAGCAAAAATCGCTGTTATCTTTCATTATTTGCTCTCCTCCTCTTTGCAGCCTTTGTTAATTAGTAGCCTATCTATTCGTGCTAATGCACACAGCACTAGTCATTCGTCTGTGTACACACTTGGCTAGAGCAGAGATAGCTGTAATCTTTCATTAACAGCCACAGGATTTGTTAGCAGATAAACGAGTGAACCAGGTATTGTACCCTACCTAATCCCAATTATAACACCTAGACTGTCACCTGACGCGTTTCAGTGTCCCCATTGCATGGGACACATCATCAGAGGTACATTTTCTAACATTTCTTTATAAAACTGGAGTGTCAATTGTCTGATAAATGTTAGCCCCCAGTCCCCGTCGGCATTGATGTCAGCCGCGCGAGTAAACCCAGGAGCTCGGTCTTTAAAGCCCTGGGACCACCCCCTCTTCAAGGCTCCACCCAATCAGGGAACTAGGACGTCTGGCTATAACTCCACCCAGACAATGTGTGATCCACAGTATTTATATTCCCTAGCCTAATCCCCTTTCTTTTTAAATGGGGAATTGTTTGTTTTGTTTGTTTTTTTGTTCCTTTTGGGTGTTTTAATTTTACCAATAAAGGTTATATTTTATTGTCCCTTTTTGGGTAGGATTTACTCCCCTACTCTAAGTTCATATGTTCAAGCTGGGTACATAACAGATAAATCGACACATTTAGTGAATTTTGGAATATTTACTCCAACATAACTACTTTATGTTTCATGACAAATTTTACCTCCAGGTGCGGGGGGTGCCAATGGGGGCGAGGTTCTCGCCCTCATTGGCAAACCTCGTTATGGCATGGTGGGAGGAAAAGGTCATCTTCCATTCAAATAATCCATTCAGACATAACATCTATCAATATGGCAGGTACATAGATGACCTGCTCATTGTCTGGGAGGGTGACACTGGTAAAATACCTGAATTCATGGAGTTCATTAACAACAATCACTTCAATCTCAAATTTACACATGAACATAATAAAAATACAATTAATTTTTTGGATATCACTTTGGTGGGAAATGAAGCAAAAAGATGCGTGGAAACCAACGTGTATAGAAAGAAGGAGGCAGGGAACACTTTATTACACTTCAGTAGTTCCCACCCCCAACATACTAAACGTGCCCTTCCAACAGGAGAACTAATGCGGCTCAAAAGAGCGTGCAGTTCAAATTATTTATATCTGGCTCAGAAAGATGACATGTGCAAACGCTTCTCAGAGACAGGTTATTCTAAAGGGTTAATCAATAGATCTACAAATATTGTTAACAACATTGACAGAAAATCACTTTGGATCCCCAAAAAGTGTAAAAAGAATACAAGGGAAACGGGTAATTTACACTTTTCGACGAATTACAGCTTGGATTATAGTAATATTGTCAAAATCATCAAAAATAATATTGGGATTTTGAAACAGGATGATACCCTTGGTTCTTTAATCTCGGGAGGTATTAATTTCATTTCAAAAAGGGGCAGAACTTTAGCTAATCATCTTTCCCCCAGCCTTTTCAATGACAGTCACACTGTATCAGAAACCTGGCTTCACATTAAAGGTTTCTACAAATGCGGCACCGCAAGGTGTCAGACCTGTAAATATGTGGAAAAAACTTCCAAGTTTCTCAATGCTTCACAAGATCATTCCTTCAATATTAACAAATATTTAAATTGTGGAACAGATCATGTCATTTACATGATTTCATGCACGTCATGTAAATTGCAATACATTGGAAGTACTATTAGACCGCTAAGATTGAGAATCTCTGAGCATTTACATTCAATTTCCAATGTAAAATCAACCAAAATAACTGGTGTCACTAAACATTTCAGAGATATACATGATGGTAATTTATCGACATTTAACTTTAAAGCTATTGAAAGGGTTTTAAAACCCAAAAGAAATGGTAATTGGGAACAACAGGTTCGCATAAGGGAAGCATTCTGGATCCTGAAATTAGACACTCGGTTCCCTAAGGGGTTAAATTTCAGAAGTGATCTTTCCTATATTTACAAAATATAAAGCAATTCATTGCACTTCTTTTTAGGGGCATTGGATTATATAATTGTTACTTTTTATCAGGAGTGATTTCTTTGCCTGTATTTATATATACAATCAATCACTTATTTTTGATACATTTTTTATAGATATAATTATATACAGACCTGACACGTAATATAACATGTAATATTATTTTGATCATACTTACCTATTTGTTGTTAACATCTTCATGCACACTGAGCCAATAAGTTCATCTTCTGTTGTTCTGTAGATATACAGGTCACATGATCGGGATTCAAACTTGCGCATGAGCATTAGACCTCAATTCGGCCATCTTTGTTAAGGGCTAATGTTTACTATAGATCTGCATATAGGTTTTCCTGTTGCCAGTACCTTACATTTAGTGTCACACCTTAAAGAATGTGTACTGAACAATTCTTAACGGGGTTGCTGTTTCTGTAATACCACTCATCATGTCTTTTTATTTTGTATGTGTTTTGGATTTTAATATTATTGTGTTGTTTTTGTGAGTTATATTATTGGTCTTTGTATTTCCGGTTCTTTTACAGCTGTTCAATCAGTAGTTTTCACTATATATAGGAGCATTTGCATTTGTTTCGTCAGGCTATGAGTAAGGAGCCCTTGTAGCGCTCCGAAACGCGTCAGCCAGACGCCTTCTTTTCCACTCGCCATCATGGATTATTTTTCAAATATCAAATACTGATTTATATTTTTTATTCTGGATATTTTTCAAAATAAAGGCTATGTTTTAATCAGAGATTGCATGCTGGATTCATCGTTCGACCATTTGTATTTCACCTCAAGCTGGGAGGCTGGTTTCCGTGCAGGCGTATTCACTGAGGAGGACTACAACCCGGCAAAATGAAGGTGGATTCTATACGAGTCATTGACCGGAGACACGTGAGTGAGCTGACACGCTTGCATATTAGTTTGTTTTTCATAGAAATGAATGGAAGCACCTGTGACGCCGGCCGCCGGCAAAGTCAGTGTCACAGGTGCTTCCATTCATTTCTATGGGTGCGTGCTGTTCGGATCGGCTGATCCGAACAGTGTTCGCTTATCTCTATAGATAAGCTTAGTTCCAGACCCTGAGACCTGGAAGGATTTTGTAGTGGCATTTATAGGAATGACATGGTATATTTAACAGATATTGGTTTAAGTTCAGAGAACTTAATTGAGACATGGCTGCGGTGTTTTGGTATTTGGTATATGTGTCCCTTTAAGTCCATGGCGTTTGGGAATTGGGAACTGCAAACTAATGATTTAACCCTTAATAAACATTGCGGCCTTATTTAATGCACAAGAAGTTGTTGGCTTTTTATTCTTAAGTAAGCTGTTTTAATGTATAAGTTTTAGAGGGGCAGATTGGGCCTGTGACACCATGTATCCTGGGGAAATGGATATGGTAAATATATTAAAGGGGCTTGTCCAGGGAGTCTTATTTTTCTTAATTCCTCCAAGGTTTTTTTTTTTATGCTGTGCCTAGGGGTTTATGGTCATTCCATCGCCCCCTATCCCCCGTCCCATATGACAAGTAGTTACCTGTACTATGTGGACTGGTTTTGATATAGTCACAAAATCAATATTTTGCCTTATTGTACAACTTGAGTCTGATAGCGGGACTCACCCTATAAATGAAAACACGTATTGGGACAGATTCACTAAGATTCTGCTCCTTTTTTTGGGTGAAAAAAGTTGCAATCCAGTGGTTTGTCGCTTATTAGCACTACCTGCAAAAAAATAGTGGCAAGTTGTGATTTTATGCTGCTCTCGCCACTTTCTGAAGAGGCATGGGTATCTTGGGCCGGGGAAATTGTTCCTTGCAGATTTGTAATTATTATTGCCTGGAAACTGGAGAAAATGATGCCTGAAATCTATGCCTCCTACAAGCCCGAGAAGCGTGCACCTCCTAAATGAGGCGTATCCTCTGCTGGCACAGGACCAATGCCAGTCTTCATAAATCTCCCAATGGGTCTTCAGTCTAATGGACTGTTTTTACTGCACTTCTACCACTTATTTCCCTCCATAATCAACACTTATTTTAGGTGTGGTGTAAATTTGTTTTGTTTTTTGCCCCTCTAGGGGCAATTTGATAAAAAATGACAATTTCATTAAAAGTGAATAAATAACCCTCACTCTACCTTGGTCCTCTATTTCTTTAATATATGTACAATGTTTGTCACTACAAGGAGTGCGCAGAGAACAGAACAAGAATTTGAAGAGAAGAGTAATGTTATTTTCTTCTTCTGTGCTTTCTTACATGTATGTAAACGTGGAAAATGGGTAAATACATCTTAATAGATAAAGGAGGTCAGGAACTACACTCTGCAAAAGTTCAGCAGTCTGGGTTTTCTTTGCAGTGTGTGCCACAGGAAGCTTTTAGTAAGTATTTGCCAAGAGCTGTGACAGCTCCTACTTAGAGATGAGCGAACAGTGTTCTATCGAACACATGTTCGATCGGATATCAGGGTGTTCGCCATGTTCGAATCGAATCGAACACCGCGTGGTAAAGTGCGCCAAAATTCGATTCCCCTCCCACCTTCCCTGGCGCCTTTTTTGCACCAATAACAGCGCAGGGGAGGTGGGACAGGAACTACGACACTGGGGGCATTGAAAAAAATTGGAAAAAGTCATTGGCTGCCGAAATCAGGTGACCTCCATTTTAGACTGTCATGGGATGGTTAGAGTCTATACTATAGGCAATGTGTAATATATATTTCATGTGGAATGTATTCTCTAACCTGTTGTATACATCAATGTGTAGTTGGCTGATTAGGGTCTAGTGTGTTAGCACATTGTATGCAAATACCTCTAACTAGTGAGGACCAGTGAGGACAATGGGTGGAGATAATCTGATCAGTGTCTCCAAGAAGATGTTGGATGGTGCATTGTCCATAGTAGACAGGGAGTCTGCTCTCCTTGGTATAGGTGAGGGGGGAAGGATCTGTGACTCAGCCCTTCCCACCCACAGATATAGGTGTAACAGTCTTAGTATATAGTTGTAGCTGGAGTTAGTATGTGTTAGCCGGCCTGTGCACAGCTCTGTAGAGAGCCAGGATTTAAATACAGGACCAAGGAGCCAAAGCTATCATTGGATTGTGACTTCTGTGGACTTATTGTTATTACGGTTGATGTGACCGCCGCCGGCTACTAACTTTGTGGATTACAATAAATTGCTGTTGTCTCCCGACCTTTTGCGTCCGTGTTGATTCAAAAGACCATCCGGAGGAAGACGTATACCTTTGCTCCGTGACAACTGGTGGCAGCGGTGGGATCAACAGCGGACAGCGAGATGGACTACAGCAGCTCAGCGATTAATGGAGCCACAACCTCAGAATACAGGAACTGGACTATGGCAAGTCTACAAGTAAGGGCCCGGGAACTAAACCTGAGTTACCAGGGAAGAACGAAAGATCAACTGATCGAGGCACTGGAGGAGATGACCCTGCAAAGCGACCATGAGGAGGGCTGCCCCCAGGAGACTGGAGAGATACGGGAGTGGCAGGTACAGACCCAAAAGAGCAGATGGGTTGTTTTGTATGAGGAGGAATTGGCAGTGCTGGGGCTAGGAGCAACTGCAGAGCAAAGGAGTAGAGCATTACAGAGGGCTCAGGAAACGGAGAAGGAGGAACAGAGAATGGCGCATGAAAAGGAAAGAATGGCGCATGAAATGCGAATGGCTGAGATAACTATGAGGAATTATAATCAAACGTCGACCCCCAGCCCAACAGTGAGAGAACCACCATATGTCTCCCATAAACACTTCAAGACCTTTGATGAAGCGGCTGGGGATGTTGATGGATATTTTCAGGACTTCGAACACCAGTGCCGCCTGATGGAAGTCCCAGAGAAGGATTGGGTCCGGTATCTGGTGGGGCACCTACGAGATGGGGCTGCGGAAGCTCTCAGAGCCATGGACCCTAGTGATCAGCGGGACTATGAGGCCATTAAAAGAGCGGTGCAGAAGTATTATACAGTCACTCCAGAGACCTACCGAGTTCAGTTCCGCTCTTTGTCTTACAATGGGGGAAGCTCCTTCCACATGTTCGCCCACAAGTTGAAGCAAGCATGCAAGCGCTGGCTAGAAGGAGAGGAGGCTGTCACAGTCGATAAGATCCTCCAAGTCATACTTAAGGAACAGTTCTTTTCCCAGTGCCCCGCTGAGATCCGTGAGTGGGTGCTGGAACGGAACCCAGCCACAGTTGAGCAAGCTGCTTCTCTTGCAGATGAGGGCCTGACCATCAAGCCACAGTGGAAGAGGTTGTTTGCAGAGGAGCGGAAAACTACCACAGTCCGCCAGACACCCTTCAGCCAGCCACCCACCTTTCGTGTCCGGCCTCAGGATTACAATTCCCCCTCTACCCCTGCCCCAGCCCATCGGCCTCCAGCTATGAACAACCCTGTCCCTAGACAACGACCCACTGGAAGAATGCTAGAGCGCAGATGTTTTGGGTGCGGGAGGCCTGGACATTTGCAAGATAGTTGCCCTACTAACATGGGGGCACGGGCCACCGTGGCATCCCGGCCTATTCACTACCTGGGAACCACCCCTAGGACAGAAAGTTTGGCCCCATTTCCAGATGACTCCATGAATGACCCATCTGTTCCACCTCCAGGGGTCTATGGGATTCAGCCTTCCGCCACACATCCCACAAACCTTCAGAGGAAGCACTTGCAGGAGGTCCTACTGGATGGCCGAACAGTTGTTGGATTCCGGGACTCGGGAGCTTTCCTAACGGTAGCGGACCCCCGAGTTGTGCGACCCGAGGCCCTAGAGGAGGGCCCTGGCATTTCTATCAAGTTGGCAGGGGGTACTCAAAGATGTATTCCTAAAGCTACCGTGGAACTCGACTATGGTTATGGACCAAAACGATGCACAATTGGTGTGATGAGCGGGCTGCCGGCCGATGTTCTGTTAGGCAACGATGTTGGAAATCTACAGTGTCACTTTGTGGGAGCAGTGACCCGAAGCCAAGCTCAGAGAGACGCCAACATGGATCGACCGGCTTTTCTGCCAGATGCCAGCCCTTCAAACCTACAACTTTACCATTCAGTACCGCCGAGGGAACCAACACCAGAACGCAGATGGGTTATCCCGGCAGGAGGACATATGAGCTATAGAGACTGATGTGCATTCCCCAATTTACCTGTGTAGGCCAATTGTGTCATGCACATGTTTTGAGAGGGGGAGGGGTTGTCATGGGATGGTTAGAGTCTATACTATAGGCAATGTGTAATATATATTTCATGTGGAATGTATTCTCTAACCTGTTGTATACATCAATGTGTAGTTGGCTGATTAGGGTCTAGTGTGTTAGCACATTGTATGCAAATACCTCTAACTAGTGAGGACCAGTGAGGACAATGGGTGGAGATAATCTGATCAGTGTCTCCAAGAAGATGTTGGATGGTGCATTGTCCATAGTAGACAGGGAGTCTGCTCTCCTTGGTATAGGTGAGGGGGGAAGGATCTGTGACTCAGCCCTTCCCACCCACAGATATAGGTGTAACAGTCTTAGTATATAGTTGTAGCTGGAGTTAGTATGTGTTAGCCGGCCTGTGCACAGCTCTGTAGAGAGCCAGGATTTAAATACAGGACCAAGGAGCCAAAGCTATCATTGGATTGTGACTTCTGTGGACTTATTGTTATTACGGTTGATGTGACCGCCGCCGGCTACTAACTTTGTGGATTACAATAAATTGCTGTTGTCTCCCGACCTTTTGCGTCCGTGTTGATTCAAAAGACCATCCGGAGGAAGACGTATACCTTTGCTCCGTGACAACTGGTGGCAGCGGTGGGATCAACAGCGGACAGCGAGATGGACTACAGCAGCTCAGCGATTAATGGAGCCACAACCTCAGAATACAGGAACTGGACTATGGCAAGTCTACAAGTAAGGGCCCGGGAACTAAACCTGAGTTACCAGGGAAGAACGAAAGATCAACTGATCGAGGCACTGGAGGAGATGACCCTGCAAAGCGACCATGAGGAGGGCTGCCCCCAGGAGACTGGAGAGATACGGGAGTGGCAGGTACAGACCCAAAAGAGCAGATGGGTTGTTTTGTATGAGGAGGAATTGGCAGTGCTGGGGCTAGGAGCAACTGCAGAGCAAAGGAGTAGAGCATTACAGAGGGCTCAGGAAACGGAGAAGGAGGAACAGAGAATGGCGCATGAAAAGGAAAGAATGGCGCATGAAATGCGAATGGCTGAGATAACTATGAGGAATTATAATCAAACGTCGACCCCCAGCCCAACAGTGAGAGAACCACCATATGTCTCCCATAAACACTTCAAGACCTTTGATGAAGCGGCTGGGGATGTTGATGGATATTTTCAGGACTTCGAACACCAGTGCCGCCTGATGGAAGTCCCAGAGAAGGATTGGGTCCGGTATCTGGTGGGGCACCTACGAGATGGGGCTGCGGAAGCTCTCAGAGCCATGGACCCTAGTGATCAGCGGGACTATGAGGCCATTAAAAGAGCGGTGCAGAAGTATTATACAGTCACTCCAGAGACCTACCGAGTTCAGTTCCGCTCTTTGTCTTACAATGGGGGAAGCTCCTTCCACATGTTCGCCCACAAGTTGAAGCAAGCATGCAAGCGCTGGCTAGAAGGAGAGGAGGCTGTCACAGTCGATAAGATCCTCCAAGTCATACTTAAGGAACAGTTCTTTTCCCAGTGCCCCGCTGAGATCCGTGAGTGGGTGCTGGAACGGAACCCAGCCACAGTTGAGCAAGCTGCTTCTCTTGCAGATGAGGGCCTGACCATCAAGCCACAGTGGAAGAGGTTGTTTGCAGAGGAGCGGAAAACTACCACAGTCCGCCAGACACCCTTCAGCCAGCCACCCACCTTTCGTGTCCGGCCTCAGGATTACAATTCCCCCTCTACCCCTGCCCCAGCCCATCGGCCTCCAGCTATGAACAACCCTGTCCCTAGACAACGACCCACTGGAAGAATGCTAGAGCGCAGATGTTTTGGGTGCGGGAGGCCTGGACATTTGCAAGATAGTTGCCCTACTAACATGGGGGCACGGGCCACCGTGGCATCCCGGCCTATTCACTACCTGGGAACCACCCCTAGGACAGAAAGTTTGGCCCCATTTCCAGATGACTCCATGAATGACCCATCTGTTCCACCTCCAGGGGTCTATGGGATTCAGCCTTCCGCCACACATCCCACAAACCTTCAGAGGAAGCACTTGCAGGAGGTCCTACTGGATGGCCGAACAGTTGTTGGATTCCGGGACTCGGGAGCTTTCCTAACGGTAGCGGACCCCCGAGTTGTGCGACCCGAGGCCCTAGAGGAGGGCCCTGGCATTTCTATCAAGTTGGCAGGGGGTACTCAAAGATGTATTCCTAAAGCTACCGTGGAACTCGACTATGGTTATGGACCAAAACGATGCACAATTGGTGTGATGAGCGGGCTGCCGGCCGATGTTCTGTTAGGCAACGATGTTGGAAATCTACAGTGTCACTTTGTGGGAGCAGTGACCCGAAGCCAAGCTCAGAGAGACGCCAACATGGATCGACCGGCTTTTCTGCCAGATGCCAGCCCTTCAAACCTACAACTTTACCATTCAGTACCGCCGAGGGAACCAACACCAGAACGCAGATGGGTTATCCCGGCAGGAGGACATATGAGCTATAGAGACTGATGTGCATTCCCCAATTTACCTGTGTAGGCCAATTGTGTCATGCACATGTTTTGAGAGGGGGAGGGGTTGTCATGGGATGGTTAGAGTCTATACTATAGGCAATGTGTAATATATATTTCATGTGGAATGTATTCTCTAACCTGTTGTATACATCAATGTGTAGTTGGCTGATTAGGGTCTAGTGTGTTAGCACATTGTATGCAAATACCTCTAACTAGTGAGGACCAGTGAGGACAATGGGTGGAGATAATCTGATCAGTGTCTCCAAGAAGATGTTGGATGGTGCATTGTCCATAGTAGACAGGGAGTCTGCTCTCCTTGGTATAGGTGAGGGGGGAAGGATCTGTGACTCAGCCCTTCCCACCCACAGATATAGGTGTAACAGTCTTAGTATATAGTTGTAGCTGGAGTTAGTATGTGTTAGCCGGCCTGTGCACAGCTCTGTAGAGAGCCAGGATTTAAATACAGGACCAAGGAGCCAAAGCTATCATTGGATTGTGACTTCTGTGGACTTATTGTTATTACGGTTGATGTGACCGCCGCCGGCTACTAACTTTGTGGATTACAATAAATTGCTGTTGTCTCCCGACCTTTTGCGTCCGTGTTGATTCAAAAGACCATCCGGAGGAAGACGTATACCTTTGCTCCGTGACATAGACGAATAGTGGATTTCAAATCCGGGTCATATGAGAATGTGAACTTTGTGACTATGAGACAGGGATAGCTGTACAGGCAGGGATAGCTAGGGATAACCTTTATTTAGGGGGGAATGTTATTAAAAATAACTTTTTGGGGCTCTATCGGGTGTGTAATTGTGATTTTTGTGAGATAAACTTTTTCCCATAGGGATGCATTGGCCAGCGCTGATTGGCCGAATTCCGTACTCTGGCCAATCAGTGCTGGCCAATGCATTCTATTAGCTTGATGAAGCAGAGTGTGCACAAGGGTTCAAGCGCACCCTCGGCTCTGATGTAGCAGAGCTGAGGCTGCACAAGGGTTCAAGCGCACCCTCGGCTCTGATGTAGGAGAGCCGAGGGTGCACTTGAACCCTTGTGCACCCTCGGCTCTGCTACATCAGAGCCGAGGGTGCGCTTGAACCCTTGTGCACACTCTGCTTCATCAAGCTAATAGAATGCATTGGCCAGCGCTGATTGGCCAATGCATTCTATTAGCCCGATGAAGTAGAGCTGAATGTGTGTGCTAAGCACACACATTCAGCTCTACTTCATCGGGCTAATAGAATGCATTGGCCAGCGCTGATTGGCCAGAGTACGGAATTCGGCCAATCAGCGCTGGCTCTGCTGGAGGAGGCGGAGTCTAAGATCGCTCCACACCAGTCTCCATTCAGGTCCGACCTTAGACTCCGCCTCCTCCAGCAGAGCCAGTGCTGATTGGCCGAATTCCGTACTCTGGCCAATCAGCACTGGCTAATGCATTGTATTGGCGTGATGAAGCAGTGCTGAATGTGTGTGCTTAGCACACACATTCAGCTCTACTTCATCGGGCTAATAGAATGCATTGGCCAGCGCTGATTGGCCAGAGTACGGAATTCGGCCAATCAGCGCTGGCTCTGCTGGAGGAGGCGGAGTCTAAGATCGCTCCACACCAGTCTCCATTCAGGTCCGACCTTAGACTCCGCCTCCTCCAGCAGAGCCAGCGCTGATTGGCCGAATTCCGTACTCTGGCCAATCAGCACTGGCTAATGCATTGTATTGGCGTGATGAAGCAGTGCTGAATGTGTGTGCTTAGCACACACATTCAGCTCTACTTCATCGGGCTAATAGAATGCATTGGCCAGCGCTGATTGGCCAGAGTACGGAATTCGGCCAATCAGCGCTGGCTCTGCTGGAGGAGGCGGAGTCTAAGATCGCTCCACACCAGTCTCCATTCAGGTCCAACCTTAGACTCCGCCTCCTCCAGCAGAGCCAGCGCTGATTGGCCGAATTCCGTACTCTGGCCAATCAGCACTGGCTAATGCATTGTATTGGCGTGATGAAGCAGTGCTGAATGTGTGTGCTTAGCACACACATTCAGCTCTACTTCATCGGGCTAATAGAATGCATTGGCCAGCGCTGATTGGCCAGAGTACGGAATTCGGCCAATCAGCGCTGGCTCTGCTGGAGGAGGCGGAGTCTAAGATCGCTCCACACCAGTCTCCATTCAGGTCCGACCTTAGACTCCGCCTCCTCCAGCAGAGCCAGCGCTGATTGGCCGAATTCCGTACTCTGGCCAATCAGCACTGGCTAATGCATTGTATTGGCGTGATGAAGCAGTGCTGAATGTGTGTGCTTAGCACACACATTCAGCTCTACTTCATCGGGCTAATAGAATGCATTGGCCAGCGCTGATTGGCCAGAGTACGGAATTCGGCCAATCAGCGCTGGCTCTGCTGGAGGAGGCGGAGTCTAAGATCGCTCCACACCAGTCTCCATTCAGGTCCGACCTTAGACTCCGCCTCCTCCAGCAGAGCCAGTGCTGATTGGCCGAATTCCGTACTCTGGCCAATCAGCACTGGCTAATGCATTGTATTGGCGTGATGAAGCAGTGCTGAATGTGTGTGCTTAACACACACATTCAGCTCTACTTCATCGGGCTAATAGAATGCATTGGCCAATCAGCGCTGGCCAATGCATTCTATTAGCGTGAACTGAGTTTGCACAGGGGTTCTAGTGCACCCTCGGCTCTGCTACATCAGATTGCTACATCTGATGTAGCAGTGCCGAGTGTGCATCAGATGTGTAGTTGAGCAAAACTGACTCAGCACTGCTAAGTCTCTGCATTCGCATAGGAATGCATTGGCCAGCCTTCGGCCAATCAGCACTGGCTCTGCCGGAGGAGGCGGAGTCTAAGGTCGGACCTGAATGGAGACTGGTGTGGAGCGATCTTAGACTCCGCCTCCTCCAGCAGAGCCAGCGCTGATTGGTCGAGTTCCGTACTCTGGCCAATCAGCACTGGCCAATGCATTTCTATGGGGAAAAGTTAGCTTGCGAAAATCGCAAACTGACAGGGATTTCCATGAAATAAAGTGACTTTTATGCCCCCAGACATGCTTCCCCAGTGTCATTCCAGGGTGTTGGTATCATTTCCTGGGGTGTCATAGTGGACTTGGTGACCCTCCAGACACGAATTTGGGTTTCCCCCTTAACGAGTTTATGTTCCCCATAGACTATAATGGGGTTCGAAACCCATTCGAACACTCGAACAGTAAGCGGCTGTTCGAATCGAATTTCGAACCTCGAACATTTTAGTGTTCGCTCATCTCTACTCCTACTGTGTGGGAAGAAGTAGTTATTTCACTACAAACAAGATATAAGGAAAATGTTGTTTTTGTATCGTGTTAGCCAGTGGGTAGGAAATATAAAAAAACAAAAAACTTGAAAGTCTTCAGTAGATGATACCTTTTTTTTTTTTTTACCTTGAGTTAGCCATTAAAAAAGGTATCATCTACTGAAGACTTTCAAGTTTTTTGTTTTTTATAATACAAACAAAATGGGAGCTGATGACAGCTCTTTCAGTGAACGGTGGAAGAGAGGGATGAATAGGGCATGTTTAAAGATAAATCAGCTTGGAAAAAGCTCTGGTAAAGCTAATGGTTGCCTTTTTCTCTAACGTAGGAAACGGCACCCTGTGCGACCACACAGGTCACACTTACCTAAGGTCAGCTCTGCTCCTGACAGTGTGGGATTGAGGCATGATTTGTTGCAAGTTTTATTTAGAGATATTTCAGCTGCAAGTGGAAATTCCCCAAACCAGGAATGACCGCCAATAGGATTGCTCACTATCCTGAGCAGTACCTTTACTAGGGTTGTGACTATACCTTGACCTTACTTAGTTGTTTGACCTTTGGTTATGTATATGTGTCCACTGATTTTGCAGTTTGTACTCTGATTTTTTGCTACCATAATTAATCTGACCTAAGGGAAGATCCATCTCTTCTTGCGAGGAGAGATGCTGTGGTGAAGGCACCTGGGGCTGGTCTTGGCTTGCAGAGGTGTATTACCTTTATGTAGCATTTTCTACTGCTCACATTTGTCATCCAATTTCTGCTACTGTTCTCATGTAGACTCATGCATTACTTACTTAGTTACTGTGGCCATGCATAGGAATCCTAACAGAGTTGAATCTGGGAATGTGAATTGTCACCAAACAGATGGATGTACTAATAATAAATGCACTGCTACAGAAACCAAAAAAAGTCCACTAAAACTTACTAAGTGGTATGGAGACAAGAGAAGTTGTACCAGTAGGGTGAAAACCAGGAGAGGACATAATAAGCAGAAACAGGAGACAAAAACAATAACAGGAAACAAGCCAAAGATCACAAACCGTACCAGGAGCGTCAAAGAAGAATCAAGAGACAAAAAGGGAATCCTGTGAGTAAGCCAGACGTCAGTAAGAAAGCAGGTATACACAGTGGCGTAACTACCGCCATAGCAGCAGAGGCAGCTGCCACAGGGCCCGGGACATTGGGGGCCCGGTGACAGCCACTACCGCTGCTATCATTATACTCGGGGGTCTTTTCGGACCCCCGAGTATAATGCTTGACGGACCAGGAGAGGTAAGAGACATAAAAAACACTGTTACTTACCTCTCCACGATCCTGCCAGGCCTCCTTCCTGATGTCCTTTCTGACATCTCTGATGTCACATGAACCTACATCCCGGGTCATGTGACGTCCGATGTCATAGAAGAAGGACAGCAACGGAGAAGACAGCGTAGGAGCTGGGGGACAGGTAACAGTGGTTTTTTATGTTTTTATTCCCCCAGGTCTCCAATTATTATACTCTGGGGTCTGAAAAGACCCCAGAGTATAATAATTGTTTATGTGTGTCCACAGTGGGACATAGTACTGTGTGCAGGGGCCACTATGGGGGATAATACTGTGTGCAGGGGCCATTATTGGGGATAATACTGTGTGCAGGGGCCACTATGGGGGATAATACTGTGTGCAGGGGCCATTATTGGGGATAATACTGTGTGCATGGGGCCACTATTGGGGATAATACTGTGTGCAGGGGTCAATATGGAGCATAATACTGCATGCAGGGGCCACTATGGGGCATAATACTGTGTGCAGGAGCCACTATTGAGGATAATACTGTGTGCAGGGGCCACTATGGGGCATAATACTGTGTGCAGGGGCCACTATGGGGCATAATATTGTGTGCAGGAGCCACTATGGAAGATAATACTGTGTGCAGGGGCCACTATGGAGAATAATACTGTGTGCAGGGGCCACTATGGGGCATAATACTGTGTGCAGGGGCCACTATGGGGCATAATAGAACGTGCAGGAATGCGTAGGAGGGGGTCGGTCGAGGTCTTCGGCGTTTGCCAAAGGGCCCCGCAAATCCTAGTTATGCCACTGGGTATACACCAACAAAATGGAGAGCCAAACTAGCAATAGCAAACTAAATTGGTTGGCACTTAAGCGGCTTGGGTCCTATATGCCAGGAAGCTTCTGAAACTGCAAAAGCAATAGAGAATCCTGAGAGCTGGTTTGTGTAAATTACCATTAGTTTGATACTTTGTGTCTGATATTTATACTGTATTTATAACTGGCTAGAGAGTTGTTTGAATAAAAATCCTGCCTAGCGGAAATTCGGGCATCGGTGCGAAATAATATATAGCGCTTCTAGACATCAAATTTACCTGTTCACAAAAATGTTAAGGCACCGTAATGTTCCATCCAGTAGCAATATTACATCAGATTTCTCTGCACACATAACTGTTAAGGCACTGTAATGCTCCATCCAGAAAGCAATGTAATGATTCCCTTCCTCCATATTACCTACTTTTGTTGAGGCAATATTAGGACCACCACTGGTTAACTTCAATGATCGTATCCGATTTTGTAATTTTGTATCTCTATTTGTCATTGTGCACAGAATAGGAAATAACATCTTGGTTCTAGCACATTTTATATTGCCTGTGAAGCTTTAATATTTATCTTGTTGAGGAGGATGGCATGTTTTATTTACTCAGACTGCTACCAGCGACCTTTTGTGCCCAGGATGTGTATGTCACTGAGTCTGGAAGATAAAGTCCAAATGACTCCACCATGATAATTATCCACATTTTATTCAGGAATATCCTGACCAATATTGAGCTATCTGCCAGCAAACATAATGGATTAGGGAACCAGAGACATGTGAATCTATTCATTTTGTAAATCAGCCCAGCAAAGGGCTGTTTATCATTTGCTTTGTGCTGTTTGTTTCCATCTGAAGTATAGGATAGCAAAGGGTTAATGTCAGAGTTGACATGTTACCATAGCACTCACTTGCACACCACCTGACTATTCTAAGCACAAACACAAGCCTTCTGGTCCAATAAGAGAACTGTAATATAATGAGGGGTGTAGCTTGGGCTATTTGTACTCAGAGTGTGGCCTTGGCTGGTGGCCAGTTTAGAGAGTTCTGGTGCCCACATCCTACCATCAAGGCTTTCACTGCAAATAGAGATCTCTTAGGCTGCAATACTAATACCTCCTGATACCGGGTGATGGGGATGGGATAGGAGGGTATACAGTAAGAACTGCTAAAGCACACAGACAATATTGAATGTGTACATGTCTATCTACCTGCAGCCATAATTATGCAGGTTATTGTGTTTGTTACACAGATTATCTACATGTCACTGTCACTATACTGAATATGGGGATTCACTCAGAACACTGTTTGTTAATCCTCTACCTGATGATACATACACTTTTCTATGTATCATTATTGAATTATATTGTTCAGTGTATATACACTTAGTGGATGTATGGTGTATGCATGTGCCATCAGTCTATTGCATTAGTATGTGTGCATACCAATGTGAGTGGAGACAGGGGTGAAATCTTTTTTCCTGCCATCAAGACCAGATGCTCCAGGGCAATTTTTATTACTTATTGACTAGTTGGCTTTAACCAACTCAGTCACCCATAAATAAGTGTGACCAGATAGTGACCTGATGGCCATTTGGTAAGTATTCTTCTTTCCAAGGCACAGATGACACCAGCTATTTTATATACTCGCAAAATGTGGAAAGGGGGTAGGGGCGACAGAAAACCGTGTGGCGGAGCGGCATTAGCAGGCAGAGTGCAGGCAGGGAGAGGACCTGCTCTCTGCCTGAGCGTGACGGGAGGCAAGCTGGAGCAGCGCTGCGTCCACAGGGCCTCCCCAATCCACCGCTCGCTTCCCGTGTCGGGCTGCCGAGACGGTGACGCTAAGCCAGGTAAGCAAAAATGTCAAATGACAAATTAGTCACATATTTATTTATTTTTATTAATAGAGCATTAAGTTCCAATATTGAGATCCCTTGTATTTAGGGAATGGTTTGTCTCTTGCGAGGAGTGCACCAGTTCCACACAAACTACCTCAGTGTTTATTTTAAGACATACAGTTTCCCTACCCCATTTTGTCTTTCTTATCTTATATTTGGCAAAAGCTGCTAGCAGATATGGTGACCTTATACAAAAGGCAGAGCAAGGAGGTTGATATCCATCTCTGTGATGAGAGAGGCATCTAAACAGCTGACACGACCAAAGACATGCTGATCTCTGCACTGCTGAAGCAGGACTTTGAACAACATTCTTAAGCATTGGGGCAAGAGACCATGGCCACACTAGAAAGTCCAGCAGGAGAATGCAACCTTAGGCCTCTTGCAGACAACCGTGGCCAAGATCAATATACTATCTGTGTTTTTTTCCCCTGATATCACACTGACCCATTAATTTCTATGAGCTCGTACACATAACCGTGAATTACCGTCAAGTGTGCAGATCAACAGTCCGAGCCACAAAGTATAGAACAGGTCCTATTCCTGTCCCTGCTTCTGTGGCTCCTATTCATTTAATGAAAGGAGCTGCGGAAGCATTGCTGATGCACGGATGGCACACGGGAGACATCCGCGTGTCCCCCGTGCGCCGTCTGTGCCTTTAATTCACAGCTGGCCAGAAGCATATGGTCAACCAACCTTAGTCCTCTGGACAGAATTAACTTTTCTTTAAAAAAAAATGTCTTCCAACAGCCTGGCCTCAGTGACTCTAGCATGGTCCTACAGCTGATCCTCCAGTATCTATAAGATATAGAAGCTGTGGCTGCTCTACAATTTTTGCTAGTGACCTGTGCCTCAGGATATGTGTAGAAGTAGCACCAGGGCCAGCGTTATCAGGGGGCAAACTGGGCAATTGCCCAGGGCCCCCGTCCCCAAAGGGGCCCCCAGAATCCGGAGCTTCAGGATTTTAGACTGATGCTCCAGATCCCGGGAGCTCCACAGTTGTATCAGTGTCCTGTTTAATTCTGTGACAGAGCAGGGAGTTGAAAGGACCCTGCTCTGCCATAGAAGACCACCAGTAGCACACAGGACGTCGTGGTGCAGGTAGTGTGATGATGTCACTGCATTGCGCCACCTGTACCACTACTACAGGGAAAATCTTTGGCTGCTCATTGTGGGAGCACGGTAAGGTGAGTTCAAGTTTTATTGTTTTATGGTAAGGGAAAGAGATTACCTGATAAGGAGGCAAACTATTTTTCACTATTTATAAACAGGGACTATTATTTATAAGGAGGCGCTGATGGGGTGCAAAAATTTAAAGACAGTAAAAAGGTGGTTATTTGAATTGTGTGTAGGCATAAGAGGGGGTGATTGTTGCTGTTTTGGAGGCAGAAAGGGGGAGTTATTAAGGGGTCTTCCACTGGAAATATGATGGCGTTGTTGGTATATTAGAATTTGGGGCCCCGATTTTAATTATGCTGAGGGCCAACAGTTTGTCTAAAACTGGCCCTAAGTAGCAGGCCTTTTTAATGTATACCTAATAAATTTATTATGCTTGCATTTTTTACATCCCACATTTTTGATTTGGACAATTAGTGGTAGTTATCCCTTAGTGCAGCCTTTGTGTTGCATGAATAAGGCCTAAAGAAGTAGCCTTTGTTTTTTTGGTAAAAAAAAAGAAAAAAACTAAATAAAGATGACACATAGAAATATACTAGGATACGCAATGTACAATGTCCATTTTTTATGGCTTTCAAAATGGACCATTTATGTGAAAGCAGCCTAAGTCTGAAAAAGCAGAATATTTCATGAAGACTTTGAGGCCGAGGCTCCTTTTCAGACCCCAGAGTATAATAATCGGGGACCCGGGGAATAAAAACATTAAAAAAAACAGTTGCTTACCTGTCCTCCAGCTCCTATGCTGTCAGCCGCCGCTCTCGTCCTTCTTTAATGACGTCCGACATCACATGACCCGGGAAGGAGGCCGGGTTCATGTGACGTCAGAGACAAGTATGAAGGAGGCCTGGCAGGATCGTGGAGAGGTAACAGTATTTTTTACGTTCCCTTACCTCTCCAAGTCCCAAGTCCAAGTCTGCAAAGACCCCCGAGTATAATGATAGTATTTGTGGGGCCCGCGGTGTCACTTGCCGATCCCGGCCCTGCCAGGATCGGCAAGTAAATAGGGCCCGTAACGGCCTATTAAAAAAAAAAAAAAAAAAAAAAACGCAGCGGTAGCGGCTGTCACCAAGCCCCCTAATGGCTCGGGCCCTGTGGCAGCTGCCTCTGCTGCCTCTACAGTAGTTACGCCCCTGATTGAAGCGATGCATTTCCACCATGGTTTTTACCACAGCACTTTTTCACAGGGGCCTTCTACGCGGGGCTTCAGTCTTAGACTAAGGTCCCACTTTGGATAAACACAGCGTTTTCCTCCTGCGGAAACACAGCAGAAAAAAAAAGCTGCTTTATACAGTGCCAGCAAAGCGAATGAGATTCCATCCACACATTGCGAAAAAAAAATGCTGCGGGAAAGCAGAAATGCGTTTTTGAAACACACAGCTTCTCAATTTTACCTGCATAAATGCGTGCGTTTTCCCTATAGGGTTAATATGGGACGAAAACCAGCAGAAAAAAAACCAAACATTTTTTTTAGCAGCGTTTGTTTTTTTAGCTACGTTCCACCATGTGGGGCCTTAGCCTTAGAATGCTTTCAGTTAAGTTTAGAAATGTCATCTTTCATTTAAGGATATTTGTCTTTAGAAAGCGCACAAAAGATTGGATAGTGGCGGCGGTGGCAACGGCGCCTGCCCTCAGCTCATAACAATGCAGCTAAATGAACGTTTCACTAATTTAGCCTATAATGACTGGTAATTCCATCAACAAACTGGCAAACTAGTGAATAACTCCCATCATGTTTACTTCCTGTATGAAAAGTTGTCTTGATTATGGCTAATTACCAGGTCGTTATTGGCTAATTGCTAGAGAGGCTTTATAGCAGCAAATGAAGTTTCACATAATGAATCTGTAATATTTTTCTATACACAAAGCATCAACATACCATTACCTGGAAATGTAATAGAAATAGCAGCCAAAGCTAATAATGCCTGGCACTATCTAGAGATAGAAGCATTCAGAAGCAGAGCAGCGCTCAAGCCATCAGGCTGCCTCATAAACTCACTGCTGCCCCTTTGTGGATCAGTCTCCAAAGTGCAGTGAATTATGGCAGTTGTCCTTATTAGCAAATTCTGAATGCAGTTTGGATGTGACTGGAGTACAAGACATGTCAGACCTGAAGATCAGGGTAGATAGATCAGATAATACAAGAGACCCCAGTGTTTTTGTCCACACTGGAAGAATATCGGAATAGAGTTTATACAGAGGTCACAGAACTTGAAACATTTAATATACAGATCTGCTTTTATTCTTTACAGCATCTGTGGTGTGTATAGGGAAGTCATGGTGGTCTCAATAAACATACCAGACTGTGTGCTGCCATTTACAGTATCAGCCACAGTGTGCCCCCTGTATAGTGTTATTCCACAAGACTACTCATATAGTGCTAACCAAAGTACAATGATACAATGTCCTACATAATGGTGTCAATGACAGTGCGCCCCAATATAGTGACATCTTGTGCTCATCATGAAGTACAGTGCACATATGTCATTGTATGGCTAAGGCTCCATATAGCGTCTAGCAGAAAAATTGCGCTGCAGGAAAAACAGTGGTGGAAACACATTACATTTTAAACATGGGGCAACTAGAGGGGGACATTAAACTGGGGTAGCTGGAGAGAGACATTAAACTGGGGTCAACTAGAGGGGGACATTAATGTCCATCTCAATTTGCCACCAGTTTACTGTCCTCCTCCAGTTGCCCTCACTTTAATGTCCCCCTCTAATTACCCCCCCTCCAGTTCCCCCAGTTTAATACCCCTCCATCTACCCCCAGTGTAATGTCCTTCTTCATCTGCCCCCCCCCCAGTTTAATGTCCCCATCATATGGCCCCTCAGTTTATTGTTCCCCCTCCATCTGCTCCCACGGTCTAATGTCCCTCTTCACCTGCTAAAGTTTAACATAAAAAACACTAAGGCTTGGTTCACACTTCAGTATGCCATCTGGCCGTTTGAATTCAGTTTAAGACTTTAAAACCGACGAATGGCATACTGATGTGTGAACCAAGCCTAATACTTACCTATCCCCTGCTGCGCAGTGTGGAGTCTCTTGATCCGGAGTATTCAGGGAAATGCAGATGTGATGTGAGTGACATTATCACATCTCACTTACAGGTCCCAGAGCCAAAGCCTCTCTGGACACAAATGAGTTGAATCTGGGACATATCTCCTGCCAACTGAGACTGTGGAACGGGACCCCGAATCCGTGACTGTCCTGCTGAATCCACAATGGTTGGAAGGTATGCCTCTCGTCTTACACTTTAAGAATGCAACACAGCTTTACCAGAGTCATCAATAGTGGTCATGGTGGTATATAGCTAGTGACATTAGCCATTCAGGATTCTAGGAAAGATGGGTGACAACTTGCAATGGTGACTTTACTGATTGCCATCCAGTTTTTCAAGGTATAGATTTAATAGCATTCTTTGTATTATTCTATTGATTCATGTTTGTAACCGTGTAGTCTAAATAAAGCATGACTTTTTACTATTATATTGTGTTGGGTTTTTCTTTGGTATTATCATGCACAAAATTTAATGTCCAGTATAAACATGGACATACAAACTTTATGTATGCCCATGTTTATATAGGTTTGACTAGCTTCAAATGGACCAATTACAAGAGCCACTGCCTATATTTAAATCAATAGCTCTTCTGTGATTGGGTCATTTGAATTTGGTGCCAAAGCAGGTGGTAGCACCAAAATAGATGGAACAATCACAAGAGAGCTGTGGCCGCTATGGTTCTCAATACAGTTGTAACACTCAGGAGGGCCCGGGCTGGTATCACGGGTAATATATCAGATGTGGCCGTCTTTCAGGGGGTCCCTGGGTCCCAAATTTGCACAAAATCTCTTTTTTGATGTCCCCGACTACCCACCCCCACTCTGATATCTGACAATGACAACAGACAACCAGGTCTCGGGGGTAGCCGTTGCTTTTTTACTAGCAGGACAAAGTAATACAAATGTACATATGGAGGAATTCTTCACATACAATACAGCGATCTTTGTAGGTAGTGTCCAGTTAGCAGGTGATGGAGGCAGAATGCTTTGGATAGATTAATTAGTAGTTGCTTGGGTAGTTAACTTGTATATACTTGTAAAGATGGCCTGTATCCAGGGGGTTAGTCCTCAACAACTGGGTACACATATGTAGAATAGCAAATACAATTTTTTTTCAGCAGCGGGAGACCCTCAATTTCTGCCAGACTAGCTATGGGCTTCTTAAATATAGATTTGTCCCAAAGACTTACTTGAATAGAGAAATATGTGTGAGGTCCCAGATGTATGGATAACCAGGTCCATCAACGTTAGTGCTTGTAGGCTTGGAGCTTCAGAGGAAAACACTCTCTGAGGAGAATCTTGAGAACAGAGGAAAAGCCATCTCTGTGGGAAGTACTCTCAGAGTTGGCTGCCATTTTCAGCTCTCCATGTGCTGCTAGGTCCACATGTCTTGTCTTGTCGCTCCACACAAAAGACCAAAGCAAAAGGTCCCCAACCCCCCTAGAGGGGGCTGTAACCCCTCCTCCTCCAGGCCAGTCCTGAAGGTCACCTGATTATACTGGACACACCTTCACACTGACAACTCAAATTACAATGGCAAAGTATAGGCAGGTGTAGTTCACAAAAACATCCACAAGATGGCACATTAATAGACCCCCTGTGTGCTGGCTCTGGTAGAATAGAAATATATAGAAGGAATGAAGGGGGAGGAAACGCTTTACCTTATATGCAAATGTCCATACCATCTCGGTCTGCAAGGACTATTAAAGAGAATGGGACGAACAGTACCGGGGCATTACACAGTCTTCTGTAGTAATTACAAATCACTGTAGAACAGATAGATCGGTCCCCTATGGCAATATATTCACAGGTAGACAAAAAAGGTAGGTGAACCATAAATAAAGACACTAAAACTTCACTTTTAATAATCATAGATAAAATTGGCCTCAATGGGCTCCCATATTGGTGAACTTAAAAATTACGGTGGTAACATTGGACACTTGTGGGAGACTAGGGACCAGGACTAAATCCCTGCACTTGCAAGCCCTATCTCCCTACAACATAACAATAATATATTGCTGCTACAAGGTTGCTCTATAATAAATGTTGAAGAAAGCAACATAAGATGAACAGCAGCTGTAATACAAACCGTCCCCAGAGGCTACTGTCCTAATGTCACACCAACTGGGGAATAGTAAGACCACAAACCACAATGTTGCTCCACAGAAGGCAACCTATGGACTGCAGCAGCAAACATATACTAAATAACCTCAAGAAAAAGCCCAGAAAGGGGGAGGTGTTGAGGGTTTGAACGTGCGACTTGAAGGATAGGTCAGAGTCCAGCATTATCCCAAGGCAATGGACCCGTGGGACAGGAGTCAGCGTGGTTTTATTAACTTTGATAGATGGCTAATAGAATCAATGTCTCCGCTATGATTTTATGCAGCTTCACATTTACCTTTTTTTTTTTTTTTGCAGGCAAGGATGAGCCGAGGGAAGAGAGGAGGAAAACACTGCCTGGCAACTTTGTCGAAGTGTGATCTTGGAGGTGGATTGCGAACTCGCAATGTCAGTCATTAGTAGTACTGCTGCATCTTTATATCGCTATGAAGCAACATGCGGAAGTGAGTCCATGTCTCCTGCCCCAGGAGGATTATCATTTTGAAAATTCATAATAATAAACTAAAGAAAAGACCAACAAGTTTTCAATAGCCCATTGTGCCTTTTGCACAAATGGAATACAGAAGGCAGAGTTGTGATACACAGGGTATAATGATGGGATTGGTGGCGTCTAAGTAAACAGAATAATGACATATTAGAAGGCAGAATTATTTAGAGCCTGCTTTTTTCATACATTGGAATTTATTGCTAATTTCTGTACATTTATACAGTATCTAGATCAGGGCCGTTTTACCACATTGTTGGTCCCGATGCAAAGGTTTCCAAGTAGCCCCCCCCCCCCCAATCACCACCACTTACAAATACTTGACCTGCACAAATTGCACCCTCAATGGCCCCCACATAGTATAATACCCCTTAGTGGCTCTAACACAGTATAATGCCTACGTAGTGACCTCATACAATATAATGCCTCTGACAATGTGCCTTTCCAGGATGCCCCCACATTTTCCCCCTCCAGGTTACATCCAGAGATTCATGTCCTCCATCCCCTGGTCGCTGCCACACTGTCATGTGTCCCCTCCCCTCAAGTTGCCCCCACAGTGTCATGTCTCCTCAGGTTGCCACAACAGTATCATGCCTCCCCCATCCTCGAGGTTGCCCCCACATTATCATGACCTCCCACCCCTCAGGTTGCCCCCACAGTATCATGTCACCCCAAACTGTCATGTCCCCATCAGGTTGACCCCACAGTTTCATGTTCCCTTGAGGTTTTCCCCACAGTTTCATGTTCCCTTGAGGTTTTCCCCACAGTGTCATGTCCCCCCAGGTTGTTCCCCCAGTATCATGTCCCCCTACCTCCCATGTTGTCCCCACAGTGTCATGCCCCCCCTCAGGTTTCCCTCACAGTTTAACGTCCCCATCAGGTTGCTCTCTCAGTGTCTTGTCCCCCCCCCCACAGATTGCCCCCACTTATTCATGTCCCCTCCAGGTTACCTACCCAGATTCATGTCCCCACCCCCCGTGGTTGCCCCCACAGTATCATATCCCTCCAACCCCCAGGTTGCCCCCATAGTATCATGTATCCCCCGCCCCTCTGGTTGTCCACACAGTATCATGCCCAACACCCCTCAGGTCGCTCCCACATTATCATGTCCCTCCATTCCTCAGGTTTCCCCCACAGTATCATGTTCCCCAACCCCTCAGGTTGCCTCCACAGTATCATGCCCAACACCCCTCAGGTTGCTCTCACATTATCATGTCCCTCCATTCCTCAGGTTTCCCCCACAGTATCATGTTCCCCAACCCCTCAGGTTGCCTCCACAGTATCATGTCCCCACACCCCTTAGGTTGCCCCCACAGTATCATGTTCCCACACTCTATAGGTTCCCTGCACAGTTTCATGCTCCTGACTACATATACCAAAGAGAAAAACAAACCTTAATACTCATGTTCCCGTTCCCCCATTCACTCCTCTCTGGTCCTGGAGTCATTAAGGAGTAACAGGCGCGATTTAGGTGCCGTAACTATATCGTGCCTCCTGCTCCCAGAACACCTGGAGCAAAAACAGTGGCCGGGTGGTGAAGCAGGGAGCAGACGGCTCCCTATTTCATCACTGGCTTCAACTCATCAGTGTTCTCAGTATGCCAATGAGTTGGGGTAGCTCGGACCCAATGCCATGGACAGGGGCACAGCAAATGCAGGAATGTCCCGCTGTCCAAAAGGGCCACCACTACCATAGGGCCCGGTGCACCATTGACCCTATGGTTAAAGCAAACCTATCATCACAACTGAGGTGCACAACTGTCAGGGTTTTCTTTAAGAAAAAAAAAACAAAACACTAAACAAGCAGTCTCTTTCCTTGTTGTCACTGTCTGGAAAATGACATAAGATAAATGAGACAGATTTGAAGGAATAATATAACATACTTTCTGAGAGTGAAGACACATTAACAACCGGAAACCCTGGCACTAAATCATATCGATTGATTCTGTCACCAGTCACATCCAAAGATTTCCACGGATTGCTGCTTGAAATCCCCCTACATAATGCCAACAAATACCCTCAGCTAGAAAAAATATTTTAATCCTACATCTAGCACCAGCAAGTAGTACCATAGACAGGAGAGAGCCATCCAATAGCAGTCCACATTTTTTTCAGAATGTAAATATGTATTTTTTTTTCAGTTACTAATTAAATATGGTAAGAAAATAAGACTATGAAATTCATTTAATTTAATAATAATAATAATAATACATTTTATTTATATAGCGCCAACATATTCCGCAGCGCTGTACAATTTGTAGGGTTCAAATACAGACAGATACATAACAAAGAACGTCATTTCACACAATGGGACTGAGGGCCCTGCTCGCAAGAGCTTATAATCTATATTTTATAATGCAAACCAGTCTGATAATCCAGCACAGAGGAGCTATATAATGTGAAGTATTGTGGAGCTCGTTGTAATTTATAATTTGATAATTCAGCAAATTTGGATTAAGGGGAATCCTATCCTACTAACGGATCAACGGATTTGAATGAAATTTGGCACATAGATTGTAACCTCGAGGCTTCTTTTTATCCCAGTAAATGACATGATTTCACGACTGTTATGTATTTATCTTCATATACTATATTACACTGCTCAGCTTCTGAGAAAGCCAGGGCTGTTATCTCTCTGTGTAAACATACACTAACCCTGGTTTGTGTTCATGCATTTGCATATTATCTGATCTACTCCAGTCACTGCTGACACACTGACATGGGCAAATACCTTTAATCCAAATTGGCAGTTTGCCAATTTTCAACATGCCTGGAAAAAGAAAATCTAATTTGTTGCAAATAACAAGAGCTATGAAGGTAGACAGAAGTCACAGAGTTCTCCTCAAGCGGAGCTGAGGGGGATCATCGATGCCAACAACACACTCATTATATGATGTCCCAGCAAGCTGCTGAGATACTGGAACAATCATGGGCAAAGCTTGAGAAATGAGTTCAGTGGCAGGCCGGCTTGACAGCTGCCAAAACGCTGGAGCAGGCGGATCATCGACACCAACAACACATTCATTATATGATGTTCCAGTGAGGTGCTGAGATGTCAGAACAATCACAGGCACGGTGTGAGGAACAAGGTCAGCAGCAAAATAGTTTGAGAGCTCCTGAAACGCCGGAGCAGGAAAACCATGGACAGCAGCAATTTGCTGAATATAGGCGGATCTTCGACGCCAACAACCCACAGACGAAGTCGCGGGCAGAGACCAGTTTACTATAAATAACTAGAGATGAGCAAACTGGTTCCCAAACCAGTTGTAGCAGTCAGTAGTAGCCCCTATTGTCTTAACAGTGGTGTTTTGCTGCCATCTACTGGTGTGAAGAAATATAGCTTGAGACTGCACTACTGTGAGAGACAATAATCACCCTATTCTGTTTGGTAAAAGGTGCAGTCTGGAGGAAGTGACGTGAGCAGGAAGCACAGAGCAGCGTGGTGTGGGTGCAGAGTGTGTGCTGTGAGGACCTGTGAGAGGCCATTGCTGCTGTAGGCCATAGTAGAAGGCCTGAAACACTGCAGAGACTGACTGGAGAAAGCGGCAGTGTTGTGGAGATTGTTCTGGAGACTAAAGCCGGACTGTGCCTTGGACTGGGTTCAGACCTTCACCCAAGACAGAAGCAAGACAGAGTCTGCTGAGTTCCTGGACAGGCCTGCATCGAGGGAGCACCACAGAGAGCTGAGAGAGACTGTATAAACCCGGTACCGTACAAGTATCTCAGGGACAGCTAGGGCCAGTTTTATAGCGGGTGTTATCCTCATACTGTTATATGTAACTTAGTTTCTTTTGTTAATTCCTTCCCATTTTCCATAAGTAAAGTGTGTTCTATACCTGCCAGTGTGCGTCTGTCTCCTAGTCGCGGATCCTTGTTACCTGCTGGCCCATACTTACACAGTCTCAACCCAAAATTTCCTAAAACTTAAATTTCCAATGAGACTGGAACTTTTGCAATTTGTCTGAGATGAACTTGACTTTGGATATGGGATGTCCCTCACTCCTTCCTAAAACCACCCAAACTATGGTAAATAATGACTTTGGAATAAATGCACAAAACACTTTATTTTGGTTGTCAAAATGGCCACAGCTTTATTAAACTCACAGAAGTAAAATAATGACAGAAGGAGTCAGGTGAAGTGCTAGACCATTGGGATTCACGAATACTGTGAGATCCCCAGCTGTCTGACATATAGCACCCGGCCAGACAGCAATAAATAAATAAAGGGGGGCAGCACGCTCCGGCTTGCAATTCTAGCAGAGCCAGTACACTTTAAGGGCACCAACGACCCTGTGCTTAACCACTGTGCCCGCCCCTGGATGACGTTACTATTACGACATCCTTCAGGCTGGCCATTTCTAAAGCTCAGCCTGTTCACCACCATGAGGTTTAACCTCCTCTATTAGTTAAAATAGGTCCACAATAACTTGCCTGCAACTTCCACCTGACTCCTCAACCGTCACAGAAGAGGCCATTTGACACCTTAAATGGACTCGACCGCCACCAAACTGAGTAGGAATGCACTAGCCTCTACAAACCTTACATACTACAAGTCCCCATACTACCTGCCCAACAATACCAAGCTATGAATGTGGCTGAACATGCAACAAAAGTGATCTGGTTGTAGTCAGAAACTAATAAAGAGAAATAGACTATAACACTGAAATTGCCATAAACCAGTATACATGGGGATACTGCCACACCACAAACATGTCATTGCCAACCATATATGCACAGAAGTACCTACATCCCACTTATGAGGTGTGAGGTTCCACTTATGGTGGTAACTGTATACACATGATACAGATGTATATACCATGTACAAGATAACACCTCTTCAAGGAATACCTCTCCCACTAAAAACTAGAACTGTCGATTTACATACATTGGCAACCCTATACCCACTGATACTGCAAGGAAAGACATAGAGAGTATAAGGAAGGGAAGAGATAAGAACTTGTGGTGCTGTGGCTTCTCCAGATACTACAGCAACCCCAGGGCACTTACTGGAGTGAAATAACCCTCCGTTGTTGTTTGATGGGTCACAACCACATCAACAGTAAAATAAGCCATTGAATGATGCTTAGCATGATGAGCAGAAGCCCATGATCCGCTTGAGATACCGTAGTCTCTGAAGGCAGTGAGAAGGCTGTAATGTCATCTCTCAATCATTTTCAGAGCACTTGATGACCTTTACCCTTAGCCGCATGCACCGGCCCAAGGGCATCAAGACTGAAAGTAGAAGCTGAAATTTTCGTCTTTGCTGGACATGGAACAGCACCATCCTGATGCTGCCCGTTCCGCAAGGAAGGGGGGGGGGGCATAGGCCTATATAACTCCTGCACACAGAGCATGGGGTTATCATGGAAAGCAGTGCTGGGCTCCATTCACTAGCTGGCTGCGATAGACACTTTACTGCAGCTATGGCGGTATCACACTGTCAGCAACATGAAGAGAAACATGAGTTGGTCAATATAAGCGGTCATATATCTTCACTAAGAAAAGTACAAATCATCAGAAAAGGTCCTTGAAGCCATTAGATTTTTATTAAAACATGTTTGTTTGTTTTTTTGTTTTTTTAAACATTTTAAATAAAATGTTTTTCTCTCCCTCCAGCCGCAACCAGCTCCAGCTCGGAGGGCTCAATTTAGTGCACAGGCATGTGAAAAATGACAGCCATGACACTAGGGACTTACCCTAACAGGGTCTTCTTAAATTTAATTAGTTTGGCATAACCAGGGGGTCCATTACTCTGACGGTTATCCCTCCACACCCAGGGGGCCATACCTCCGATGGTCACCCCTCTACACCAGGGGGCCATACCTCCGATGGTTACCCTTCCACACTAGGGGGCCATACCTCCGATGGTCACCCCTCCCCACCAGGGGGGTCATACCTCCGATGGTTACCCATGCTCTGGGCTACACCCAAGGTGGTTGCCAATTACTAGCCAAATTAAAAGTAACTTCAAGGACCCATTAAAAAACGTATTAAATGTCAATAGTACGAATTATGATGCACAACAATAGCTATAGTTTAGGATTACATTTAGTATTAAGAAAACACATTAGTAAATAACTACCGTATTTTTCGGACTATAAGACGCACTTTTTTTCCCCAAAATTTCGGAGGAAAATGAGGGTGCGTCTTATAGTCTGGTCTATTACAGCAGATGCCGGGGACTGTCTTAGCTCCCGGGGCCTGCAGATTGCCACGCTCCTGCCGCTGAAGAAAACCAGCGGTGGCAGTAGCGCGGCCATGCTGCAAATCCGCTCCTCCTCCACAGGTCCCGGCAGTCAGTTAGCCTCGGGGCCGGTCCCCACCGGCCCCATACCTTTAGTGATGCAGGCCGGCTCCTGTTCCGATGACAGCCGGGAGCCTAATGAAGGCTCCGAGGCTTGTCATAGATATATATTACTATCGCGGCTGGTCTATGACCCTCCGCGATAGTAATGTATAGAATCTCCCATAGACGGCAATACACTTGTATTGCCGTCTATGGGACTTGCAATCAAATGATTGCAGGTTCAAGCCCCCTAGGCGGGGGATAATAAAATAGTAAAAAAAAAAAAAAAAAAAAAACACACTTAAAAAAAATATAATAAAAAATAAAATAAATAAAAGTTCACCTCCTTTCCCTAGAATACATATAAAAGTATAACATTACTGTGAAACATACACATTAGGTATCCCTGTGTCTGAAAATGCCCGGTCTACTAATATTTTTATGTACAGTGAACGTCAAAATCAAAAGTACTAAACTGCCGGGTTTTTCTCTCTGTTTTGCCTCTGAATTAAATAAAAGGTGATCTAAGCAATAAACATTTCCCAAAATGGTATATCTAAAAAGTACACCTGGCCCCACAAAAAAAAACGCCCTATACATCCCCGTACAGCTGCAGGGTCACCTGTCAATGTGGCCTTGCAGCTGTTCCAAAACTACAACTCCCATATATTAAATATTACCATTTTTTGCCTGAAAATTTTTTTTCCCTATTTTTCTCCTCTAAAAACCTGGGTGCGTCTTATAGTCCAGTGCGTCTTATAGTCCGAAAAATATGGTATATTACATTCTGTTATACACGTTTGAAGAAGTGGCAACCCCCCCCCCAAAAAAAAAACAAAAAACAAAACAAACAAACAAAAAAACTTATTAGTGTATCGCAAACCACCTGTTACATAGTGGCTTGGAAGCACTTGTATGCATCCCACTCCTAAGCAATCATGTCATTTAGGGTTACATAATAAGGCAAGGCCAGTGACAGTAACAAAGTAAAACACTGGCCTAAAAATTGGAGCCCCAGACACACAAGGTCCTCTCTTCTACTCGTACTAGATCACTCAGCTAGTTAGACATGTATGTACAGTATTGTACTTATGTTGGGACTATGCATGAAAATATATATATATAAATTGCAGACGCCTCTCATCTTTTTAAGTGGTGGAACTTGCACTATTGGTGACTGACTAAATACTTTTTTGCCCCACTGTATATATATATGTAACAGCATGAAATTAAAGGTGCTCTAAAAGAAACAATAACTTACACGGCTCACCCTAAATACTGTACAAGCAATAATACTAAGTCGTACCAGCTCCAGAATAATCCAGAGTCGGTAATAAGGAAAGACCTAGCAGCTGTCAGTGGGGACAAAATTATACTGTTATAGGACACCACTGAGAAATATCCCATCACATAGTATATACCATAGTAATGGGACCGGCTGCAGTATATGATGTAACATAACATAATGGTGATCCATATACTTATCTGGATACAGACTGTAAATGCTCTTAAGACACCGGCTACATGAAGACTAAGAAATACAATAATCCGGTGTAGTATTTGTCTGATATCCATTGTCTAAGTGTGTTGGGCCCTAATACAGAGGTCATAAATAGATCAGTAGGAATAACAACACAAGCTCTTAACTTTTCCGGATGCAAACCCCTTCTTCTTGAAGGGGAGGTCCTTGGAAATACAAAAATCTGTCCGCCAATCTGTTCCATCACACCAAATTACCCCCAGCCGCAAGCACTGGCTCAGGGGAAACTAACCACCATGTTCCCCACTGTTTACAATTTCAACCAGCTCCAAGAACTCTCCGCCAATTTAAAATGACCTGTATACAGTATGGCCAGTATATACAGTATGACCTGTATACAGTGTAGCCAGTATATATAGTATGACCTGTATAAAGGCCTGAGAAATTACATAGAAATGATCAACTTTAACTTATCCCCAGCATGGTCAGTATTAGCAGAGCTGGAGGTGTATACAGGGAGTATCAGTGCAGCCTCCATCACCCTCAACACACTGTACCAGGCTGTCCCTCTCTCACCACAGGACCTCCATTACATGTGTCCTCTCAACACCACCATAGAGACCCACTCAGTCCCCAGGACTCATGAACAGTCTGTATTATATAGTAGTATTTATGAGATATCAGCCATGTCTGCAGTGTCTATGGCAAATACATGAGGGGACTCTGTGGCTGTATATATCCTGAGGTAATATTGCAGTGTATATATATATATATATATATATATATATATATATATATATATACATATATATATATCAGCAGTGTGTAGTAAATACATGAGGGGACTCTGTGGCTGTATATATCCTGAGGTAATATTGCAGTATATATATATCAGCAGTGTGTAGTAAATACATGAGAGGACTCTGTAGCTGTATATATCCTGAGAAATATAGTAGTATACATATGATATAGCAGCCATGTCTACAGTGTGGTAAATACTGTACATGAGAGGACTCTGTGACTGTATACATCTTGTGTTAACACTGCATCATATACAGTATAGTTTGTGATACTACACTAGTAGTGTTGTGTAATGTGGTAACACCAGTGCTTTGTGAGGTGAGAGACCCCAGTCTTATACTCCCTGACACAGCAGACATGCTTCATCCAGATCTTGTGATGAGAAAGAGGATAAAGATGGAGGAGACAGGAAGTGACATCTATTCCTAAACTCCTCCCTCCCTACAGTAACACACTAAGCACTATATACTAAAGCAGAATACACAGATATACACTCCTAAAGCTGAATATACACAGATATATACTCCTAAAGCTGAATATACACCGATATATACTGCTAAAGCAGAACATACACAGATATATACTCCTAAAGCAGAATATACACAGATATATACTCCTAAAGCAGAACATACAGATATATACTCCTAAAGCAGAATATACACAGATATATACTCCTAAAGCAGAACATACAGATATATACCCCTAAAGCTGAATATACACAGATATATACTCCTAAAGCAGAACATACACAGATATATATACTCCTAAAGCTGAATATACACAGATATATACTCCTAAAGTTGAATATACACTGATATATACTCCTAAAGCTGAATATACACCGATATATTCTTAAAGCTGACCCAGTCTGTATAAATCTACACAACTACTGCACGAAGAAGAAACTGCAGGAGTTATTGGTTCTCCCATCCCAAAGTCATGTCCCCCTTTGCTGATGGCTCCGGGGATGTCTGAAATGGCTGCCGTCATTATGTAATACTAGGTAGAAGAGCAGAGGAGGATGACATGGTCTCTATGACGTGCATCAGGCATCCTCTGACAACCTCTCAGCCAATCATCAGTGACGTGGAGAAGTTTACAATGCCGATGTTATAAAGCATACAGGATACTCAGCTAGAAGAGACATTTTATGATAAAGCAAGTTAGAGAACAGAGTACATGATTTAAAGATATTTCAGTACAGTGATAGAGGGGAAAAAATGACAACATTGGAATAAAGAAAAAATTTGTACCATATTAGCAGTGGATATGAATTGGAATAATACTAGTGAAATATAGCAAAGAAGGACTCTGAAGCTCCGTTTAGTTGAAGTGATTGTCCAGGCTAAGTAATATTTTCTAATTAGGCCGGAGAGGTGAAAAAATAAAATATACCTATCTCCGATGCTCCGGTGCCCTCCTAGGACAGTCCGGTCTGGTCGGCTGCTGTCTTGTTGATGAATTTCTCACTAGCTACGACATCCTCCATTCCCTTCTTGAGGCCGCTGATTGACCTCAGTGATCACGTGACTACTGAGGCCTATCAACGGCCTCCGGAAAAGAACCAGAGATGTCACAGATAGCGGTGCAAGTCCAAGGATCCAGAAGGCAGCGGCGGGTGGTCAGAATTTGGCAGCAGAGAGTTAAGTGTGGTTGTACGGTCCGGGTCGTCAACTAGAGGGCAGCACAGTACAGTGGGGAATCCAAACGGAAGGTCAGGCAGACCAAGTTAGTAACTGGTGCGGTAGAACAGTACAAAAAAGGTGTTCAGGAGGCAGAGATCTAAAGGCAAGCCGAGGTCATAAACAGGAGCAGGCACTGTACACAATCAGGAGGTCAAGGCAAGGGGTCCGAAAAACCAGGCAATCAGACACAGAATAAACGCTTACTATCAGGAACTAGGGTCATTCCGTGTCAAGTGAATCAATGATTTTTCCCTCTATATTTTTAATTCTTTTGAGATTTTGTTATTTGGTAATAGTGTGTCAGAGAATGCAAAATGTGAAGAAAAAAAAATTCTAATTTTTTTTTTGGATTTTTAATTAATTTTCAAAGTTCAGAAAAAGTGCGAATTTCTGTGTTGCCTGCCTTTACATTTCTCCTCATAACTTAGGCTAGAAAAAAGATGGAGAAACAAAATAAACGCCATTCTACTCAGAACTATACAGGCTTTCACCAAATATGTCACAAGAGTATCTTTGTTAATATTTTACCCATGTGAACGCAAACGCAAAATTTTAAAACACATTTCCGAAAAAAAATGTTTTATTTAAAAATTTCAAAAAAATGCACATGGGCCTGCTATGCCTTTAGCCACATCTGTACCAAAATTCAAGTTGGGATCGCGATGGGATAATATTTTAAAATATAACTATTACAGTGTCATTCCGAAAATCTTGAATTCAGATCTGTCCTTCTGATCTGAAGGAGAGTTTGTTAAAACATCGGTTACAGGAAACAGAACCCATCCAAGGGACTCAGCAATACCACACTTTCATTCCATATAGTGAAACAGAAATAAAAACAAGGATTTTTTCATTCAGCAATGACAGTGAAGTCCATGAAGTGGTAGAAGGCGGCACAAGATTGGCAATGGATGACATAACTGGTTATGTGACCTGTGAATATGCTCGGCGCTGGTGGCTGGCTACTATACTCTCCAAAGATTGTGAAAAGGAAGACATAAAATTGACTTTTTTGCATCCTTCTGGTCCAGCACCATCATTTGTGTATCCAAGAAAACCAGACATTTTACAAGTCAACAAAAATCAGATATTAACTCAGGTGGAGCCTAACACCATGACAGGCCGGACATACTCTTTGACACAAAAGGAAATGGCCATATCTAGTAAGCGCTTATGGAAAAGATTACATTTCACTCACTAGAAAGGACAAATTGATGATAAAAGGCCGGTAGTTTAAAAATGTCCTATTAATTGTTTGATTAGTTCATATTTTATAGAATGAGGATTTATCTACTGGACTATTTTTCTTAATAAATTACATGTTTAGTGATATAATAAAAAACAATTGTTACATGTAGAAATAGGTGTTATAAGTATTGGTTCTTGTACTCTTGTTAACATATAATTAGGATGAGACTATTTAGAAAATCGCACTTGAGGATATGAGCAGCTTTTTTCTTTCGGTTTGTTCAATGCATTCAGGTTGAAAATGCTGAACAAGTCGTGTTCTGATGATGACGCTAGGTTCACACCTGCATTCAGGGTCTCCGTTCTGTGCTTTCCGTCTTCTGCATGCCAGAAGACGCAAAGCACAGACCGGGTGCGGCGGTGAGCGTTTTACACTCTCCGCCGCGAAACCGGATTTTTTAATCCGGACACAGAGTACTGCATGTCCGACTCTGTGTCCGGATTATAAAACCCGGTTTCACGGCGGAGAGCACAAAACGCTCACTGCCGCTCACGGCTGGACAGCTTTCTCACCCATTCAAATGAATGGGTGAGAGAGTCCTGCAGGTTTCCGTATCCTGCTCTGTTTTATGCAGGAAACGGAAACCTGCACAACGGAGAGGGCAACGCAGATGTGAACAAGCCCTAAGATGTATTTGTTCTGGCACTTACAGTATTTGTTTTTTATGTTTTTTTATTGTTGCATATAAATGTTGAATTCAGCAAGTTGTAATTTGAAAAGAAAAAAGGAAGAAGCTCACACAAACATAAAATCAGATGATTCAAGGCTTAAAAAAAAATTGATCCCAATTTGGTCCCAAGTTGAAAACCTGTACAAATATAACCAAGAACACAAGTAACACAAATGCATTTTTTCACAATTTTAAAACATACGTTTTTTTCACAATTGCGCATCAAAATTTTGAATTTGATTTCTCCAAAACAAAATATAAAGAAACATCGTCTTGTGACATATCAAATGAAAGCCGGTACCGCTCTGAGAAAAACGATGCCTCTCCCACCTATTTATCTTAATTCTAGCCCAAGATATGTTAAAAAATGTAAAGCCATACCAGGCCAAAATTCACACTTTTTCAAAATTTTAGAAGTCTATAAAAAATTAACTGATGAAGAAAAAAATTTAAAACTTTTTATTTGTAATTAACTTAAGTTGTACTTCATAAAAAATAAAAATAAAAAAAATCTAAAGACGTCAGGTAAAAAAAATATTCCTATTTGGATCACTTGATATGCCTTCTTGAGGCCGCTGATTGACCTCAGTGATCACGTGACTACTGAGGCCTATCAACGGCCTCCGGAAAAGAACCAGAGATGTCACAGATAGCGGTGCAAGTCCAAGGATCCAGAAGGCAGCGGCGGGTGGTCAGAATTTGGCAGCAGAGAGTTAAGTGTGGTTGTACGGTCCGGGTCGTCAACTAGAGGGCAGCACAGTACAGTGGGGAATCCAAACGGAAGGTCAGGCAGACCAAGTTAGTAACTGGTGCGGTAGAACAGTACAAAAAAGGTGTTCAGGAGGCAGAGATCTAAAGGCAAGCCGAGGTCATAAACAGGAGCAGGCACTGTACACAATCAGGAGGTCAAGGCAAGGGGTCCGAAAAACCAGGCAATCAGACACAGAATAAACGCTTACTATCAGGAACTACAGAGAAACACTGAATAGTCAGTGGCAGTCTGAAGCCAGAGCCATCCTTAAATAGGCTCCATCCCACCGCTATGCCAAAAACCAGAAGTCCCGTGTCTGGCTCAGGAGGAGACCGGCAACCCCCACTCATTGTTGCGGAGGTTCTAGCCTGCCTCCTGAGACCCGGAAGCAGGGGACTCAGGAGCGTAGGAAGGAGAGAGCCGGAAACCTCTGCACAGCGTTGCGGAGGCTCCAGCCCTACTCCTAACATCTACTAAAAGCAAAAGCATCACCATCTCATTTGGCAAAATGGAATTGGCAGGAGAAGTGATCAAAACCGTCCTACACCTTCTCACTATGATCTTTCTTATAGGCCACATCATCATCATACTTCTCATCATTCTCCTCATGTCCTCCTCCTCCATTCCAACATCAGTCAGAATGTGTGTCCATGAAATATATTTTTCTAGAAAATATTTTCCTGTTGTATATCACCATGTGTCGGAAAATATTAGCCTACCCTTGGAAATGTCAGTGTTGTCACCAGTGACACATGGAAATAGCAATATACAGAAACAGCAATTTAAAGAATTTAAAGGCTTTTATTTTGTTTGTACGGTGTTTTTCTGTCCTGAAGCACCTAAATAAAGCACCATTGGTGTTTGAAACTCGCTGCTGTGAACTGTTTCATTGCCAACCCCCACCATGTGAGCTGATCCCAACAAAATATATATAAATATTATTTAGTGTATACATGGTATATATAAGGTGTTTGCCTGTCGCCTTCTTACAAGACATAATATAGAACGCTGGAGTCCCAGTACACTATGTGATCAAAAGTATCCAGACACCCCCCAAAACATACATTTTTCATATTAGGTGCATTGTGCTGCCACCTACTGCCAGGTACTCCATATCAGTGACCTCAGTAGACATTAGACATCGTGAGAGAGCAGAATGGGGCGCTCCGCGGAACTCACGGACTTCGAACGTGGTCAGGTGATTGGGTGCCACACATCACGCAGGTCAATGCCAAACGATGCCTCGCTTGGTGTAAGGAGCGTAAACATTGGACGATAGAACAGTGGAAAAAAGTTGTGTGGAGTGACGAATCACTGTACACAATGTGGCGATCCGATGGCAGGGTGTGGGTATGGCGAATGCCCGGTGAACGTCATCTGCCAGCATGTGTAGTGCCAACAATAAAATTCAGAGGCGGTGGTGTTATGGTGTGGTCGTGTTTTTCATGGAGGGGGCTTGCACCCCTTGTTGTCCTGTGGAGGAGTGGTTACACGACAATAACATCTCTGTAATGGACTGGCCTGCTCAGAGTCCTGACTTGAATCCCATAGAACACCTTTGGGATGTTTTGGAATGCCAACTTCGTGCCAGGCCTCATCGACCTACATTGATACCTCTCCTCAGTGCAGCACTCCGTGAAGAATGGGCTGCCATTCCCCAAGAAACCTTCCAACATCTGATTGAACGTATGCCTGCG
Organism: Leptodactylus fuscus; assembly: GCF_031893055.1. Classification (NCBI taxonomy): domain Eukaryota; kingdom Metazoa; phylum Chordata; class Amphibia; order Anura; family Leptodactylidae; genus Leptodactylus; species Leptodactylus fuscus. The sequence continues at coordinate 99,405,554 of NC_134270.1, forward strand.
AGAGTGGAAGCTGTCATCAAGGCTAAGGGTGGGCCAATACCATATTGCATTCCAGCATTACCGATGGAGGGCGCCACGAACTTGTAAGTCATTTTCAGCCAGGTGTCCGGATACTTTTGATCACATAGTGCAGGGGTAGGGAACCTTCGGCTCTCCAGCTGCTCTGAAACTACAACTCCCATCATGCTCCATTCACTTCCATGGGAGTTCCAAGAACAGCAGGGCAAGTATGCATGCTGGGAGTTGTAGTTTTGCAACAGCTGGAGAGCCGTACGTTCCCTACCCCTGACATAGTGTATATCTCCCCCAGACCCAGATTTCTAACTTATGTGTGGTCCAGTGCGGGTCTTGAATAGACCTTAACCCAGGTGTAGATCCAAGGCTTGTTACTGGGCTCTGCAGTTCAGGACAAATCCTGGGAGCGAGAGGGGGTGCTGGGTCTGTTCTGACACTGTGAGACTGCTGAGACGGTACTGTGCTATTTTTGATTGATTTGTGTGGATGGTAGCAAGTCCCACGTATAGTTAGTATTTACTGATAGCGCTCAAAATAGCAGGATTTTGTTTCATACCTTTTTGCCTGAAGTTAAGGCTGTATTTTGCAAATTTTTGTGCCTTTTTTGTGTGTTTATTTTTTGCTGCTTTTTTTTTTTTTTTTTTTTTTTTTTAATATTCCTGTTTGCTACAGTCTTGTATCCCTGTCTCTGACTGGTTGAGTCTGCACCCAACCAGTCAGGAACTGGTTACCGAGCTACCTTCCCCACATGCTATATGCCTACACTATAGTGATGGATGTTACACCTGGATGGGTGAATGGGTCAGTGACTTGTGTGTACAGTATGTGAGAGTGATGGCACCATCATGTAAGGAGGGTCAGGACTGATCAGGACCGGCAATGGTGGGTTAAAGGGTTTTTCCATGGCAAAAAATGCTTCTTTTTTTTTGTTAAAAAAAAAGGACTGTTAGTGCGATTAATGAGTTAATAAATGCATCTATATACCTTTAGCAGTGTTTTGAGTGATTCTGGGTGTCTGTGGGAACACCTCTTATCTTCTGCATTTGTTTTAAAGGTTTAGCTTCCTTCTATGTTATATACTCCATTATATACTTGCCTCTCTTCCTTCCAGTCTTGCTCCTGCAGGACAGCCCATCCTTCTTTTCTGATACTGCTGGCATGCGCAATTGTCCCAGTACTCCTCTGCTCTGAAGCCGAGAATCCACCTCTACTGCGCTGGTGTGGGAGCTGTGCTGTAGCGGCGCATTATCGGCTGTAGAGCACTGAGTAGCACTGGGACTATAGCATGTACTGGAAGTCAGAAAAGAGGGAGGAGCTGTCCCACATGAAGAAGCCTGGAAGGAAAATAAGTAAGTATGATGGAGTGGATGGGGAGGGGAGGGGGTTTGGAGTAGTAGTGATGTTGAGTAGCCAGCAAATGTCACATAACTACCATAGGGACATAGGTAAATATACATTTTTGATAAATTATGTTATTTAGAAAGTAGGAGGGGGAGAGTGTTTAGATTAGTGCGGGTATTAGTTTTTATCTTGACAACCACTTTAGTTAAGGCTTAGGACCCACTGCACTCAGCAACCGTGGCGAACTTTTGACATGCCCCCCCCCCCTTACCGACACCGAAGACCTCGACCGACCCCCTCCTACACATTCCTGCGCGTTCTATTATGCCCCATAGTGGCCCCTTCACACAGTATTATCCCCCATAGTGGCCCCTGCACACAGTATTATCCCCCATAGTGGCCCCTGCACACAGTATTATCCCCAATAGTGGCCCCTGCACACAGTATTATCCCCCATAGTGGCCCCTGCACACAGTATTATCCCCCATAGTGGCCCCTGCACACAGTATTATCCCCCATAGTGGCCCCTGCACACAGTATTATCCCCAATAGTGGCCCCTGCACACAGTATTATCCCCAATAGTGGCCCCTGCACACAATATTATCCCCCATAGTGGCCCCTGCAAACAGTATTATCCCCAATAGTGGCCCCTGCACACAGTATTATCCCCCATAGTGGCCCCTGCACACAGTATTATCCCCCATAGTGGCCCCTGCACACAGTATTATCCCCATAGTGACCCCAGCACACAGTATTATCCCCCATAGTGACCCCAGCACACAGTATTATCCCCCATAGTGGCCCCAGCACACAGTATTATCCCCCATAGTAGCCCCAGCACACAGTATTATCCCCCATAGTGGCCCCAGCACATAGTATTATGTCCCACTGTGGACACCCATAAACAATTATTATACTCTGGGGTCTTTTCAGACCCCAGAGTATAATAATCGGAGACCTGGGGGAATAAAAACATGAAAAAACTACTTTCTTACCTGTCCCCGACTCCTACGCTGTCTTCTCCGCTGCTGTCTTTCTTCAATGACGTCAACGTCACATAACCCGGGAAGCAGGCCAGGTTCATGTGACGTCAGAGACGTCAGACAACTAGGAAGGAGGCCTGGCCAGGATTGTGGAGAGGTAAGTTTCTTACCTCTCCCGGTCCGCCGATCATTATACTCAGGGGTCCGAAAAGACCCCCGAGTATAATGATAGCAGCGGTAGTGGCTGTCACCGGGCCCCCAATGTCCCGGGCCCTGTGGCAGCTGCCTCTGCTGCTATGGCGGTAGTTACGCCACTGCGATGAGGAGTGTTTACACTGTACCTCCAAATCTTGCTCTTCCCATTCTGTGTCTCCAGCACACTAAGGGAGAGGGAAGATCAGGCAATTCTTCACTCAGTGTACTTGACTGACTGTATTTAGAAGCAGAACAGTCTGGTCTCCACCAAGTTAAGGGGTCTCTGACCCCATGAAAGCTATGCTTCTGGGTGCCGTGTTGGACCCACATCAATCTGATGTTGATGACCTTCCCTAAGGATAGTAGAATCCCCCCTAATGGATGTTAATGTGTGCAGCATCACTTTATATGTACCCTTTCGTGCTGTTTCTGAGCATCTTTCCTATTGTTGACAATGGCTGCCTGCCTGAATTGTTTCTGCACAAGGCTTTGTGAATAAAAGGCATCACCAGCTCAGAAGCAGCATCACACAGGATGGAGATGTGGGTTACAAGTTGAAGGCTGCGCTGCTGGTTGTCGCTATTCAGCAATGCTGCCCTCCTCCCCATTACACTGCTTAAAGTGATAATTGCTGTAAATAGTAACTGAATATGTTGGATACCAGCATTACATGGATACTATGGAGTTTTATACGATAGACTAATATATTACTATCCTTCCTACCCACATACAGCATGGTATATATCTACCCTATCTGTGCACATAAATCAGTTTGCACCTCATTCGCAAAGATGGCCCATGCAATCCTACTTTGTCCCCCTCCATCAGTTGGGGCCACTCTCCACTGGTTGCAAGAGTTGCCTCATTGCTGTGTATGCTCTTACCTGGTGCACAGGTATTTCTACAATCCAGTCCTTCAGCACTTAAATAGAGTACTGGTACATCAATCTACAAGCACATCTACATTCAGAATTGTACTGGTTACCATATTGCCACGATAACTCGCGGCAGAATCAGCACTGATAAAAAGACTCCCATTGAGTTTAATGGGTTCCATCTTCCGCGTGGAACACATTGTAATCAATGGGTTAAACAGCCTCCCATTCATTTTAATGTGTTCCTCTTTTTATCAGCGTTGATTCTGCCGCGAGTTATCATGGCAGAATCAGTGCCAGTTTACTCTGTGTGAATGCACTCTTACTGTCATCCAGTGGTGTAACTAGGAATGGCAGGGCCCCAAGACGAACATTTGACATGGGGACCCCCTGACTTTCCAATATGCAGACAGTATTATGCCTCATAGTGGTCCCATCACACAGTATTATGCCCCATAGGGGACTACCCATGTACAATTATTATACTCTGGGGTCTTTTCAGACCCCCGAGTCTAATGATCGTGGATCCAGGGGAGGATACAAACATAAAAGAAAAAAAACACTGTTACTTACCTCGCCTGGACTCCGGCGCACTCAACGCTGATATCTTTAATGTTGGTACAGACATCACCTGAACCAAGCTGGCATCGCAACGCATAATGACGCTGGCCTGGGCCTTGTGACATCACCAAACAGGCCTGAAGCCTACTGGAGCGCAGTAGTAACATTGTTTTTTTATGTTCCCTCACCTCCCCTGGGTCTCCGATCATTATATTTCAGGGTCTAAAAGGACCCCAGAGTATAATTATAGCAGTGTTTGTGGGGTTCTCGGCCTCACTTACTGATCCCTACTCCTGATCGCATCCGCAGAAGGGGAAGCGCAGACAGCTGTAAGCAGGAGCTAGGATCAGTAAGTAAATAGAGCCCGTTACCTGCTGGGATTACTCCAGTAGATAATGGCCTATTAAAAATAGACTGTCCCAGGACCTGTGGCAGCCGCTACCACTGCTACCCCGATATTTATGCCCTTGCTGAGATTTATGAACACTGTTTCAGTGGAATTTGAGGTGTACCCAGTGGCATAATCAGCAAAGGATTGCCCCCCCCCCCCCCCCACCAACAGCATAGCGCCCCCTTTCCTGGCCCCCACACAGTATAACACTCCATTTACACACACTATAATGTCCCAAAGTGGCCTCCAAACAGTTCCATAGCAGCCCCTCACACTGTGTAATGTCTCATAGTGGCTGAACACACATTATTATGCCTCATAGTGGCCCCTGCACACAGTATTATGCCCCATATTGGTCCCTGCACACAGTACTATGCCCCATAGTGGACCACCCATGAACAGATATCTTTTTAGATCCTAGAGTATAATGATCAGAGATCCGGGAGGTGACAAACATAAAAAACACTGTAACTTACCTGACCTGGGCTGTGACACACTCCCTGGTGATTTTGGTCCTCTTCAATGTTGGTATAGATGTCACGTGAGCCAAGCCGGCGTTGCAATGCATAATGATGCCAGCCTAGCCCAAGTGACGTTTGGGACGTCACCAAAGAGGCCCGAGGGTGCCTGGAGAATGCCTAATCCCAGGAGAGGTGAGTTAAACTTTTTTTATGTTCTCTCACCTCCCCGCCCCGCTAATCATTATACTCTGAGTTCCCCTTCTAAGGAGGTGGCCATGAGCAGGAGTACGGATCAGTAAGTAAAGAGGGACAGTTACCTGCTGGGATTACTACAGCAGGCAACAGCCTATTAATATTTTTTTTAAAAAACCATCAGGGGCCAGGTATTTACGCCACTCAGTGCACCCTCTACATGGAGTAAAATCTAGGCCAGCTTATATTTAAGGGTGCATTCACATGAAGGAAAATGGTGCTGAATTTGGTGTGGAATCCGTGTCAGATTCAGCGCTGAAAAAAAAAAAGCCTCCCATTGACTTCACTGAGTTCCTTTTCAGCACCATTTTCCTCCGTGTGAATGCACCCTAACATAGATATCTAGCACCTGTTTTCTGATAATAAATCTGGTGGGCCCTGCTTCAGCACACCCCTGCCATGCCCCCTTTCAGGGAAAGCGGTGCAAAATGCCAGTTGCTATAATTTATGCTAATGTTTAAAAAGTTGCTAACTCAAAGTTTGTGACTTTTTTTATGCCATGAAATGGGCATAAAATAATAACTTTCCGCTGCTGTTTTCAGATTTTTTGTAACAGACACCAAGGGCAGCCTACAGTAGCACCTCAGTCATCATCATCAGTTGTCAGTAATCGTCCATCTTCTGTCTCCACAGTCAGCAGCTAATGACAGGTAATCGGTCTAAATGTTTCCAGAGACATAAAACCTTGTCAATTATTACAGGGCGTATTATTATAACTGATGGTGATGGAACATCTAGATGAAAAATTAGCACTGTTCCCTTCTAAAAATACATATTGTTGTTGCTTCAAACCCATTAGGCGGTGGCTTTAGAGGGACCTTTTGCTGGTAACAAATCTTTGTTAAAAAATTTGCCATTTTCACTATAGAGAAAAAGTGGGATCATATGGAAATTATTTGAGAACTTTGGACTACACTACTTTCATTTTTTTTTTTTTTTATTAGTAAAGCAAACATACATGTGTCAAATGCATTTTTATTTTTGGATTGTAGTGCTTATATAGAACAATAGCTATACCAGTATACAAGCAATACCATAGGGTGCCTCACAAACGTATTTAACCCTTTACATTTTGTCACCTTACAACCACAAACTAAAATATATTTTATTGAGATTTTAAGTAATAGACCAACACAAAGTAGCAGACAGTTGTGAAGAGGAAGGAAAAACGATGCAAGGTTTTCAAAATTCTTATTAAATGAAAATCTGAAAAGTGTGATGAGAAGAAAAGATTTTCAAAGGTTCATCGATCGAATGCGTCTAACAAGTTGCAAAGACTTTCTATATCCTATCATCTGCAGTACATCATATCCTTAAAAGATTCAGAGAATTTAAAGAAATCCATGTGAACAAGGGACATGGCCAATGGTCAATATATGGGATCTCAGGTAGCACAGCAGTGAAAACAGGCATGAATTGGTAAGACAAATCACTGCATGGGCTCAGGAATACTTCAAGAAATCATTGTCTGTGAGCACAGTTTGCCCTGATATCCGGAAAGACTGAGGTAAAGCTGAATCATGCAAAGAAGGAGTCATATACCTTCACAATCCAGAAATGTTCCTGTCTTCTCTGGAGCTAAACTTATTTAATATGGAATGACGTGGTGAGATGAATTCATACTCTTCATGGAAACCATGGACACCTGCAGACTGAAGAGAAGGACCATCCAGCTTAGCCTCCATATCTAGTGGTATAGGGTTATAGTAGTGTCGATGGCAGTATATAGAGAGGTTTTAGAACAAACATATGTTCCTGTTTGTGGGAAGCCTTTGCATATTTCAGCAACTAAATTCTGTGTCCATCACAACAGCATAGCTTTACAGAAGAAGAGCCTGGAAACTTTTCACAAATATAAAAGGTTTTTCACATTATAAGACAAAAAATTCTGCAAAGAAGTCCCAGAACGGTTGAGCAGCTAGACAAGATAGGGCTAGTTCGCATAGTGGAAACCTTTTCCGCCGTGTGATTTCTCCGCGTCCCGCCTCGGCATCCCGGCATCGGCTACTGATTAGGTCTGAATAAATGGGTCTAATCGGGAGTGAGTCTTGTGCTGCAGACGCCGCAGAATCTGCAGGTAGATAGGGCATGCCGCTTCTTTTTCCCGCTAGCTGAAAAAAAATCGATAGCTGTAAAAAATAGTGAGCAACTCCCATTTAAATGAATGGGAGTCTTTCTTGCAGGTGGATTTTGAGGCGGATTCCGCGTCAAAATCTGCCTCCAAAAAACTCTGTGTGAACAGACCCATAGGGTTGAAATCACTCCACTAGGAATTATTGTGCTTGAAAAGGGTCCCAACTCATGATAAATCTTCCATATATCTGTAACATAAGCTCAGCAATATAGTAAGCCATGTAGTTTTATGTTGATTGTTAAATTATGTAAATAAAAATATTTTTCAGATTTCTTTTGCAGAAATCACTTTTTTTAACAAGAAAAAGTGCAAACAAACATTGACACTGTTTAAAAAAAAACAACACACATTATCCATGCCATTATTGCCTCATCTAAGGGTTTCCGCCACGTGGGTGCTGTCATGATTAAAAATAAAAAATGGTCCAGAGCTCTTCCGGTTGGTGACTGAGGTCCTGCTCCCCAGGCCTCACTACTGTTGGCCTGTGGTTGGGTCCAGTGTCCACATGGAGAATAATGACATCATCGTGCCGGAGCGCCAGTGTAATGACGTCATCGCACCCCACGTGACCACTGAGGCCCAATCACAGCAGTGACGTCTGGGGAGCAGGATTTCAGTCACTGGCCAAAAGTGATCTGAAGTGTATGTGAGCCCAGGCCAGGTGAGTATTCGTATATATTTTTTTTATTTGTAATCATGATGACACTCCCTGAAAACATTGCGGGGGGGGGGGGGAATCTCACAGCAAGTACACAGACACCATTACAGTCTATGGGGATCCATGTGCTTTCACTGAACTCCGCTTGTAAATGCATTTGGTGTTCCGTTCGGGGGGGATCCCCATGCAGACTCCCCCGAACGACACAGTTGTGAACGAGGCCTTAGTTAGTTTGCATGAGCTTTTTTACCCATGTGCACTTAACCCCTTTTTTGAGCAAAAAGGCACAATTGCTGCCCTATTTTAATACTTGTAACCTGATGGGCTCCTTTACGCTGCCCATATATTGGATTGCATTTGCACCTTTTTTTGCACCTTTTTAAAAAGATACAATTCATAAATACAGTGCGGGGGGGGGAAAAAAAGCAAAAGTGGCAAGAGTAACAGAACATCTGAAAAGTATGGTGCAAACTCTTCATAAAATGACGCATAGGGCAGAAAAAGATCTCAAAAAGGTGCCACTTAAACCCCCAAAAAACCAAAAACGCAAGTACCTTAAAAAATTAGCTCCAATAGCTGCAGAGTTCGAATTGTCTTCTAAGTAGCATCAGCTCAATTATTTTGCCAGGAGAATCATGACATGGATTCCCAAGGCAATATTGCTGCATACAATCTTTACATTACCAACAACAATGCCAAACATTGCGTGCAATGGCATAAAGGAGTATTTCAAATAGCCAGCTGCTATTTTGAGCGATTTGTCAGAAACTAATCCCGCAAATTTGGAATTCGCTGAAATCTGAAATTTTTGAGAAATACGGCATAAGTCAATTTGCTCATTACTAGCCCTGAGCAATATGTTGGTAGACACTGATAGCACCTCAGTTAACTTACTGGGACCTAGGCAATGTAGTAGATTTTTATACCTCAGGGCTTGTTCACATCTGCGCCCAGTGTCCGTTCTGCAGGTTTCCATTTCTTGCACAAAACAGAGGCAGGAGAGGGGCCACACGGTGGCTCAGTGGTTAGCACTGCAGCCTTGCAGCGCTGGAGTCCTGGTGTTCAAATCCCACCAAGGGCAAAAAAACATCTGCAATGAGTTTGTATGCTCTCCCCGTGTTTGCATGGATTTCCATCCCATATTCCAAAGACATACTGATAGGGAAAAAAAAAATGTACATTGTGAGCCCTGTGTGGGGCTCACAATCTACATTATAAAAAAAAAAAAAAAAACAGAGGCAGGAGACGGAAACCTGCAGGACTCTTTCTCACCCATTCATTTGAATGGGTGAGAAAGCTGTCCAGCCGTGAGCGGCGGTGAGCGTTTTATGCTCTCCGCCGCGAAATAGTTTTATTAAATCCGGACACAGAGTCAGACATGCAGTACTGTGTGTGCGGATTAAAAAAAAACGGTTTTGCGGCGGAGAGCATAAAACGCTCACTGCCGCTCACGGCCGGACCCGGTCTGTGCTTTCCGTCTTCTTGCATGCAGAAGACGAAAACAACAGAATGGAGACCCGAACGCAGGTGTGAACCTAGCGTCAATCTGTATTATAGTTTATGATGTTGTAAATTCTGAAACATATATCTGGATTTCTTCTCAATATTACATTTTTTCACAGTTCTCAGAAGTGCATATTGTATTTGCATCACTGAAATGACAGAAATTGTGAGAATTTGTTTGCGTTGCCTTAATAAAAGACTGTGGTGGGAGCTGTGATGAGTTTAAGGAAGCGTCTGACAGCAGCTATAGAAACCAGCCGGTGTGACGAAGACTCAGTAATTACCGACACCAAGACTAATCTACCTGATGATTGTAGTGCTTCACTGCGCTGAGAAGTCATTCAGTCTCTGACAATATACTTACAAAGAAATCTGAGAGGAACACAGACACTGAAAGAACATTTCTCATTTCATCACGTCTGATGCAAATAGAGCCCCCTCTGTTGGTTGTCTGTCTGCTTTCACTCTCATATAGTTGGTTGGTCATACGGACAACTGTTCCAAACACACAAACCTTTCAACAAGCGCTTGACTATCCCAGACACTTGGAAAATTAACAGATTAAAGTCGTTCAATGCTAATGAAGTGCCGAAAACAGGAAATAATGCACACTTTTTGGGAGCCTTCACACTGAGTTTAAGCTCTGCTCATTCTGAACGTAAACTCGTTCAGAGTGAGCAGCTTAAAAAACAGATCCCATTGACTTCAATGGGTGCCGGCATACACTCGCTCCCCATTGAAATCAATGGGAGGCTTTTTTAGCAATTGCTTTTAATGTGATACGCGCGTATGCCGGCACCCATTCAAGTCAATGGGATCTGTTTTTTACAACGCTCACTCTGAATGATTTTTACGTTCAGAATGAGTGAGCGTAAACTCCGTGTGAAGGCTCCCTTATAGTCTATGGGGTCTGTGCAGTTTCTTAGCTAACCGCTTTTTATTGCATTCAGTATTCTGTTTGGGGGTCCCCAAGGGACTCCCCGAATGGAATACCGAACACAGATGTGAACCCGGCCTAAGGATACCAGCGTTGAGCGGCAGTTTGATACAGAGGTTTGGGACCCTAAACTTCATAGGCTTAATGGAATGCTAGCAGGTTAATGATCACAAACAGCCAGGTGATTTGATTTGTGACCTCCTGGACTTGACCATGGCCAGGACTTCCAATATTCCTCTGCTATTATTTTGGCTATTCCCGTACTTTCCTGGTTTTTGACTCTGGCTTGGGTATTACTCTTTCTCTTTCTGCCATAGGCTTTCTGGTCTGGTCCTTAGCCTGTAAGTGCACCTATTTTTGACACCTTGTTCTGGGGTTGCTTCCTCAATTCTGAGTAGCCAAGTCCATCCTGCCTTACAGCAGACTCTTGAAAAATCCTCTTTGCCGCTACTGTATTCGGACACGGCATTTCCACGACATAATGCCAATGCAGGGCATTCATAATTCTTTAATAGAGATGAGCGAACAGTAAAATATTCGATGTTTGTTATTCGTTTCGAATAGCATCTCAATATTCGACTATTCGAACGAATATCGAACCCCATTATAGTCTATGGGAGAAAATTGTCAGTTGTTTCTCCTTGCACAACCTAGGAGTATCACCTAGAAGATTGACACGATGTATTTTTAAAGTATTTGTTAAATAAATTAAGAGATTTTATAAGAAGCCGCTGGATGCTGGACTCTTCCTTCAAGTTTCTTGTATGCCTAGTAGCGCCCCGAGCCGAGGGCGTGGTCTGTGTACCACAGCTCAACTCAAGGAACGTGAGTTTATTCCGGGTTTCGCTTCATTTCATCTACTATTGTCTCATTTGGCAGTGGGCTGTTGGTTTTCCTTCCCCTCTCCCCTATTTTCCCTACATGGTTTATGGGAGAAAATGCTTCGTTTCAGGGGATCCCACCATTCGACTCAGGAGGGTCACCAAGTCCACTATCACACCTCAGCAAACGATGCCAACACCTCTGAAATGCAACTGGGATGGCAGGGGAAGCATGTCTGGGGGCATCTAACACACCAAAGTCCCTGTATTACCCCACTATAACAGCCTAACAACTACACAGTTTCCACATTCAAAAGAACCTCTATCAAAGTGGGAAAATACCTGGAAACCTTCTTTACTCCCCAAATGGATGGACACAAACCCAAATTTAAGCTCAAAAAACATTAACAAGCACCCCTTTAAATCACGTTGCTCATGACAACCACAGATGGAATAGACAATGGGAAATCCAAAAGCCCTCACCCTTAACTGTCATTTTGACTGTGTGTGTGTGTGTGTGTGTTGTGGTAAGACCTTCCAAAATTCACTTTTCTAGCCCTTAACAGGAGCCCTTCCAAATTAAGTTACAGGCCCTTAAGCTGAGCTACCAGGAGAGATTGAGGCCCTTCAGGTGAATTCAGCCTTTTACCTGCAGTGTTTTAGGCCCTTTAACTTAGTTCAGCCTTGCACCAGCAGAGATTTGTTGGTTCTTTGGGTGAGTTGAGCCTTTAAACAGCAGAGATTCAAATTTTGTCCCTTAGAGTGAGTAGAGCCTTTAAAAAGCAGAGTTTTTGGCCCTTGGCATGAGTAGAGCCTTGCACCAGCAGTGTTTTTGGCCCTTGGCATGAGTAGAGCCTTGCACCAGCAGTGTTTTTGGCCCTTGGTGTGAGTAGAGCCTTTAAAATACAGTGCTTTTTGGCCCTTGGCATGAGTAGAGCCTAGCACCAGCAATGTTTTTGGCCCTTGGCATGAGTAGAGCCTTTAAAATATGGTGCTTTTGGCCCTTGGCATGAGTAGAGCCTTGCACCAGCAGTGTTTTTGGCCCTTGGAGTGAGTACAGCCTTTAAAAAGCAGTGTTTTATGCCCTTTTGGTGACTAAAGTCATGCCGCAGCAGTGTTTTATATTTTGGCCCTTGGGGTGACTAGAGCCATGCAGCAGCAGTGTTTTATTTTTTGGCCCTTGGGGTGACTAGAGCCATGCAGCAGCAGTGTTTCATTTGGCCCTTGGGGTGACTAGAGCCATGCATCAGCAGTGTTTCATTTTTTGGCCCTTGGGGTGACCCCTAAAAAATTAGATTTCAGACCCTTGGGGATGAGCCCTAAAACATTAATTTTCAGGCCCTTGGGGGGAGCCCTAAAACATAAATTTTCAGGCCCTTGGGGGGAGCCCTAAAACATAAATTTTCAGGCCCTTGGGGGGAGTCCTAAAACATTAATTTTCAGGCCCTTGGGGGGAGCCTTAAAACATTAATTTTCAGGCCCTTGGGGGGAAAAAATTAGATTTCAACCCCTTAGGGGTGAGCCCTAAAAATTATTTTGCAGGCCCTGCATCACCATCAGGGTATCTCCTGAAAACCATCCACACAGATCAGTATTGATAAGTCCCTTCTCCAACAAGGAGTGCCCCAGGGAGAAACAAGAACACTGCCACATCCAACCGATAGAACAGCAGGCCCTCCGTATCTGCACAGCTTTGGGGAGGAATCGAGCTGTGTGAGTAGCATTCCAGACCTAGTAGATTGCACAGCACATGTCATCTCTTTCCACACTCTCTAATCTCCACTGGGTTGCTGCACTGGATCTACAGCAAACCAGGCAGCATGTTATGAGACCATCTCATTGTTTATTTACAGGGATTGTCTGGAGACTTCTATTTAAAGGGGTATTCCCACGTCGCATACTCACCAGTCTTCACTGCTGTAAAATCTTCTTTCTTCCTGGTTTCATGCGTCATTTGGTGGGCGGGGTTTCACATGCAACCTGCCGCTTAGCTACGACCCAAATTAGCGTGTAGCTCCGCCCACCACATAGCGTGATCCTATGGGGCGACTGAAGGGCCTGTGATGTAATCAAAGGTCCTCAAACAACACTATATGCACAATACTGGACTATGAAGTACAGGCAGGAGCAACTCTATTCTGTGTTACATACAGAGACTGCCTGTCTCTGCCATAATGAACACAATTGAATTAGCTAGCCTGATAACTGGGAGAACAGAAGACGAGTTCAGAAATGAAAGCAGCTCCTCTTCCCTGTCTGAGTGCAGGAAGCTAGGTCACGGGGTGTAGACCCGTGCACTTAGCCCCTCCTCCCTCCCCCCTGAGAGCAGGCAGATACATCACTTGACTTTTGAGCAGATAAGTCAAGGCTGTGTCAACAATGAATTGAATAAAGTAAGATAGTGGACAAACAAAGCAGTTTTGCTGAAGCAATGTATTTAGGAAAAGTCTTACATCCACATTAACAATAAGTATAGATAGGATCCTTGTGATGGGACAACCCCTTTAACTTACTTTTGGTGTCTTCATGAAGCATGCTGGCTTTACTACAGTCTGCCAACTGTCATAGCAGAAGTAGATGGAGCTATAAGGCCAGGTTCAGATGGGGTTTTTTGGTCCGGAATTTGACGCAGAGGCCGCCTCAGATTCCGGATCAAAAAAAGCCTCCCGTTGAAATCAATGGGAGCCTGTCATTTCCTTTTTCCGCGCGCGGTTTGTTCCCGCTTGCGGAAAGAATCTGTGACATGCTCTTTCTTCAGGTGGATTCACCTCACAACACCTCCCTCCTGACTAGGCCCATTCATTTGGGCCTAATCCGAAGCAGAATGCTGTGACTGGATGCTGGTGCACTGCACCGGCATTCAGTCGTGGCTAGCCGTTTTTTGGACTGGAATCTGAGGTGGCCTCCGCATCATATTCCGGTCCAAAAAATCCCGTCTGAACTCGGCCTTAAAGGAATCATGTTAGTTCTGATCACGTGAAATGGGGTCGGAGCAAGCCCATAATCTCTAGGTCCTGCGTGAAGAAACACAGTAAGTTAAATAAAAATCTAAGGACAACTTCTATATGTTGCCAAGCTTTATATAATTTGACTGATAGTAGTTTTAGCTTTCCTAACACTGAGGGAGGCCATGGATCACAGATCACTACTGACCCTTAACCTCCCCCCTACAGTTCTGAAAGGACTATGCTTGAGGTTTGAGTAAAGTGCATTATAATTTACTCCGTGCAAGATACCTTCAAGGAGACTACAGAGATAACATTCCCTATCTGGATTATGAGATATCACTGGTTAAAGCCACCCTGCATAAACTCGCAGCTTCACTTTAACCAGTGTGCAGGAGAACAATTTATTATTCTCCTGTCACTTCTGGACTCCAGATCAGGGAGTTTTGTTCATTATATCACCCCCTACATTATCAATCAGAAAGTATTTAACCCCTTATATGCGGTCAATGCTGATTGAAGCAAGTAATTTGTTTTACAGACTTTTTTTCTCTTGTTAATGAAAAAAATTAAAAACCTACAATTGGTATTGCCACATCCATAACAATCCGTAAAATTAAATTAGTATATTATTTTTTCTACATGATAAATGCCATAAACTTTACAAACAGATCAAAAGGTCTTATGTATAAAATAAAAATTCAAAAGTTATGAAAGCTGGAATTCAGAGATAAAATGTTACTGCTTTAAGGCTAAAATATGTTGGATCACTAAGGGTTAAAATGCACATAAGGCACTAGAGTTATGTGTAGTAATATTTAATTGAGCCATAAATTCAAAATCTGAAATAAAAAAAGTAAAGTTTTTGGGAGAGTTTTTGCAAATTCAGGCTAATTTCCCATGTTTTAGGTTTTGGAAACCGCAGCATGTTAATTATATCTATGGAAACGTTGGCGGCTTTCCCATAGCTATAATGGTAACAGAAAGTCCACGGAGGAAAACTCAGTGAACTTTCTGTTTAAAGTGCTGCGGGATGAACCACGATGCGTTCCCGTCGCGGTTGTTCCCGCAGTGCTTTGCGCGGCGTTTCTGGCCAGTGGGGCCTTAGCCTTATGGGGTTAAATAGACTCTCCTGAGATGGTTTACCTGAACAGCTCCTTTAAAGGGGCTCTATCATTGGGAAAAGTCATACCCTTTAGAAAGGGTAGTCCACACATACCTTTTGAATGTAAATCACCACAGTAGTTTTTGGATGAGCCCGTTTTTATCTATATGTTAATTAACCTTCACCGTGAACTCCGGAAGTGTCTATGAGCACCCTCTTCTGTTCTCTACGTGTATGAGAGCAGAGAGATGAGTCAGCAGCAGCAGCAGCCTCTCTGCTCTCATACACATAGAGAGCAGCAGACGGTTCTCACAGACACTTGCGAAGTGCATGGTGGAGGCTAATTAGCATATGGATAAAAACGGGTTCATTCAAAAACTACTGTGTCGATTTACATACAAAAGGTATGTGTGAAATAGCCTTTCTATGCAAGTATGTGCTTAGTTAAGATGACTTTTCCCAATGATAGAGCCCCTTTAAGCAACAAAATTCTCAGCAAAGCCAATCATATGAGTGATAACTTTTGCCATTTTGTAGTGGTACATTTGCCTACCGCGCTATCCCAAGAACAGGTCTTGATCTGTTCATTATACTACTGTACTTAGAAGCTTTGTAATGCAGAATAATGGAAATGTAATGATTGACCATACAGTTTTATCGCATGTGTCTGATGTGAATATTGTGTGGCTGCTGCTCTATCCTGTTTCCCTTGTTTAATGTAAGATGTCTCTGCGGCTCCTAAATACATCTGCTCTGTATATGTAGCTTTTAATGCAGCAGGAAGTATACTTAAGAATATGAGATATCAGGTGCATATTGTCTGTCAGAATACAAGTGATCACATTCATCTCATCATGTGAACAGAGTCAAACCACAGACTAAAAAGGCCTTGACAGAAGAGACAATGAGATCACTACTATTGTCTGCTAGTAGGCGAGCTTGGAGGTAGGCGACTGTGAAATATGGACTGTGGAGAGTTACAGCTATGACTGTGATTCACCTGCAGAGATAAGTAACCCAAAACTTGTCTATTGATTATCAATTGTGAGTCAGTTCTGTGGGCCCAAAGAAGGCACCATATTGAGATGAGCCTACACTGATGGCAATGAAAGCTAAGATATGACATCAAGTCACAGTTAACATATAAATTACAACCAGACAACTTCTACTGTGTCTATAGTCTAGCATATAATTATATAAATATAGTATACATGGATATGAACTATACTGTAGCTGTCATCTAGCATATAATTATATGAATATAGTTTACAGTGATATAGATGATACTATGTCTTCTGCTATATAATTATATATAGTATACATTGATATGAACCATATTGTATCTAACATCCAGCATATCATTATATAAATATAGCATACAGTGACATGAACCATACTGTATCTGTTGTCTAGCATATAGATATACAGTAGTATACATTGATATGAACCATACTGAATCTGTCTAGCATATAATTATATAAATATAGTACACAGTAATACTGTCTCTCTGTCCTCTGCTATACAATTATATATAGTATACATTTATATGAACTATACTGTATGTGTCATGTAGCATATGGTTATACAGTATACGCACAGTTGGTATAAATTATATGTATTCTGGCATATTGTAATGTGGACTATGCTGGTATAGCCTTGGCCGTTTCTGGAATATATGTGCTGATGTCAGTCCGTTACACATCTCATCTAATTGGACTGGTCAATACAAAAAAAAAATCAGCAAGGATAATATACCTTTTTTATGGAGTTTGGTGTGCTGATTCCAAAATATGCTTAGTTTTGCTCTATCACATAACGTTTCTGAGATAGAAGCATTTTTATTATTTCTGCATTTTCAATGTATGTGGTTTTTCCTATATTCTTCCCATTTCTTTGCTTGTCTTACTTAATTGTGAATTTTCTTACATGGACAATATCAGTAAAGGTTTTAGTGAGTTTTATGGGAAGGAGCACTGACAGTGCAGTCAGGGAACCCAACAATCATAGTGATGACTGCTACTTTTGTTTTGTGAAACTGAAGGGCTTTTCTACAAAGAACAAACATAAGATTAATTACCAGTTCCACAAGATGGTACCTTGCCAGTTCCTGTACCATCATTGTCTGGACTGGATGAAATTCAAGTAGAATATGAAGACTATGGAACTGAAGCTTCTGGCGAAGACATGGAGACCTCAAGTCAAGATGAACATGTACCTGTTGGAGCAGACAAGCAGCCAGAACGCTTTACTCAACATGAATTAAATGATCTCATCAGAGACCTTTCATTGTCAAATAATAAAGCTGAACTTCTTACATCTAGGTTGAAACAAAAGAATCTTCTTCATGATGATGTCAAAGTGTGTTATTACCAAAACAGAAGTAACACTGTAACACAATTTTTCCCAGTTGATGGACCAATGGTGTACTGTAACAATGTGAATGGCCTCTCTGAAGAACTGAATCAAGAATATTTTGTTGCATATTGGCGATTGTTTATTGACTCATTCCAGAGAAGTTTTAAAGCAGTGTTGCTTCTCAATGGAAATATGAAACATCAATCCCTATTGCTCACTCATATCACCTAAAGGAAAGTTCTAAAAATCTGTCAGTTGTTTTGAATGCTATATAATATAAGGATAATCAATGGTATATCTGTGGAGATGTGAAAGTGACTGGTCTACTAATGGGAATGCAAGGAGGCTTCACAAAATCTTGTTGCTTCTTCTGTTTAAGGGACTGTAGAAATACAATAGAGCATTATATTCACCGTGATTGGGGACAGAGAAACATCTAAGCTCCAGGTAGAGACAATGTTCAGCATAACCCTTCATATGAAGTTGGGACTGCTTAAAAACTTTGTGAAAGCCATGGCAGAGAAAAATTCACAAGGGTTCCAATACATTTCACAAAAATTCTCCAGCATTTCACCAGCAGAACTGAAGGAAGGGGTATTTGTTGGTCCTCAGATCAGAGAGCTTATGAGAGATGATGTGTTTGAAGGAACTCGAAATAATAAGGAACTGAGATCTTGGAAAAGTTTCAAGTGGATCTGTGAGAAAGTCTTAGGAAAAAAGAAATCTCCAGAATATGTTGAAGGTATTGAGGAAATGCTGAATGCATACCAGTGTCTTGGATGTCGCATGTCTCTGAAACTGCACTTTTTGCATTCACATTTAGATTTTTTTTCCCTCCACACCTTGGGGATGTAAGCGATGAACAAGGCGAGTGGTTTCACCAGGACAATAAAGTAATGGAGCACTGCTGCCAAGGTTTTTGGAATGACTGAATGATGGCAGATTACTGTTGAATGTTAAATAGGGACAACCCTGAAAAATCGTATCAACGACAGTTTAATGTTAAGCACTTTTAATTTCTGCTCATATTTTGGTTTCTACTTTGCAAGTGAAATTATTTTGGTTCAATAAAAACTGTTTTGCAAGGTCAAGCATTTATTTATATATATAGTTCTCTGTGCGGAGTGGTCTCGCTTGGTCTGATGTAGATTATGTAAACTGACCACGGTTGAGAGGAAGGACCTCCGATAGCGCTCATTCTCACTCTTGGGGTGAAGCAGACGGTCACTTACAGTGCTGCTAAGTGCCATCAAGGTCTCATACATGGGGTGGGATTTATTCTCCCACATGGAGATCACCTCGGACAGTATCCTTCTGTCACCCACCACCAGTACTGGGTCCAGGTGGCTCCCCAGGACAGAGCTGGCCCTTCTGATCAGCCTGTCCAGTCTATTTCTGTCCCTGGTTGATATACTGCTCTCCCAGCAGACCACACCGAAAAAGAGGGCTGAAGCAAACACAGAGTTGAAAAAGGCCCCAAAGAAGTGGCCCCTGGACTCCAAAGGCAGACAATACAAACAGCTGACGCAATTTATATACATTCTGCTATTATGTAAAATGGACCATGCTGGTATAATCTGGGCGTTTTTATTTATATCATTATATATCATCATATATGTTCACAGGGCAAAGTGGGGCCGAGGGCAAAATTAAAAGCAGGGCACCAAATGTTGAAATATCTACTACCATGTTTCCCCGAAAATAAGACAGTGTCTTATATTAAATTCTCGTCCTAAGTATAGGACATGTCTTATTTTTTTTGGGGGGGAGTGTCTTATGGAGTGGGGGACAACCCGCTCCATAACACATGCAGGAGGTTAGGGGAGGGGGGGGGAGGCGACTTACCTTCCCCATCTTCATAGCAGCGCTGGTGCTGCTGTTGATCGCAGTGGTGGAAGTGGTAGGCGGGGCTTAGCGAGGCTGCCAGCATTTGCCAGGGAGCCTCACTTTGTGGGCATTGCAGCCAGGTGAATTCTGTGCGCTGTGTTCCATGTGCACAGGAAAGCTGGCTGCTGCCTCTGCTGTGATACTGGCTGCTGTGGGATGAGCTGGGAGAGCCAACTCCCCACAGCATATGCACAGTGGGCATCTCCCAGCTCATCCTACAGCAGGGACAGTGGATACAACCTACGGTATCACAGCAGAGGCAGCAGCCGGCTTTCCTGTGCACACAGAACATCGAGCACAGTGTTCAGCAGGCTGCAATGGTTTTTGGGGGATGCCTTATTTTCGGGGGGTGCCTTATACTAGGCAATTAAACAGAAACTCCCCCGTGCATTATTTTCGGGGGATGACCTATTTTCGGGGAAACACGGTACATAATCATATTGTTAATGCGATGTCCTGCATTGCCTATCACTGGTATTTACTGGAGTGTTCCTAAGGTCTTTAAGGCCAGGGCCCCACATTGTGAGAATGCGGCGTTTTACACTACCTGAAAAGTGGAAGGGATTCTGGCTAATCCATTGCATAGCATGTCAATTATACTGGTGGATACGTATAATAAGTGCAGCGGATCCGCAGAGGAAAACTCACAATTAGAAACACTGCAGAAAAATATGCAATATGTTTCTGCACCCAGTGGCGTAACTACCGCAGAGGCAGCGGAGGCGGCTGCCACAGGGCCCGGGCCATTAGGGGGCCCGGTGACAGCCGCTACCGCTGCGTTTTTTTTTAAATAGGCCGGTACGGGACCTATTCACTTGCCGATCCTGGCTGGGCCAGGTCATATAATATCAGGAGACTGATGCAGGCAAAGTGCATTACAAAGGATGTGGCGGTGGGCGCTGCAGTATAACATGAACATTTGTTAGTGGCCATTTTCACGCTACCAAGGCTTGGCACTTCACAATGAGATTCAACTAGACAACTTGTAGAGAGAATATATTAGTAAACTGCTGACATGCCTGTACCTAGTCTTATGTACAGATTGTAGATACTTCTACATAGGATAAGTGTCCGCTGCTGACATGACAATTCAGGAAACCAGCAGAGGATTTTCCTGCTCAGTATGACCTGCAGTATAAGCGGACATGAGGCTGCTGCGAGACATTCTGCACCTCAGGTCAATTATGATGCAGGATTTGTTTCGATCTCATCCACTTTGCTGCTACTGTACATTGGAGCAAATAACGTGGGGAATTGGTTAGCTAAGAAACCACAGACACACCCCATAGACTATAATGGGATCCGTGTGTTTTCCGGGCAATATCCGCACGAATCATGTGTGTCTGATCAGTGGTGTCCTATGACTGAAATCACCATCAATCACACACACAAAGTCCCATGTTCTTCTGTCTCAATGGGTTGGTATTCATGTGCATTACCGTTCCATTCAAAGACTATGGGGCAGATGACAACAGCTAACCTCTGACCTCCGCTTCCTCCATCTCTTCCATACACTTTGTACAGAGCGGCAGTGTGCTCACTTACCCACCAAACTATTGATATGGTAGAATACAGGACAACTGACCTCGTGACACAGCATTCGGGCACTTATCACCTATTTTAGGTTAGAAAATTTGATTTATCAAAAAACCTGTTTAAGCCTAAGTCCCCATGGGACGACCCGCAGTTCTTTATTGCATCGCTATTCTTCCCGCAGCGCTTTAAACAGAAAGTTTGCAGAGTTTTCCAGTACTGAGTTTTAATGCCTATAAGATGCAGGGGCAGCAGGAAGCACTAGTATCTCAGTAATATGCTGGAACAGCACCTCCTTCGCCTGAAGGGATTGCTGATGAATAGGGTTGAACGATCGTGTTCGGAAAAGATCGGATTCCGATTTGCGATCAAGAAAACTTCATGATCGCAATCGGAATTCCGAACACTATCTTTTTAGGTGGGATCGAGATCGTTGATTATTTCCCACAATGCTTTGCTACCGGCCAAGTATTGTGGGAAAAGCTAACAATGTTTGCCTTCACACTGAGTATATGCTCCGCTCATTCTGTGCGGAGTGTATACTCAGTGTGAAGGCTCGCTGCGGTTCCATAGGAAATGGAAGCAGCCGGAATATAGCCTTAACACCTTGCGCGCCGGCTGCGTCCATTCATTCTAATGGGAGACTAGCTAACATCTCTAGTAGCTACTTACCTGCAGAGATGACTGGTCCAGTGCCCGATGTTCTCGGTCTTCTTCGCCTCGCTGTCCCCGCCTGACACATGTTTCTGAGGATGAGCAGATGACTGATAAGAATGTTTTATTTCCCCAAAAAGAAAGGATACAGTCCTTTCTCGGCATCCAGTCTTGAAATCCATCATGCACATGGAGTGGAAATTTCTGGCTAGAAGACGTGGGAATGTGAAGTTTGGGAAGAACCAGCCAGAGTTGATCCAGCAGCTGCAAACCTCTCTGGAATATCTTTTTTACCAGCTGATGATACATATCTTTTTAAAGCCCTGAAAAAAACTAGCATAAAGACTAAAATATATAACTTTTATTAAGACGATTAAAAAAGAGTCGACTACATAAAAAAGTATATAGGCCAAAAAGCATATATTCTCAAAGTTCCTAAGGGGCACAGTATTAAAATAATCAATATTATGCCGTGACAGCAGCCACTGACATCCCAAGTATGAACTGAATATCACCACTATTATCCCGCTGTCCCTAATAATAATAGGGCTCTCAAGATGCTGCTAAATATCATTGAAAAAATGCCAGTCAGTCACCATATAGGGACTTGAAGAATATTAGAAAAAACAAATGCATTGGAGCTTCCCCCACAAAGACTCTCACGAGAGTGATATCTACTACAGGCAGAGTGAATAGATTCCTCTGTATAATAATATGCAAGGAATGGGGTCGTGATAACTGATAATCGCTCCTTCCTAAAAACACTGACACTGGCAGCCGCACACTAAAATGAAAGGAGATACACTCCCATGATTGGTAAGTTAGTATAAAGTAGCGAAGGCTCTCCACATACGCTCAAACTCTCAATATTTCTTTATATCGTCAGAGAGAGATACCCTAACTAGAAGTCAAAATATTGGACGCTTCCTGGTGTCCTGATGGTGGACGCCAGTACTTAGATAATTGCAGATGCCTATTGGGTACATTACGAGAAACGAGGACAAGACCTTATCTACACACGTTTGGCAATGTCATGGTGGTGAATCCCAATATTAGGGGTGGTCAGGGCCGGCGTCAGCGCACGGCATTGTCGGGCAAGTGCTGGGATCCACAGAGCCTCTGGGGGCCCCCCAGCAGTTGCCTGTCCCGATTTCAGCTCATCGGCGTCCGATGGACGCCGATGAGCTGAATACATAGGCGATTAAAGCAGGAGCTGTGAGCTCAGCTCCTGCTTTAACGCTGCGGCCTGGCTTCGGCGTGTGTAGGCGCAATGTGATGACGTCACATCGCGCCTACAACTATGTGGAGTGAGAGAATGGAGAGAGGAGCGGCGGGGGAGCGATGGAAGGTGAGTGTAAGTTTATTTTGTATTAAACATTAAGGTGGAACATAATGAAGGGGGCCCATGAAACTGGGGGGCAAATGAAGGGGAGGTGGGGAATGGCATGACACTGGGGAAGATGAAGGGGGTGAGGAGAGAACGGCATCACACTGGGGCAGGTGAGGGGGGGGACGGAATAACACTGGGACAAAGACGGGGGGACATGAAACTGTGGGCAGATGAAGGGGGGGGAACTGGGGACAGAGATGGAGGGGGCCCAATGAAACTGGGGGGCAAATGAAGGGGAGGGGGGAACGGCATGACACTGGGGAAGATGAAGGGGGAGGAATGGCATCACACTGGGGAAGATGAAGGAGGGGGAACGGCATGACACTGGGGCAGATGAAGGCGGGGAGAACGGCATGACACTGGGGAAGATGAAGGGGGGAGAACAGCATGACACTGGGGCAGAGGCAGGGGACATGAAACTGTGGGCAGATGAAGGGGAAGAACGGCATGAAACTGGGGACAGAGATGGAGGGTGGGGACATGAAACTGGGGCAGAGGAAGGGTGTATATGAAACTGGGGGAGAGATGGAGGAGGGGCATATAATTTACGGGTGACTGTAGGAGGATTATACTGTGTGGGAGTACATGAAAAATGAATGAGAATGGGCGGAGCCAACATAAAAGTGGGTGGAGCTAAATTTGCCGTGACGCACAGAGCGTGCCGCACATTTTGGCTCTCTTTCTACTCTTCAAAAGTTGGATAAAGTGTGGTTATAGAACTTTCACTGGGCGAGTCATGAGCAGTCTCCCTTTTTGCCACCTGCTGTTCCTCCCCAACAACTTCCTTGTCTCTCTCCACACTACAAATAAATACACTGTTACTGGTCTGTTACAAATTGTTAGTGTATCAATTTTGGAGTCATACACAGAATTAATAAAAGACTGGTAGTGAAGCAAATGCCTGGTAAGATATTTAGAACGGCCCCTCGTCAGTCAGTCCGTTCCCCAGCCCACCACTACCAGTCCCTCGTACCCACTAGCTGATTAAAGTGGTCTACTCCTTTATACTAACAGCCATCATATTTAAATTGCCCCTACGCGTTTCCCTACAACAATAGTTCACCAGGGGGGTATTGTTTGTTTTAAATAAGTCTTTAGACCCAGTATGCGGTAAAAACCACAGTTCGTGGGACCACGGTGGTTGGCCCCACTACTTTAGTGACTGACACTGAGCGTTGGATCTCCTCGGACTTAAATAGAGCCGTCCGGGAGCAATACCCCTCCAGGTCCCCGCCTCCTAATACAGACCGCACCAATCCCTATGCGTCTGGACAGATTACGTCAGAAGTAGGTGGAGTCAATGGTCTGGTCCGGGATCGCAAGTACTCGCGCATGCGCGATCTGGAAATAAAGCGCAAGTTTTTCTTTTCACTGCGGTCTGTTTCTATAACTGCGTCGGGGATGCCTGCAGTACGTTCTATAGTTCCACTCTCATGGATAAGCAGTTTACAGGTTAGGAAGGTAAGTATTTCAGTATGGGACTTTTTTTATTATTTATGCAGGTATATCATCGGGATGTCACATCCAACCATCCATTCCAGACTATTATAGTCCCGTTGTTATTATCCTCAGATGGTCAAAAGTTGACTAATACATCAGACCTTTCGGAGAATTTGACCATCCCAATTCCCCCGTCTAATGGACCTTGGAACCCTCTCGATCCCCTGGAACTTGATGGCAAAAGGATCCCCTGCATGATGCAGCCATACATGGTTGGCCACAGGTGTGTCCCTCCTATGGACAATGTCCCCTATATGATCCAACACTCTCCTCCTCAGTTCACGTTTCGTCTTTCCAACATAATTGACAGGGCATGAGCAGGTGGTAGCGTAGATTACCCCTTCGCTTTTACAGTTGATAAATTGTTTGATCTTAAACGTCCTACCTGCTCCATGTGCCCTCACCTCCGTGCATTTTTTAATGTATGCACATGCTCTGCATGTGCCACACTTAAATGTTCCTGTTGGCCTGGCCGTATCTAGCCAGGTGCCATCAGTGGCCCTGGGGGACAAGTGGCTCCTTGTCACTATGTCAGCCACATTTCTCCCCTTCCTGTAAGTAATAGACGGGCGTGTTGTGATGACATCCCTTATGTCATTATCTTGTCTCAATATCTCCCAATATCTATCAAAGATGTTGGAGACTTCTGTGGCATGTTGGTTATACGTTCCGATCATCCTTATTGTTCTCCCTGTGTCTCCTCTCGGCCTTGGAGTCAATAAAGATTCTCTCGGGGTAGCTCGTGCTTGTTCTAACAGGCCTTTCTGGTATCCCCTCGCCACAAATCTCTGTAACAGGGATTGGCTTTGTTTATCAAATTCAACCAATGAAGAACAGTTCCTTCTGACCCGAAGGAACTGTCCTTTTGGTATTCCCCGCTTCAGTGGCAAGGGGTGATGACTCCCCCAGGCTAGCAACGAGTTGGTCGCTGTTTGTTTACGAAAGAGCGTTGTCTCCAACATACCCTCTTTAGTGATAGATATGGTGATGTCCAGAAAGGGTATCCTAAGATCCACAAGGGGTATCCCCCCCTCAAGGGCCGCCCCATAGTCTCAGGCATAGGCGGGTTAACGCAGGGAATAAGCGAGTATTTGGACAAAATCTTACCCCCATTTGTCCTTGCACTCCCGTCCTATGTCCGGGACACCATGGACGTCCTCCGTTGCCTGGAGGGCGTCCAGATACCATCAGGGGCGGTCCTTGCATCCCTGGATGTGGAGGCGCTCTACAGCTCCATCCCCCATGATAATGGGTGTGGGGCTGTGGGGCGCTTCCTAGGGACCCGGGGGAATCGCTTCAGAGACCACAACAATTTTGTATTGAAACTCCTAGAATTCACATTAACACATAATGTGTTTCTTTTTGATGGCAAAATATATCATCAGCGGCGGGGCACCGCGATGGACCTGGAGGGGGATTGCTCCCGGACGGCTCTATTTAAGTCCGAGGAGATCCAACGCTCAGTGTCAGTCACTAAAGTAGTGGGGCCAACCACCGTGGTCCCACGAACTGTGGTTTTTACCGCATACTGGATCTGAAGACTTATTTAAAACAAACAATACCCCCCTGATGAACTATTGTTGTAGGGAAACGCGTAGGGGCAATTTAAATATGATGGCTGTTAGTATAAAGGAGTAGACCACTTTAATCAGCTAGTATGTATGAGGGACTGGTAGTGGTGGGCTGGGGAACGGACTGACTGACGAGGGGCCGTTCTAAATATCTTACCAGGCATTTGCTTCACTACCAGTCTTTTATTAATTCTGTGTATGACTCCAAAATTGATACACTAACAATTTGTAACAGACCAGTAACAGTGTATTTATTTGTAGTGTGGAGAGAGACAAGGAAGTTGTTGGGGAGGAACAGCAGGTGGCAAAAAGGGAGACTGCTCATGACTCGCCCAGTGAAAGTTCTCTAACCACACTTTATTCATGTATTTGCTCTATTAGTGGTTAACTAAGAGTGTTTTTGCTAGTGACTGAGGTAACTAAGTTTTAATGACGTGATATTAAAAGTTAAGTTTTATTCTTTTTGATTTCAGAATAGGGACTATTAGGCTGTATTCACACAGAGTAACGCCAGGCGTTTTTTGTGTGTTTTTTGCACATAGCGCCGCGTTTACGCCGCGTTAACGCCGCGTATACGCCGCGTTAACGCCGCGCTATTTAGCGGTGGCGTTGCCCGGCGTTAACGCGGCGTATACGCGGCGTTAACGCGGCGCTACGCGGCGTAAACGCGGCGCTATGTGCAAAAAACACACAAAAAACGCCTGGCGTTACTCTGTGTGAATACAGCCTTAGTGTGTTGACAATTGTGAGTTTCCCTATACCCTTGTATGTATATCTTCAAAAGTTGGGAGGTATGGCATTGGTGACTCCACACTCCTGCGTGACGTCACTTGCTTCATCTGCGACGCACAGTGTCTCGACTCCCCCGCCTCCTTTACAAGGGGGCCCACTGAGGCTTTGTCGCCCAAGGGCCCATAAAAACCTGGAGCCGGCCCTGGGGGTGGTAATTGGGATAGGAGTATCCCTCAGCAGGAGAACCTGATGGATATTTCGATTTCAGTGCTTTAAACCAAACGGCCTTAATGAATCCATCTCTTTTACGTCTTTTATTTGACATTTGGCGTTATCCCTCTCTTTGCTTTTATTTTTTGTTTTCTTTTATTAATTATTACTTATTCCTCTTTATTTATCATTTCCCTTGTCATTCATCTTTTTGGGGTTTATCAACTTGTGGGAGACTCAGGGACTTGCTGTTTATATTCAGGTGTTATAACCTTCTAACTCTTTCATCAGAGTATACTCATGTTATTGTGTTTGAATAACGCCATTATTTGATGTCTATAATAATTTGTTATAGCTTGAGATGTTTTCTTTGCTTCTTCAGAGAATATACACACTACTATTTTGGATAACGGCATTGTCTGCTATAAACCATTATGCTTTAGGGGAGTTTTGCGATTTGATCACCATTTAGCAGTATGCTGTTTATCTCAGCTGACATACATCCCTTTTATGTAATTTTGTTAGCTATGCTCATTGGCTGTGCCATTCTTATGACTGTGATGATACCATACAGTAATTTCAAGTGGACTTATCTACTTTTTGTATTTTTAGTCCTCATATGATCTTTTATGTTTTTGTCTGGGACACATTCTCATCTGCAAAAGATATATTGATGCACTGAGCTGATCTGCAACTTAGGTGGCTATTAACATTCCCATCTGCAGCATTTTCATGGCGGTATCGCTCCGTCGTTGTTGAGTATGCAGAGCTATTATCCCCTGATATACAACAATGACCGTCCCTTTATGTCTTTCGTTTAGGGGCTAATATCGTCATGTTTTGCATTCCCACCTGTGTGTTGAGCTGCTCTATTAATATATACTTACCTTTCTCCTCTAACTGATGTTATGGATCCATATCGCTCTGTCTTTAGCATTCCAGTTGCTATAGTTACCTATGACCCGTTCAGGACGACCCCTCCTGAATGGGGGGTGGATCCTCCATGTCTATTGACAGGATCCCGGTGTGACTAGTCTCCGGCGCCTCACTATATAAGACAAAGGGATGTCAGCTGTCGGCGTCAGCAATTATCTAAGTACTGGCATCCACCATCAGGGCACCAAAAACTGTGGTTTTCACTGCAAGTGTCCATTATTTTGACTTCTAGTTAGGGTATCTCTCTCCTGATGATTTAAAGAAATGCGTTGAGAGTTTGAGCGTATGTGGAGAGCCTTCGCTACTTTATACTAACTTACCAATCATGGGAGTGTATCTCCTTTCATTTTAGTGTGCGGCTGCCAGTGTCAGTGTTTTTAGGAAGGAGCGACTATCAGTTATCACGACCCCATTCCTTGCATATTATTATACAGAGGAATCTATTCACTCTGCCTGTAGTAGATATCACTCTCGTGAGAGTCTTTGTGGGGGAAGCACCAATGCATTTTTTTTTTTCTAATATTCTTGAAGTCCCTATATGGTGACTGACTGGCATTTGGGTTTCGACTTTTATGAAGATTTTTTCAACAATATTTAGCAGCATCTTAAGAGCCCTATTATTGTTACGGACAGCGGATCATAGTGGTGATATTCAGTTCATACTTGGGATGTCAGTGGCTGCTGTCACGGCATAATATTGATTATTTTTATACTGTGCCGCTTAGGGACTCTGAGCACAAACGCCTTTTGGCCTTTATACTTTGTTATTTGACTTACACACTTTGTTATTTAGTCGACTCGTTTTTAATGGTCTTAATAAAAGTTATATTTTAGTCTTCATGCTAGGTTTTTTCAGTGTTTGTTTTGTAGCATATGTACCCATTTTTTCTTTATATCTTCTAAAAGATCCAATGAATCGCTGATATATTTCTTAGAAATCAGGTTTTCCACAAGGGCTTAAGTTTAATACTCTCGAAATACATATAACAGCCATTAATGCCATGACTAATGGAAAATTCTCTAGTCACTCTTCAGTGTCAATATTGTTCAAAACAATTAGGAATCTGAGGCTGGAAGTGATTCCTCCTGTGCCTGTCTGGGATTTATGTGTTCTTCTCAATGCTCTGACATCCCATCCATTAGAACTTATCTTGGACATTGACCTTAAATGTTTATCATGTAATTGCTACTAGACAGGCTGCTACAAGGCTTGGAGGCCTTATGTTGAAAAAGTTCTCACCTATGATTTTTACCCAATGATATAGTATGTGTATATCTACTATAAGATATAAATCTTCTTATAAATAACAATTTGGACCATGTGGGTGTAAACTGGATACCTCCTGGTATGTAATGACTAGAGATGAGCGAACAGTGTTCTATCGAACTCATGTTCGATCGGATATTAGGCTGTTCGGCATGTTCGAATCGAATCGAACACCGCGTGGTAAAGTGCGCCATTACTCGATTCCCCTCCCACCTTCCCTGGCGCCTTTTTTGCTCCAATAACAGCGCAGGGTAGGTGGGACAGGAACTACGACACCGGTGACGTTGAAAAAAGTAGGAAAAACCCATTGGCTGCCGAAAACATGTGACCTCTAATTTAAAAGAACAGCGACGCCCAGGTTCGCGTCATTCTGAGCCTGCAATTCACCGGGGACGGAGGTTTCCGTCCATTTAGCTAGGGCTTACATTCTGGGTAGGCAGGGACAGGCTAGGATAGGAAGGAGAAGACAACCAACAGCTCTTATAAGAGCTAAATTCCAGGGAGAAGCTTGTCAGTGTAACGTGGCACTGACGGGCTCAATCGCCGCAACCCAGCTTTCCCAGGATCCTGAATGGAATACACTGACAGTGTATTCCCGTATACCCTATATATACACCCCAAATACCCGTTCCAACGGTGTGCCCCCCCACCTTCACCCCAGAAATACCCTGCAAGTGCCCTAGCAATAGAATTGGGGCTATATACACCCACTATTTTTGCTACTGCCATATAGTGCCATTGTCTGACTGGGAATTCAAAGAATATATTGGGGTTGCATATAACTTCAATTCCAGGGAGAAGCTTGTCAGTGTAACGTGGCACTGACGGGCTCAATCGCCGCAACCCAGCTTTCCCAGGATCCTGAATGGAATACACTGACAGTGTATTCCCGTATACCCTATATATACACCCCCGATCCCCGTTCCAACCGTGTGCCCCCCCCCCCCACCTTCACCCCAGAAATACCCAGCAAGTCCCCTAGCAATAGAATTGGGGCTATATACACCCACTATTTTTGCTACTGCCATATAGTGCCATTGTCTGACTGGGAATTCAAAGAATATATTGGGGTTACATATAACTTCAATTCCAGGGAGAAGCTTGTCAGTGTAACGTGGCACTGATGGGCTCAATCGCCGCAACCCAGCTTTCCCAGGATCCTGATTGGAATACACTGACAGTGTATTCCCGTATACCCTATATATACACCCCCGATCCCCGTTCCAACCGTGTGCCCCCCCCCCACCTTCACCCCAGAAATACCCAGCAAGTCCCCTAGCAATAGAATTGGGGCTATATACACCCACTATTTTTGCTACTGGTATATAGTGCCATTGTCTCACTGGGAATTCAAAGAATATATTGGGGTTACAAATACCTTCAAGTCCTGCCACTGCCATATAGTGCCACTGTCTGACTGGGAATTCAAAGAATATATTGGGGTTACAAATACCTTCAAGTCCTGCCACTGCCATATAGTGCCAGTTTCTCACTGGGAATTCAAAGAATATATTGGGGTTACAAATACCTTCAAGTCCTGCCACTGCCATATAGTGCCATTGTCTGACTGGGAATTCAAAGAATATATTGGGGTTACAAATACACTCAAGTCCTGCCACTGACATATAGTGCCAGTTTCTGACTGGGAATACCTGGCCGACACCAGCTCTGCCCTCTCCGATCCCTCTGTGCTCTACAGCCTACACTTATTTTCTCATCTTTTTTTCTGCACTGCACATCTCTTGCCTACTTCCTTTGGGATCTCAGAAGTGGTGGTCTCAGTGCTGAGAAACACATCTGAGTCCCCCATGCAATATGCATTAAGAGAACCCTGGAGCCTACCATAGCATCGAGCCTGGCTAAATGCAGAGAAAGATTTTGGACCACTTCCAGAGATGGTAATTGCAGCGCTGCAATTGGCAACGGATGGTGTAATGGGATTAGCTGAGGGATCGCTGTCTTGACCACTTTTTGGCACAAAATGAAAGTCCAATCCAGCCAAGTATGGTGCAAGGATATGATGCAAGGACACCTACATATCCGTCTGTGAAACATTGGGGAGTTCACCCTCATCTGCCCTTTTGGCCTGCACCATAATGCGCCTCTTCCCAGCTAAGCTAAGCGCTGAATTTAGGGACCGCCTCATGTTTGGGGGAAAGTGCTGGTGTGGACGGCACAGTGAGGTGGTGCAGTAGACACTCTGCCCAAAAAGGGCAGAGTGTCCCCCAGCCGGGACTCCAACATCTCCTGGGCCAGATTTTTGGAGATGAGGCCGTTTCTACAGCCTACACTTATTTTCTCATCTTTTTTTTCTGCACTGCACATCTCTTGCCTACTTCCTTTGGGATCTCAGAAGTGGTGGTCTCAGTGCTGAGAAACACATCTGAGTCCCCCATGCAATATGCATTAAGAGAACCCTGGAGCCTACCATAGCATCGAGCCTGGCTAAATGCAGATAAAGATTTTAGACCACTTCCAGAGATGGTAATTGCAGCGCTGCAGTTGGCAACGGATGGTGTAATGGGATTAGCTGAGGGATCGCTGTCTTGACCACTTTTTGGCACAAAATGAAAGTCCAATCCAGCCAAGTATGGTGCAAGGATATGATGCAAGGACACCTACATATCCGTCTGTGAAACATTGGGGAGTTCACCCTCATCTGCCCTTTTGGCCTGCACCATAATGCGCCTCTTCCCAGCTAAGCTAAGCGCTGAATTTAGGGACCGCCTCATGTTTGGGGGAAAGTGCTGGTGTGGACGGCACAGTGAGGTGGTGCAGTAGACACTCTGCCCAAAAAGGGCAGAGTGTCCCCCAGCCGGGACTCCAACATCTCCTGGGCCAGATTTTTGGAGATGAGGCCGTTGAAGCCTTGGGCATGTGGGTGGGTTGCGCTGTACTTTAGCATGAAACGAAAGGCCTGGGAGATGGGGAGTTGCTGGGAAGAGGCGCATGATGGCGCGGGCAAAAGGAGAAGTGGCAGGAAAAGGGGAGGATGAGGGAGAAGTCAACAAAGTGGCGGAGGCAGGTGAAGTGATGTCCTGGCTCGTCTTCTGGAGTGCATCGCCAGCACTGTGAGCAGGGGCAGTGGCATGAACGGCGGGCGACGTTTGTCCTGCCGTTGCTGCCTGCCACTGATTCCAGTGCTTGGATTCCAAATGACGGTGCATTGAAGTGGTGGACAGGTTGCTCTTCTCAGGGCCCCTACTCGATTTCGAGAGGCAAATTGTGTAGACGACACTATATCTGTCCTCGGCGCATTCCTTGAAAAAACTCTACACCTTCGAGAAACGTGCCCTCGATGGGGGAGTTTTTATGGGCTGGGTACAAAAGGGAACATCTTCGGACATTCCGGGTCTGGCCTGGCTTCGGCAAAGCAGCTGACCTCTGCCTCTGGACATGTCTATGCCTCTAGCTACCCTTTTTGGTGCTGCACCTGCCTCAACATCCACACTACTTTCCCAGCTTGATATACGCCTTGTCCAGGTGGGGTTGGTGTCCTCGTCGTCCACCACCTCCTCTTCCAACTCCTGTCTCGCCTCCTCCTCCTGCACAATGCGCATGTCAACTGGCTGCCCTGACAGCAACTGCGTCTCATCGTCGTCGATGAGGGTGGGTTGCTGGTCATCCGCCACCAAATCACCCGGAGATGGAGGAGACTCTAGTGTTTGAGCATCTGGACACAGATACTCGTCTGTTAGGTCCGTGGAATCGCAAAATGGAGGGGCAGGTTGCGGTACAGTCAAAGGAAGGGAGAACAGCTCTGGGGAGCAGGGACAGTTGGGGTTATTGTTCTGGGAAGATTGGGAATTTTGGGTGGAAGTAGGACAAGACTGTTGGGTAAGAGGAGGAGAAGAGGTAGAGGCTGACTGGCTGGTGGACAATGTGCTTTAAGCGTTATCCGACAGCCATTGCAAGACCTGTTCCTGGTTCTCGGGCCTACTAAGGTTTGTACCATTCAGCCTAGTTAATGTGGAACTTTTGTGCAAAGCGCAGAACTTAGGGCCCGCCTAATGTTAAGGGACACACGCTGGTACAAGGCACAACTCACCCTAAGGGCCAAAAACACTGCTGGTGCAAGGCTCTACTCATGCCAAGGGCCTCAATCTCTGCTGGTAGCTCAGCTTAAGGTCCTGTAACTTTGTTTGGAAGGGCTCATGTTAAGGGCTAGAAAAGTGAATTTTGGAAGGTCTTACCACATCACACACACACACACACACACTCAAAATGACAATTAAGGGTGAGGGCTTTTGGATTTCCCATTGTCTATTCCATCCGTGGTTGTCATTGGGAACGTGATTTAAAGGGGTGGTTGTTACTGTTTGTTGAGCTTAAATTGGGGTTTGTGTCCATCCATTTGGGGAGTAAAGAAGGTTTCCAGGTATTTTCCCACTTTGATAGAGGTTTTTTGGAATGTGGAAAGTGTGTAGTTGTTAGGCTGTGATAGTGGGGTAATAGAGGGTCTTTGGTGTGTTAGATGCCCCCAGACATGCTTCCCCTGCTGTCCCAGTGTCATTCCAGAGGTGTTGGCATAATTTCCTGGGGTGTCATAGTGGACTTGGTGACCCTCCAGACACGGATTTGGGTTTCCCCCTTAACGAGTATATGTTCCCCATAGACTATAATGGGGTTCGAAACCCGTTCGAACACTCGAACAGTGAGCGGCTGTTCGAATCGGATTTCGAACCTCGAACATTTTAGTGTTCGCTCATCTCTATTTATAAACACGAGGTAGAATAGAGATCTCTGTAAGCCTAAGACCCTACATGGTGAAAGGTAGCAAAAATAGTTTTTGGGGGAGTTCACACGGAGTAACATGCCGCGTGATGTGGCACGTATATGCCGTGTGAGATTTTGTGGGCAGTATACACTCCCATTGATTTCAATGGGAGCGTGGATCGTATACGCTGCGTTATTTTGCGGACGTGATTTTGCTGCTGGGAGCGTATACGGCCCGCAGTCTCACACGCCGTATATGTGCCACATCACGCGGCACGTTACTCCGTGTGAATTTACCCTTTTATTGCGTTTTGTAAGTTCACACTGAGTAAACGCTAACTTATTTTGTAGAGTGAAATTACACTTGTAAATTTTGCTATACCATTGACTTCAATGATATTTTTTACACGTGTATTTTGCAAAAATACACGCACGTTTACTCAGTGTGAATGCACCAAGTTTTTCTCTGCAGACTTTATGCCCTTATTATACCTATAGGGAAAATGCCAGCGTTTCCGCTGGTATAATTGACATGTTGCAATTTTCAAAAAATGCAGACGTTTGCAATGTATGGATGAAATTAGCCAGAGTCCTATTCACTTTGTGAATACTGCAAAACACTGTGTTTTTACAACGTGGGGCTTCAGCCTAAAACAAAATTTTAATGAACCTACTAAATAATCTCATATCACTAGGGTCAGTCAGGTGAATGTAGAAGTTACAGAGGGTGTACACTTGGTAGCGGTAGCTGGAGTTTGCATTTATAATACACTAGCCTCTGTCCGCAACTTCGTCTGCGGGTTGTTGGCGTAAATGATCTGCCTATATTCAGCAAATTGCTGCCGTCGATGGTTTGCTTACTCTGGCATTTTGGCAGCTGTCAAGCTGTCCTGCTGCTGAACTTGTTCCTCACACCATGCCTGTGATTGTTCTGGCATTTCAGCAGCTCGCTGGGACACCATATAATGAGATGTTGTTGGCGTCGATGATCCTCCTGCTCCGGCATTTGAACAGCTGTCAAGCTGGCCTGCTGCTGAACTCGTTCCTCGTGCTGTGCTCGTGATTGTTTCCAACATCTCAGCAGCTCACTGGGACGCCATATAATGAGCGTGTTGTTGGCATCGATGATCCTCCTCAGCTCTGCTTGAGGAGAACTCTGTTGACTTCTGGCTACTTTCACAGCTCTTGTTGTTTGTGACAAATTAGATTTTTTTTCCAGGCATGTTGAAAATTGGCAAACTGCCAATTCAGATTAAAAGTGTTTGCCCATGTCAGTTTGTCAGTACTGCCTGGAGCAGATCAGATAATAAGAAAATACTGTACACAATCCACTGAGGGTTAGGTGAGTGTTTACACAGAGAGATAACAGACCTGGCTTTATCAGAAGCTGAGATAAGAGCAGTGTAATATAGTATGTGAACATTAATTCATAACAGTCGTGAAGCCATTTCATTTACCGGGATAAAAAGTAGCCTATGTTTTAATCGAGGTTATAAACTATCTGTGCCAAATTTAATTCAAATCTGTTCAGCGGTTTTTGCGTGATTGAGGATCAAACATCCAAACTTTCACATTTAGAATATTAGTAGGATTAAGTTCAAAATGTTAAATGCATGTATGCATATATGTTAAAAAAAATTGCATTATTTTTTATTGTCTCTAAGTGGACAACCCTTTATGAACTGCATTATTTTATTTTTTTTTTAACATTTTACAATGCATTTTAGCACCGGCAATTTCACTGCCGGAAACCACCATTAGAAGGAGCTTACCGCAGGCACTGTATACATTAAACCAAATAATAAATCAGTATGCTACAAGCTCCTAAACTGTAATGTGATAGTCATGATGTATCTATTAATAATGTAGCATTACAAGATAACTCAGAAATGAATTAGTAGAATATTAAAAAGCTCTAGATCATAGGACAATGCAGGGACTACATCTCTGTATTATTTATTTAGTAGGGAGGGAGCTGGCAGGCGCTTTATGATGTGACAACAAAGTGTCTGTGAGGTTATGTCACCATGGTGTTCTTACTACCTTGCTAAAGAACATTCTCTTATGTCTCTGTTGTTGGAAGGAATTTCTCATCTCTCTATCATTCATTTATGAAATAGCCCGATGCTTGCTTCATATTCATAGCATTTGTTTCTGCAGCAGTGACCTGCAGTATTCCTTCGCGACACAAATGATTTCCTGGCTGGTAACATTATCTTAGATGTTTCAAAATTTGTACAATCACATTCATTTCTTTATTTTGAACAAAAAATTTCACCACCAACATTACCAATTGGGGGGAAGATTACTTACTAAAAAACAAACATACTGTGAGTCTGTGCAACATTGCGAATGATCAGTCAAAAGCGGCTAATAATACAAAACACTAATATTGTCAAGAAAATATCCAGTATGTCCTGCTTCACACCTGAGTTCAGTATTCCGTTCGGAGAGTCCTCTTGGGGATTCCTCGAACGGAATACCGAATGCATTAAAAAGGAGTTAGAAAAGACACCACACGGACCTCATAGACTATAATAGGGTCCGTGTGTTTGTGCTTGCAGAATTGTTCTCTCCACATGATTCGTATGGACACCGCGCAGAAAACACAGGGATCCCATTATAGTCTATGGGGTCCATGTGATTTCTTTGCTAACCCTTTTTTAATGTATTTGGTGTTCCGTTCAAGGAGATCCCCAAGAGGACTCTCCGAATGGAATACTGAACTCGGATGTGTACCAGGCCTAAGACTATAGTCTGCTATCACAGAGAAACATTCACAGTAATTTTATAGCCAATCATCAGCTGAAATCAGCCATTTTGACAGAAAAAAGTGTAATGTGTATGGCTAACTCTATTACATCCCGCTGGCGTATGTTGATAGCTATCGCTAATTACCTTAGTGCATCTACATAAATAATTCAATCACTGTGTAAATACATGAAATTATTCATCCTGTACTGACCTCCCCCCCCCCCCACCCAGTTATATACTGTATTATGCTTTAGAACGCCGTTCAATATTCTACTAGTGCAATTACTATCTACTTAACAGAAAAAAATGGAACTTTTTTTGCCCCTTTTGTAATGTAGATGAGGTAAATAGTAGAGAGTGTAATCATCCTACCTAGCACTTTTATTGTGAAATG
Source organism: Leptodactylus fuscus (assembly GCF_031893055.1). Taxonomy (NCBI): domain Eukaryota; kingdom Metazoa; phylum Chordata; class Amphibia; order Anura; family Leptodactylidae; genus Leptodactylus; species Leptodactylus fuscus. The sequence continues at coordinate 99,442,631 of NC_134270.1, forward strand.
TTCATTCTGGTCCTCTATGTATCAAATGACTCAAGCCTTCTAAATCTTACACTATGTTCACACCTGTACTCAGTTTATTGTTCCTCTCCTCTGCTTCGGGACCCAAAAAAACGGAAACTCAATCCGTTTAAAAAGCGGTTACCCGGCCCCATAGACTATAATGGGGACTGCCCAGGTTTCTGCCCGGTTACGTCTCAAAAATGCAGAGAGAAAAGTGCTGCTGCATTTTTCAAGCAGAATGGGGGATAGAATGCCCCAACGGAAATCAAACGCTGGTGTGATTCCAGCTTTAAGTGCTCTTTTCTGTGGAGAGCAAGTAAGATTCTTTGTTCTTAAAAATGATTTCAGGGATCTAAGGAGCAAGCTGAAGGCAAGGTAATATTTTCAGAAATACTGCCTGAACCGCAAGCCACACAGGAGAGGCAGCAGGAGATTAGGGAGTGTGGGGAAGGTAGCTCGGTAGAAGCAGTAATGCCGACCCAACCAGTCAGAGACTGGAGAGAAAAAAAACAGCAAAAAAAATAAACCTTTACATCAGGCACAGTATAAGCAAAATAAAATACAGTCTTAACTTAAGGCAAAACAAAACCTGCTCGTCGGAGCGCTAACTAAACAGAAAATACTAACTGTACATGTGACTTACTACCAGGCACACCAATCAACCAAAACAACACCATACTGTAACACCAGGCTCTCAGTGTCAGGACAGACCCAGTCACGTCCTCTCTCCCCAGGATCTGCCCTGAAGTGCAGGCTCTGCAGCCTTTTATGGCCCAGTAACAAGCCTTAGGACCCACACCTGGGCTGCTTATTCAAGGTCTTCCCTGGGCCACACATGTGTCAGCAAGATATGCCATGACTCCAGCACCCTGCCTGTCACCTTCTCATATATCCCCCCACACACACACACAAACACACACACTTTGTTCGGACCTGTATGGGCGGACACTCTTAGTCATCATTCAATTGGTCCTGGACAGGGCATCAGCATTCCCATGCATTTTGCCTGCCCTGTGTTCCACAGTAAATTTAAAATTTTGCAGGGTCAGAAACCACCGGGTGACCCTGGCATTTCTCTTCTTGGCATGGCACATCCATGTCAGAGGAGAGTGATCAGCTTAAAGTGTGGGCCCAATAGGTTGTACCTTAGGGACTCTAGGGCCCACTTAATGGCTAAACATTCCCTCTCCACAATGCTGTAGTTTTTTTTTCAGGTGGTGTAAGCTTCTTACTGAGGTAGGTGACTGGGTGTTCACCACCCACCATTTGAGATAGGACTGCACCCAACAATACATCAAAAGCGTCAGTCTGAACCAAAAATTCTTTTGTGAAGTCAGGTGTGACCAAAACCGGCTCTTTACAGAGGTTCGACTTCAACACTTGGAATGCCCTCTCTGGCTCTTCACTCCACTTGACCATTACGGAACTCATTCCCTTAGTCAGGTCTGTCAGTGGGGCTGTAATAGTTGCAAAGTTTGGGATGAACATATCTGTGACCTTCTTAGATATGGCTTGTCTATGAGCTTCAGGTATTCGGTACGGTTTTAGATTAACCAGTACCTGCGGCTTGGTGACAATGTCATGTTCTATCATATGAGTGCAACCTGGTGACTCAGAAAACACATCACTATTTCTCTGTGGCAACTATTTTGTCTCTCTGCTATTTGCACCTCAGTTGAAGCCTTACCAGGAGTATTTACCACTTCAGTAATAAGGAAAGGAAATATAGAAAAACCGGGAAATGATAGAACGCTAATGGCAACCAAATCCAAAATGAACTTGAAAATAAAAATAATGATGTAGATGGTTAAGATGAATTGGTTCTGTTTATTGCTCTAAGGACATAAACAACAGCTTAAAATGGCTACGCGTTTCAACACCGGGCGGGTGTCTTCTGTTTTTTCCACATATCCCAAAACAGAGAAAAATCTCTCCCTATGATCACACTATGGAATAGGGACTAAACCACCTCCACTTTGTGAGAGGTGGTTCCAGAGGTAGTTTTTATGGTGACCTCTGCAATAGGATACGCTCTAGTTTCACCATGTATACACAAGACCCCGATGGTTTGTCCACTGTACAATGCCGGGTCGACCAGATCGGGTGGAAGCGATCTGGTATACTTATCTGGTATACTTATCCAGAACCACTCTCTCCTCCATCTGTGCAGAAGTGGCCTCCTCAAGCTGAAGGCATTTCTTTACCAGATAGATCAGATCATATATCTGGGATCAGGGTGGGATACTCTTAAAGAAAGTCCAGTGGTGCACTCTCCCAGCACGTACATGTATATTTACACCAAACATGCCAGGATCTCAACTCTTAGTCTGGAGTAGTCCTTAGCCTCCTGTTCATACAGACCATAGCAGTTGCTTTTACTACATATCCTTGCTTCACCAACACCACACCTCTCCTCATATTTCCAGCTGTTATGGGTATACCCCTGTTTCCATGTCACCGTTTTCATTTCATTTTATTTGCAGTTTGCAGATTTCATTATGTCTGTTTTCCTTTGCTTGTTACTCTTTTTTGCTGTCCTATTTCTGGTTTTAATATGATGTCCCTGCATCTGACATTTATTTGTTTTTTTGTTCTCTGTGTTTTTTCTTTTGCGCATCTATACATGTAGTTTTATGTGTATTTATGTGGTTTCGTGTTTCTATTTCTACCTGGTGATTTTTTTTTATTTCCTTGTTTTTGGCACCTGTTTATTTCCTATGTCTATTACTTATAGTTTACACCTGTTTCTTTTTTTTTTGTTTTTTTTTTTACTATACCACTATTTACAATATGTTACTTACTTGTTTTATTTATTTTTTTATTTTTATTTTTATTTTTTTCGTTCTCTTCTGTTCCGTCATCCTCTTCGGTTTTGTCATTCTTCTTCCTTTGGGTCTCAGGACACATTATTGCTTTATTCTAAGATATTTCTTATTATTAATATGTTCCCACTGTCTGTTTGTTAGGGTGTCTTTCTCACCCTTTTTTCTTTTGGTATTTGCATAATGTCTTATTTTTTATTTATTTTTGGAGGCTTCTTCTCATTTTCTGTTCTTACCATGAGATAGTCTTGTGTTTTACGTTTCTCAAGTTCACGCTGTGTTCTTACTGTGGCATTGCATTACTAATTTATTATAGCCATTTAGTAATTCGCTGTTGTTTGTATATTATTTTATAGATCTAGCTTGATGAAGGTCATCTGACCGAAACTTTTCACTATTGATCTACATCTTGGTCTATATACCATAATTCCTCTATACATGGCGTGTTAATGTTTGATCTTGAGCTGAAGTCATAAATTAAAGACATTTTTTTCTTCACTTTCAAGTGTGTGTGCGGCTAAATTATCACTCTTTGTGGATGGGTTGGAGAACCCTTTTATGCCCAGCACCACCATGAATTATCTTAGAGTGTGCAGTTCTATTGTCTATATAAAGCATTGGTTTTCTCACTTTAGACCAGCATCTCAGGAGCTTCAATGTCCACTAATGTTTTTTCGTATAATCTGGATGAAGCTAACAAAATAATTGGCAACGTCTCCAGTACAAACCAATTTTTGCACATTCCAGCCTCCGAAATCTGCTCCAAGCATCTGGAACATGAGTACAAGAGATTTACATCATACAAGCTACACTGTGGTACTCTTGTTAGAAGGTACAGGGAATCCCACGTAGTCTCCGGTGCAATATACGTCCAACAATACTTAGCGATGAAATTTGATTATATTTTGAACAAATGTTCATTTCATCTTATTTTGTTGACGGTAGAGACTGTACAGGTGGAAATTGAGGATTTACGTATTATAACTCAACGCAGAAGAAAGCCGTGTGCAGACTCGATCGCAGGTGAGTCAAAGCTTGCCATTAATATCTCATCTCAGACACTGACTCCACCACAGATGGCGATTTTAGGCAAGGTATTATCCTTGTGCCCTACCCAAAGTTTAGATATGTTTTACCCTGGAGGAGGACTGTTTCCGCTTCTTCAGGCAATTGAGACTTAAAGGACATTTTCATGAGAGTTCAGTCACTCCCGCCATGGAGGATAGAGTTCCTGTGTTCTCCATTTCCAACTTAGGCCTAAGAAATAAAATTACTTTACAACCACCGAGATGTAACCATCTGGTGGAGACAGAAAGATTTTCAGAACCTTCTTCATGATGTCTCTTTGGGAATTAAAAATATCATACCACTATATCACAAGAGGAAAGGCAAGCCCTCCATAACTTTATGAACAATAAGGATATTATAATTAAACCCGCTGACAAAGGGGGCACTGTAGTGGTTATGGACATACAGGGCTATCTAGATGAGATTGAAGGCCAACTACATAATACTGATACTGATACTTACCAACCGCTTGCTATTGTTAGGATTGGGTCCTGCAGGTTGCTCTCCCAGCGCACAGCGCCACCTGCGGGTCAATCTAACTCTCGCCCTCAGCCTGGGGTAGTGAGGTGTCTGGAGTGTAAGTCCAGCTTTCAGCCTGCTGAGCATGCTCAGACCTGTTGGAGCCGCTCACAAGCTAAGTGCCATTTTTTCCCTACTGGGCATGAGCGGTGAGGTCATGACCGCCACCCCTATTGGGCGGGGTCTTGCCTGTAAATGGTGTGAGCCGACGCCCACCCAGCGCTCACACTTTGACTGAAAATTGCTTAAGGACAGTAGTTCAGGGTTAGGCTCCAGTATACACGCAGGTGTTCAGATTAGGCCTCTGTTTGGGGTTACCTCTGCCTCCATCTGGGTGCTGTTAGTTAGGACCTGTAAACCCTGAACTGTCAGCTCTACACTAGGGCTTGCGATCCATAGACACTGTTCCAGCCCGTGGCGCTGACCGCAGGTTTGGTCAATTAGTTAGACTATTTTGCACTGTCTACCGCCATTGCTACTCCTGTTTGGTTTTAGGAGTCTTTTTGTGTTGCTGACCAAAGGTGACATTTAACCCTTGGCAGCCTTGCTGTTTCAGCTTTACACAGGTGCTCATTTCCAGGTAGTTGACTGGCAAGGTTTGGTTGCAGCCTGTTCACATTAAGTACCGCGCCACATCACTGCCAGTGCAGTTTAACTGGTAGTTAAAGGAAACACTGGCCCATTCTCCATAACACATTTCCTGATATTGAGGAATTTAGCAATCCACCATTCACATGCTATAAGAGGGATAAAAACTTAAGCGACACTCTGGTCAATGCATATGTAGGGAGTCTTCAAGGAATATCTCGACAGATTTTTCTGTCAAATTCCAGGAAAGGCACTTTCCTCTGTCTCCACTGTATCCAGTGTTCTGCCATAATCCCCACTCAGGTCATCGTTATCCTATACACAGTTTTTACATCTGTGAGTCTTCATTTGTCATTTATATCATCAAGTGTCCGTGCGGTCTTGTGTATGTGGGGGAGACCACCCAACATATACGAAACCGTATCTCCAAGCATAAGTCCACCTTTAGGAACAACATTCACATTACCGATACCAGCCCACTTCAACAATGCCAGACACAAGGTGGCACAACTTCGTTTCCAAGTCATTGAACATGTTGAGTAGTCTAGATGAGGGGGCAATTGTATTGCTCACCTCAAACAGAAAGTCATTTTGAATCCATACTTTGGACACTACCAAACCGGCAGGTCTGAACAGGACATATGATCGGACTTATTCTATGTAACCAGTATGGTCTTCTGCTGGACTCTAAGAAGACTGTAATTTGTTATTTCATCTGATAATCATATGTAGGAATAACATTGCTTTATTACTTTTACGATTTTATCCCTCCGATATCCTGATTTAACTGGGTGGTGGTTCGTTACTAGAGTATTATTGTCTTTCCTAAATGCTTGTAATATGTTGGTTGTTTAATGAGTAACCGTATATCCTTATTAATATCTTGTCATCACTTTTTCTTTACAGACAAAATGAAGTTTCTCTCCACACCGGGTACAGTAGAGATATTCGGTTTTGTCATCCTTCTTCCTTTGGGTCTCAGGACACATACAACTATATTGCTTTATTCTAATATACTTCTTATGTATAATTAATATGTTCCCATTTTCTGTTTGGTAGGATGTCTTCTTCACCCTTTTTTTTCTTTTTTCCTTTCTTTAGGTATTTGCATATCTTATTTTTTCTTTATGTTTTTTGGGCTGCTTTTCTTCTCATTTTCTATTATTACCATGAGATAGCCTCGTGTTTTATGTTTCTTAAGTTGACGGTGCGTTATTGCATCACTAATTTATTGTACCCATTTAGTAATTTGCTGTCGTTTGTATATTATTTTATAGATCTAGCTTGATGAAGGTCATCTGACTGAAACATTCTACTATTGATCTACAGCTTGGTCTATATACCATAATTCCTCTATACATGGCGTGTTATTGTTTGCTCTTGTGCTGAAGTCAGAAATTAGAGATTATTTTTTCTCCACTTTCAACTAAAGTGTGTATACAGCTAAATTATCACTCTATTTAAGACTGTGTAACTTGGGTTAGCCCGCATTCGAAGCACCATACGTGGGGAAGGTAGCTCGGTAGAAACAGCGGTGCGGAACCAACTAGTTAGAGACAGGGACACAAATCTTGCAGCAAAAACCAGTTTATTTAAAAAACAAAAAAGTATAAGCAAAATAAAATACAGCCTTAACTTCAGGCAAAACAAAACCTGCTCGTCGGAGTACTAACTAAACAGAAAATACTTACTGTACATGTGACTTACTATCAGCCACACAAATCAACCAAAACAACACCATACTGCAACACCAGTCTCTTGGTGTCAGGACAGACCCAGTCACTTCCTCTCCTCCCAGGATCTGCCCTGTAGTGCAGGTTCTGCAGCTTTTTATGGCCCAGTAACAAGTCTAGGACCCACACCTGGGCTGCAGCTTATTCAAGATCTGCCCTGGACCACATATATGTCAGGACTCTGTGGGAGATATACTATTACTCCAGCACCCTGCCTGTCACCTTCTCACAGGAGTTAAGCAAGTGGCTCAAGAGCTGGTGTAGGAAGGAGGGGTTTGGGTTCTTGGAGAACTGGGCCGACTTTGCTGTGGGCTACAGGATCTATGGTAGGGATGGGCTGCATCTTAATTGGGAGGGCGCAGCTGTGCTGGAGAAGAAGATGGCTAGACTGTTGGAGGAGTGTTTAAACTAGGGACTGAGGGAGTGTGGCCTAGTGATGTCCGAGTGAAGACGTGTCTCATCTCAGCTCCAGCCCGAACAGTACTACCGCACCTGTTCCCAGCGCTGACCAGCCTCTGAATCCAGCTTCATGGGCAGATCCAAGAGGGCCCCTGCCCGTTCGTCCTCCACGTCGCCTCTCCTCACTCCGGGAGTGGTGTTACAGCGCCTTTTTGGTACGGCGGCTCCCCTGGGTGGGACTTCCTAGATGGCGCGCGCCATGTGTGCCGCACTCCAAGGCCTGCCGCACGATACAGTTCCTCAGCGTCCTCTCCTGCAGATGGCTGCCAGCAGCTCCCTGCCAGTGTCTCTGAATCCCAACCCGCTGCAGCCAGCCCAAAACGACTCTCTCCTCTGCACTCCTCCAGCTGAACAGACACAAGGTACCTCCTGCACCCAGCCTGAGTCCACCTCCTCCTCCCTGCATACCTCCGTGCTCGCTTCTGACTTAGACTGGCCTTCCCTTCCTGCCACTCCTGCTCAGGCTCCATTGGACTGTGGCTCCCCTGCCCTGCTGCCTCAGAGACAGGGTGCTTCTGCTACTCAGCCTACCCCCTCTCATCAGGCCTCCCCTGTGCCATGGCCCACCTCCAGCTCCTCACCTCTGCCTGCACTGGCCCTAAATCCCTCTGTTGCTCCTCCTGGCAGCATCTCTTCTGGACTTGCTCTGGCTCATTGTCTTGCTGTATCTGCCCCGCCTGACCTTGGGGTCCCCCTTGGAGATTCCTTGAGTGAGCTCCGCCGCCTCAGCGCCACCATCAGCTCTATACCGACCAAGACGGATATGGAATCATACGTCCTGAGGTTGGAACAATTCTACAAGGCCGAGCTGGCTGCTGTTTCGTCCTCTGTAAAGCACCTGGAGCACCGGGTCTCGGCAGTTGAGGCCTCTTCCTCCTCCACCTCCGCCATGTTGGACTCTCATGTTGCACTTTTACAGACCCATGCCCAGCAGTTGCAGCGCCTGTCTGATGCTATGGATGACCTGGAGAACCGCAACAGGCACAACAATATACGAGTTCGGGGTCTCCCCAAATCCGTTGACTCAAGGAACCTGGAGGGGACCCTCTGCTCTATTTTCAACTCTCTGTTGGGCCTCCCCCTGGACTTTCCTCTGGAACTTGACCATGCCCACAGGGCTTTGTGCCCCCAGACCTCGGACCCCAAAAACCCGAGGGATGTTATTTGTAGAATGCTCCACTATCAACTTATAGAGCGGATTATGTGGAAGGCCAGGGACTCAGACCAAGTGCTCTTCCAGGATCATCCACTCCAACTCATGCCCGACCTTTTTTGGCTCACATTGGTCAAACGGAAAGCCCTGAAGCCTCTCTTGGACGTCCTGATACACAATCGTATTACTTACTCCTGGGGCTTCCCGTTCCATCTCTAGGTCCGGAGGGAGGGCCGTGTAATCACCCTGCATCATCCTGACGACATCCCCGCTTTCATGTTGGCACTCGGTCTTCCACCGGTTGATATTGGAAGTTGGCCCGCGCCTGGTGGCGCCCTTGCTGTCTATCCGTCTCCGGGCCCTTACAGGAGGTCCAGACCCCGCCGGCGCCCCTGATCCCATGCCTCTGACGGTGGCCCATCCCGGCGTGAGGTCCCTCCACCATGAGCTGGACTGTTTGTGACCTGTGTTTTTTTCTCGCATGTCAGCTGATTTTGAATGTCTCCACTGTTTTTTCTCCTATGACGTGTCCAGGCCTGGTCGGCCGCTTAGGTTTTGGCTCTTTATTTCTTGACGTATGTTTTTGTCTGGTGCGGGCCTTTGGGGGAGCCTCTCCACTTGTGCTTGGCTTCACCCCCTCCGGGGTCCTCGCGTTAAGTGTTAACGTGATTTCTGGGTGAATTAGTCACCCTTCCCCATCTTTTCTAGGCAGGATTACCCTCCCCCACTTAGTGGTGTTTGTTCTTTGTGTGTTGTCCCCGCCCCCCCCCCCCCCCCGTAGTTGTTCCTTACTTTCCTTGTACTTCTCCCCCTTGTGCTTGTCTTCCCCTCTTGTCTCTCCCCCTTTTTTCTGTTTTTCTTCCCTTTCCCCTTCTCTTTTCTTTGCCTCCGCGAGACAATGGCCTCAGGTACGTTTTGTTCCCTTAGTGTCAGGGGTCTTCATACCCCACAGAAGAGGAGCCAGATCCTCTATCAATCTCACAAGCTCCACTCTCACATTTTGATTTTACAGGAAACGCACTTCCGGAAGGACCATATCCTCGACATCCGCAACCGTTACTACCCGACGTGGTTCCACAGCGACAAACCCATTTGCGAAGTCGAAGGGGGTTTACATTGCCCTTTATCGGTCTCTTCAGCAAGAGGTAATGGACTTGGTGGTCGATCCGGAGGGCAGGTATGTTTTCCTGAAACTACGTATTGGCGGTTCTGTTGTGATGGTGGCAGGGTGATATCTTCCCAATCAGCTGCAGATGGTTTACTGTCGGTCCCTCTTACTCATGTTGTCAGACTTCTGTGAGGGGGTGGTGGTTCTGGGGGGGCGACTTCAATTTTGTCCTAGACCCATCGGTTGATTCTTCCCCTCCGCTTACTCTATGCGCTCCCGCACAGTTACGGAAGCTCAAGGCCCTTCTACATTCTCTCCGCTCGGTAGACGTGTGGTGAATTCTTAACCCCCAGGGGCGAGATTATACTTACCATTCCCCTGAGAGTTTGCTAATAAGTGTAGCCGCTCACTTGCTCAGCGTTTCCACCCTCAAGTAGCCAGGACTTACCTGTACATCCCCCATGTTAGAGATGGTTCTGGCTGCCCCCTCCACAACCCTACTGACATCGTGGAGTCCTTTCGAGCTTATTACCAGTCTTTGTATAATCTTCCTGAACCTGGGGACCCTGTAGACCCTGATTCAGTTTTGCGCAGGATCCGCGACTATGTCCAGTCAACGGCTCTTCCTACCATTTTGCGTGCGGCCAGGGTGGCCTTGGATTCCCCCTTTACTGAGGAGGAACTGTCCCTCGCGATTCAGGCTTCCCTTTCGGGCAAATCCCCTGGCCCTGATGGCTTTACGCCCCGTTTTTATAAGGCTTGTAGAGACCAGATCTCCCCTTTCCTACTTCAGGTATTTAACAGCTTAGGTGCGGACACCCCTTTTGCTCATCAATCCCTCACCGCACTCCTCACGGTCATTCCCAAGCCGGGTAGGGACCACACTAGTTGTTCTAACTTCCGCCTGATTTCTTTATTGAATGTTGATATCAAGCTTTACACTAAGATGCTAGCAAATCGTCTCTCTCATGTCCCGCCTCATTCATACGGATCAGATAGGCTTTATTCCTGGCCAGGAAGCCTGAGATAACCTCTCTAAAACTCTCCTAGTGATGAATGCTGCCCTCTCCCGTGACCACCCCCTATGTCTCCTGTCGATCAACGCCGAGAAGGCATTCGATCGGGTTCACTGGGGCTTTCTTAGGGCTTCTCTGGAGCAAGTGGGGATTGGCCCGGTCTTTCTCCATAGAGTGCTGTCTCTTTATGGGGACTCTTTGGCTAGGGTGCGTGCGAATGGGGTCATATCCAAGCCTTTCTTGGTCCGTAACGGCACTCGCCAGGGGTGCACCCTTTCCCCTCTCCTTTATGCGCTTGAGATGGAGCATCTGGCAGTAGCGATCTGTTCACGTTCCCATATTACGGGGTTCACGGTGGAACACTCATGTTAAAGCTGCCCTCTACACCGACAACCTCCTTTTATACGTCGCCCAACCTCACCTCTCTTTCCCGGTGATTTTGGACAAATTTCACCGTTTTGGTAAAGTCTCCAACTTCAAAGTTAATCTGACCAAGAGTGAGGCACTTAACGTTTCCCTTTCTCCCTCGGAAGTTGCCACCCTGTCCGCTCGCTTCCCCTTCCATTGGCATCCCCGGTCTATTAAATATCTGGGGATCCAGGTTTCCACTAACCCTAAGGACCTTGTGGATTTGAATTATTCTGCCCTTATGGAGAGGACGATTGCTGACCTGGGCTCCTACAGGTCCCTTGGACTCTCATAGTTTGGACGCATTAACGTCCTGAAGATGGACGTCCTACCAAGATTTCTCTACCTTTTCCGAGCACTCCAGATTCCTGTCCCTAGGCGTTTTTTCTCCTCCCTCAAATATTACTTTGGGCACTTTGGGGATCTTCCTGTAGTAGGATCCACTTCCGCACCCTTACCAGGCATAGGGATGGGGGGGAGCCAGTCTTCCAGACCCCCTCCTTTATTATCGTGCTTCGGTCCTCCTCCATCTTCTGGATTGACGTTATCGATGCCGCAACAAATAGTGGGTTCTGTTGGAGTCCCAGCTCACTGATACTCCCCTCCCCTCTCTCCCTTGGTTGCCCTCGCACCACTGCTCTGCTTCGGTCTGCTCTTCCCAGTTGGCTTCCCACGTCTTCTCAGTTGGGACACTGTTTGTAGGTCGCCTGCTCTAGCTAGGGTCCCCGGCCCCATAAGCCCCCTGTTTGGAAATTCCATGTTTCCTCCTGGGGTTTCTGTGCATCGCTTCCTGGGTTGGTTCACTGCCGACGATCTCCGACTGGGCTCCATCCCCGGCCCCTCTTCTTCCCTCCCTTCCTTCGACCAGTAGCAGGCTGCCTCTCTGGATTCCTACCTATCCTGGTTGGAATATCATCAATTGTCTGCCTTTTGGCGTAAGTTTTCCATGCAGTCTTTGCTTTCCCCTGCCCCCACAACATTAGAGGTCGCTCTGAGCTGGTCTGAGGCCCCTCCTCGCACCCTCTCCTTCCTCTATGACTTTTTACTGCAGGTGGCTACCCAGCTACCCCCCCCCCCCATCAGATCCTGGGAGATTTACCTGGGAATCTCACCTCTCTGTTGCTGATTGGGACCGCTGCTTCCTCCTCTCGCATAAGCTGCCTTTACCGTGTAGTGTGAAAAACTTTAAGATACTCTCCCGATGTTACCGATGCCCGACTCTCCTCCATAAGTTTTATCCCTCAGTCTCCGGCCTGTGTTGGCTCTGTGGTTCTGCGGAAGGTAACTTTCTACATGTATGATGGGATTGCGGGGAGCTTCAACCTTTCTGGCAAGCTGTGTTCTCCCTCCCCTATAGTAAGGTTACTGGCCGCTCTCTTACTCCAATCAAAAATGTCAAATGTCAAAAATGTCAAAAATGACGTGACACACCAGAGATGTTGTCACGACTACCACTACTTTGTGTAGTGGAGTGGAATGTACCCAATGCAATCTTTTATATGTTGGATGTACAATAAGACCGGTAAAAAACAGAATCTCAGAGCACATTACACAAAGTAGTGGTAGTCGTGACAACATCTCTGGTGTGTCACATCATTTTTCGGATGTACACAGTGGAGATACTAGGAGCTTACGGTTTTATGCGGTAGAGCATGTGACCCTTCCCCCAAGAGGAGGTAATTGGCGCAAGAAACTCCTTTTACGAGAGGCTTATTGGATCATGAGGCTGAACACACGTCAGCCTCATGGTCTGAATGTCCGATCAGATTTAGCGTATATTTATTGAGATTCAACCATATAGTCAGTACCATCATGCTAGGTAAGGTTGGAGTTAAAGTGTAGTGCATCTCTAGTTGAGATTGATTAAAGTGTTAGAATAAATATAGACTTATATGATAGAAGTATAGTTTTTGAGGTGGAGGTGTTTATATTGTGTAATCAACATGGTAAATATGGGGACAGCAGATAATGCAGTTCTTGATTTCAAATTTACCGGGTTGCGTGTCACATGACTGATCATGTGACTGCTTAGGGTATCTGCGCATGTCAGTTTATCCTAGGATATTGATGAGTGTGACATGCAATGGAGGTCCTTAGCGGAAGTGCGTCTTAGGTGAGTACGGACACATAGCATATGAGGCTAGGGCTAGGTGGAGGTATTATTGAGTATGGAACATGCGGTAGCGATGCGGTACTTGATGTCATAAAGTTGTTAAATATTCCAAATGTTTCTGGATATTGTGTATTGTACATATATATGGATGACCTATTAACTGTTTCAATGTGTATATGTTTTGAAATATGCCGATATTATCGTGTATAGTTTATAATGGGTTAATCATGTAAATGTGGTAGGCGTGTTCATGCGGATTTTGCAGTATATAATGAAGTGAGTTAGTAGAAGGAGTTGAGCTGAGAAGAAGGGTGACATACCCGAAACGCGTCGCCGTCTTCTGTGAACATGCGTGTAGTTACTATGTAACTTTTTAATGGCATTGGAATAAAAGTTATATTTTATATTGGAGTACCGCAATAATTGGAGTCATCTGGATGTAGCTGGCTTATTTTATTTTTTGGAGTCTATCGTTACTGACAGGACGAGTCCACCTGTTTGCCGAGCTCTTCAGAGGACTTTGTATTAAAGAAATACGGTGAGCTGGATATTTCATCTTTATCTATTGCTAACCTGGGACTTTGTCCGTGCTCCCAACTATTGAGTTATAGATGTTAATTCTATTCCCAATGTTACTTCTACGGAAGCACAAAAAGCATCTCGTATGGCTAGTGTGTTTGACTTGGGTGTTCCTATACCAGGTGAAATGAATATGGATTTAAAAACACTGTTACATAAATGGGAGAAGTATATGAACTTGGAACTCAGAACTTCATGGGATTGCGAAACTCTGGAACGTTATATACAGTTTAACATGGTTCCTAGGGGTTTGCGTTTAAGAAAATTTCCTACGACTAAATTCAATGATAAGTTCATTTCAGCATGGAATGATATATTATCGGAATGTTCCCAGCGTCTTATGAAACTTATTGTGGAACAGGAGAAAATTAAGATTGAAGAGATTAAAGTTGAGTTAACTAAAATTGAAATACAACTTAAAGAGTATGAACAGGACTCTAATTACACTGTGTTGAAGGATAATATTGTTAAAAAATTGGATAACATGGAAAAACAAATTATGATGGTGAAAAAAAGAAAATTTAAACGAGACACAGAGGATTACACTACGGGGTATGTGTATCCAACGAGGATGAATAATAATGCACCTAAATCTATACTAAAAAAGAGGCATAATTTTGATAATCAAAGAAGGCGTGTTTCATTCAGTTCCTCAGAAGTTGGTTCAGATGTTTCCACTTCAACTTATAATGATATCACCGGTACTAATTCTTCAGACCTTCAGTCTAGTACATCTACTCCTTATAGAGAAAAACGCAAATTCACCAGGTACAATAGTGGAGCAAAAAACGAATTAGAAGAGCTGGTCGCAAACACAGGACAAAGAAAAATGTATATGACCCGGTCGAACAGGTGGTTTACGACACAATCAGTAGTACAAACTGATAATGTCCTGAATTTATCGTCACAAATATTTTCCAATGAAGAATTATCCATACTTGCACAGGGCCTGAATTTTGTTCCTACACAGGACTTTGACATGTTTTCTACAATTTTGGACGTTAATAAGTTTATTAGATCCTTGACAATTAAAAGACATTTTTTTGATAAGAAATGTAATGAGAGATCAAATGTAGTTAAGGATGATACGGAAGTTGAGGACAGGGTGGATAATAATGTCTTTAGTAACATGTTATTTCAGGAACAAGTCACATTGCTGAATTTGATACACTTACAGGAGGAGAATTGCCCTTTTAATGATCAATCAATACATACGGTGGGGGTTCGAGGAGTCAATCCCGATTTTTATCCCTTAGATTCTTGGGCTCCCGTCTACAGTCTTTTTCAACAAGCTGTGGAGCGGGACCTCGTGAATCTAAGGGATAGTATAGATAGACAGGTATATAATAGACAACGGGATAATTTATCTATTAAGGAAAGGGTTGTTCTGTCTAAACTTGAGTCTCGTAAAGAAGTAGTGTACAAGCAATCTGATAAAGACGGCAAGGTCGTCATTCTTAATGAACAACATTATGTTGAAGGGTGTTTGAAAATTTTGAATGACGAGAAAGTCTATAAATTACTTAATCATAACCCGACAGATGAAATAAAAATGCAATTAACAAAATTAGTGGAGGAAGGGGTTAGATTAGGAATTTTTTCAAGTGAACAAGCTAAACATCTCATTCCAGAATACCCCATAATGGCTATCTTTCATGGTCTTCCTAAGACCCACAAAAATATTTTTCCTCCTCCTTTACGTCCCATTGTGGTGGGTATTGATTCAGTCAACTCTAAACTTTGTACCTGGGTAAATAGGTTGCTACAATCCTTGGTTCAGAGAACACCTGGGTTTTTACGGGATTCTAAGTCAGTCTTAAATGAATTCCGTGACTTTAGTTGGAAATCAGACTATGTATGGCTTACATGTGACATTGAACAGCTATATCCCAGTATCCCACACAATGCTGCCATAAGGGCGCTGCAATATCATTTAATTAAGTATAGTCGTTTTTCCTATGTTCTTTGTGAATACATTGTTCAGGTTACGTTGTTTCTGTTGGAACACAATTTTTTTGAGTTTAATGGTAAATATTATTTGCAGATTAGGGGAGCACCCATGGGTGCCCCCTTCTCACCGACCATTGCTAATCTTTTTTTGGCATGGTGGGAGGAGGAGTTTATTTTTTCAGTACGTAACCCATATTATGGCAGCATCATGTGGCTGGGGCGTTACATTGATGATTTACTGGTGGTCTGGAAGGGAACTAAGGAAATGATACCCCAATTCATTGAATACTTGAATGATAACTGTATTAATTTGAAGTTCACATACTCATATGATACATATTGTATTTCCTTTTTGGATATACAGTTATTTGGTGACATTAATACTGGTAAGGTACAAACCAGTCTTTATCGCAAACCTACAGCTGGCAATGGTGTTCTCTTAGCCAGTAGCCAGCACCCCAAACATACCCTGATGGCGGTGCCAGTTGGGGAATTAGTCAGGCTCGGAAAGCATGCTCTACTGAAGCCAACTATATACATCATAGAAATATTACTACAGATCGTTTGAGAAATAGGGGTTACCCCGTCTGGAGTGTGAAAAGAGCAGAAAAAATAGTAGAAGCTAGGGACAGAAATTCTCTGTTAAGAGAGCGCAATAATAACAAAAATAATAAGAATAAACCTAGTCAGGCTGTGTTTTCTACACCTTATAGTAGACAGTTTGCGGAAATTAAGTCCATTTTCTATCGGAATTCACCTATTCTTTTGCAAGATAATATCACGAATAGCATTTTGAGTGAAGGTGTACGAGTAGTAGCCAAAAGAGGTTGCACATTGGGCAACAGGTTGTCACTCAGTTTATATCTGGAAAATAATAAGAAGGCTACTACCTGGTTAAACATCTATGGTTTTTATAAATGTGGGGGAGTGAGATGTAATATGTGTCAGTATGCCCACAAAACGAAAACATTTAATAGTTCTGATGGTATGGATAATTTCAGTATCAAATCGTTTTTGAATTGTGCTTCTGATCACGTTGTATATGTAGTGGAATGTACCCAATGCAATCTTTTATATGTTGGATGTACAATAAGACCGGTAAAAAACAGAATCTCAGAGCACATTACACAAAGTAGTGGTAGTCGTGACAACATCTCTGGTGTGTCACATCATTTTTCGGATGTACACAGTGGAGATACTAGGAGCTTACGGTTTTATGCGGTAGAGCATGTGACCCGTCCCCCAAGAGGAGGTAATTGGCGCAAGAAACTCCTTTTACGAGAGGCTTATTGAATCATGAGGCTGAACACACGTCAGTCTCATGGTCTGAATGTCCGATCAGATTTAGCGTATATTTATTGAGATTCAACCATATAGTCAGTACCATCATGCTAGGTAAGGTTGGAGTTAAAGTGTAGTGCATCTCTAGTTGAGATTGATTAAAGTGTTAGAATAAATATAGACTTATATGATAGAAGTATAGTTTTTGAGGTGGAGGTGTTTATATTGTGTAATCAACATGTGGGGACAGCAGATAATGCAGTTCTTGATTTCAAATTTACCAGGTTGCATGTCACATGACTGATCATGTGACTGCTTAGGGTATCTGCGCATGTCAGTTTATCCTAGGATATTGATGAGTGTGACATGCAAAGGAGGTCCTTAGCGGAAGTGCGTCTTAGGTGAGTACGGACACATAGCATATGAGGGTAACGTAAGGCTAGGTGGAGGTATTATTGAATATGGAACATGCGGTAGAGATGCGGTACTTGATGTCATAAAGTTGTTAAATATTCCAAATGTTTCTGGATATTGTGTATTGTACATATATATGGATGACCTATTAACTATTTCAATGTGTATATGTTTTGAAATATGCCGATATTATCGTGTATAGTTTATAATGGGTTAATCATGTAAATGTGGTAGGCGTGTTCATGCGGATTTTGCAGTATATAATGAAGTGAGTTAGTAGAAGGAGTTGAGCTGAGAAGAAGGGTGACATACCCGAAACGCGTCGCCGTCTTCTGTGAACATGCGTGTAGTTACTATGTAACTTTTTAATGGCATTGGAATAAAAGTTATATTTTATATTGGAGTACCGCAATAATTGGAGTCATCTGGATGTAGCTGGCTTATTTTATTTTTTGGAGTCTATCGTTACTGACAGGACGAGTCCACCTGTTTGCCGAGCTCTTCAGAGGACTTTGTATTAAAGAAATATGGTGAGCTGGATATTTCATCTTTATCTGAAGCACTTTAAGGGAGCCTTCACATGAAGTAAACGCGCGTCTATTTTTGCAAAATACACGTGTAAAAATACGCCTGTAGGGCCCCTTCACACGGAGGATACGCTGGCTGATTTTGAACGTGTAAACGTTCCGAATCAGCAGCGTTTAAAACAGGTCCCATTGCATTCTATGGGAGCCGGCAAACGCGCGCTCCCCATAGAAATGTATGGGAAAAAGCAGCCCATTCATTTCTATGGGGAGCGCACATATGCCGGCTCCCATAGAAAGCAATGGGACCTGTTTTAAACGCTGCTGATTCGGAACGTTTAAATGATCAAAATCAGCCAGCGCATCCTCCGTGTGAAGGGGCCCTAAAAATACTCCTGTAAAAATACACCTGTAAAATCTCATTGAAGTCAATGGGAGTCTTATTTTTACACATATATTTTACACATGTATTTTAACAGTATGAAGCTAGAAAAAAATTCAGAATGGGGTGGATTTGCAGAAAAAGTGCATTTGTGCGACTTTCTTACGGGCTTTGTTTTTACGACATTCACTGTGCAGCCAAAATGACATGTCACCAGTATTCTATGTTTCAGTACAATTCCGGGGATACCAAATATATACGGTTTAATTTACATTTACATTTTAAACCCTTAACAAAAATCCAAACTGTTAAAAAAAATTTTTTAAACATTGCCATTTTCTGACACCAGTAACCTTTTTACACTTCTGTGTACAGGGATGCATAACGCATCTTTTTTTTTTGCCGGACCAGGTGTACTTTTCAGTTATACTATTTTGGGGAATGTTTATTGCTGTGATCACTTTTTGGTCAAATTTTTATCAGAGGCAAAACAGTGAAAAAACGGCAGTTTGGCACTTTTCACTTTTTTCCCTGCTACAGCATTTACCATACGGTAAAAATATTTTTATAGATTTGTAGAGCAGGCATTTTTGGACATAGGGATATCTAATGTGTAGGTGTTTCACAGTAGTTAAGTACTTTTATATGTGTTCCAGTAAAAGGGGGGTGATTTGAACTTCTAATATTTTAACCCTTTTGCTGCCAGGCACGTACACTGTACGTGCTCCCAAGGTGGCACTTCAGTAGCCGAGGACTTACTTAGTACATCCTCCCTACTAATGCAGATATCTCTGGACTGCATCAACACATCTTGATGCTTTAAAATGCATTTTAAAGAAGAGACTCTCATCTTTAAAATGTTACCAGGGACTTGATGATTTTACTTATAGTCTTGCAGCCATTCACTGTTGAAAACACTATTTGGCATTGAGATCCAACTGCAGATCTCAATTTCCGACAGCATTTCAACAGTGAATTTCTCCAAAACTGTACATCCAATCATCGAGTTCTTGATATCATTTTAAAGATGAGATTCTCCTCTTTAAAATGCAATTGAAAGCATCAAGATATGTTGATGCAGTCCAAAGATATAGAGCTCCAAAGTGCGATCTAACAAGAAAGGGAGAGGGACACAGAAACGATCTCTCTTTCTCTGCATAACTTGTATGTGACAGCAGGAGGGGGGTGGCAGGGACTCTATTGTCCCTATTAACCCTTTTCCTGCCAATCAGAGAACATACTATACATTTGTCTCTGATTGTCACATACAGTTATCATGTAATTCCCCCCTGAGCTTTACTAGTGGGGTATTCTTATGTTATACCTCCTGAACATAACCAGGAAGTTTGTTGGCACTGTGACCCAGGCATTTACCATTGTCCAGGTCACAGAGCCAAAAAAAAAGTCGCACCAAACAGTTACACAACATATACATAAAGTCGCAAATAAAGTTTACATTTCCAATCCCTGTCCTGTCTATACCTGAGCTTTCTACAGTAAAATACGTCTCTAGTGATGTCCGTTACACGCTAAAATAATAGTAATAACGATTATCACTAGAGATGAACGTATAGATTGCTAAAATTATTATAGGGGGGTGGAAAATAACATTTTTATGTAAAGTCCTATTTAATTTGCATGCACAAAATGGGATGGCACATTTCTGCGATTTTGGCGATTCTTTAACACCCGCCCCTGTAAATATATACATGTGTGGTATGTATGAACTCCTCACATATTGCAGTTTTATGGACAGTACATTATGTTTGCAGAAAGGGATTTCTTGAGCCGCAATTTAATGGCAAATTTGAATTTTTGCGCAATTTTTGCTAGCAATCTCTGTTTGCGGCAAAGTTGAATGAAGGTGGTTGTATATATAAACTATTAAATTGTGTTTTTATATACGGTATGCTGTGTACTCTGCAAAAAGTTAGATTTTGGTATCACAGTCACAGTTTGGTAGGTGCAGTATAGCTTTTTAACATATTAGTGAACAACAGCAAAATCCTGCTTGTCTTCTGTATTCGTGTTTTTGGGAGTCCGAGCTCTTGTTGTAGTTGATGTTTGCGGTACATATAGTATATATACACATTGTATAAACCATAAGCTATTACTTTAAAAGTATTTTGTATATGAATGTGAGATTGAACATGAGTTTTAGGTGCAAATATGTGTTTTAGCGTATTTTTTTCAAAAAATTATTTGTGTTGGTCGCAAAGTTGCATGAAGGTGGATGTGGCTATCGATGACCCATTAAGACATTTGTAATCTTCAGATTGTCTACTTTCAAAAAATATATAGGGTTTAGGGGTTCACTTACTTTTCATGGTGTGTAATCCCTACATTTTATAGGATGATACTTTTTTAACATTTCCAGCTTCAAAGCAGAATTTTGTTCCTTCCAGTTCTAGCGATTTTCTGAAGACACGTGCATGCGCGTTCAGGCCATAGTGATATGTATGAACTCTGCACATGTTGAACTCTTATTTTTAGGAGGTTTGGTGCATTTAATTTTTTGTTTGGTTTCCACTTTTAACAACTAATATACATTTATTTGCATTTTTTCATAAAACATAAACTTTAAATCAAAATCGCATGAAGGTGCCTGTTCGTATGCAGTACCAAGTGGCATTCTGACAATGCTGCAGGTGTCTACTTTAAGAAAATATATAGGTATGGGGGGTTGGATGCTTTTTTAATGTTGCAATTTAGGTTTGATTTGTCCATCTCAAAACTGTGAAAATTGCTCTGGCTACTGGAGGTGCAAAATTTCCAGAGACCTTTGGCAGCGAAAAGGTTAAAAAAAATTTAATATATATATTTTTTTATTTTTTATTTTTTTACTTTTTTAAACTTTTTTTTGCATTTGTTAGACCCCCTCTAGGGGGTCTGATCACTAATGCAATGCATTACAATGCTAATGCATTGCACAGCTTACTGCATTTCCCGCTCTGTCCCTGAAGTATTTTACTTAACAATCTTTCCCCCCGATCATCCCTCACTCTTATAACAGATAAAAGGCTGTATCCGGGATAACAGCGGGTGGTGATCGGGGGAAAGCTTCACTACTGTACAAGGACCTTTGTGACATCACACGGTAACGTGACTGGATGGGCGTGTCAGTGTTCAGTGCAGTCAAGAGATGGAGAGATGTGTAGTCTAAGGTACTGAGAGGGAACGGGGGATGTGAGATGCAGGGTGGAGAGAGAGTGAGTGAGTGAATGAGTGTGCGGTGTACTATGTGGAAGGGGAACATTATACTTCGGACAGAGATGGAAGGGGGACATGAAACTAGGGGCACAGATGGAAGGGGAACATTATACTGGGGCAGAGATGGAGGGGGGACACGTAACTGGGGGCAGACATGAGAGGGGGCATGAAACTGTGGGCAGATGGAGGTGGTGCATGAAACTGGGGGCAGATGGAGGGGAATATGAAACTGGGGGAGATGGAGGGGTAGATGAAACTGGCGCAGATGAAGGCAAATATGAAACTGGGGGAGAAATGGAGGGAGTGGAGAGGAAACTGGGGGTAGATGAAGGAGGGCACTTAAACTGGGGGGCATTAAGGGGGAATTTAAACTGGGGACAACTGGAGGGGGACATTAAACTGTGGGAGTAGCTGGAGGGGGACCTGTCTGTCTCTAGTTGCCCCCAATTTAATATCACCCTCCAGCTACCCCTACGGTTTAATGTCTGCTTCTAGCTGCCCGAGTTTAATGCCCCCCTCTAGTTGCCCCTAGTTTCATGTCCCGCTCCAGCTGCCATTAATTTATTGCCCCCCCAACTACCCCCACTGTTAGTGTCCCCCTCCAGCTGCCCCAATTTCATGACCCCTCTAGTTTCCCCCAGTTTAAACTGGGGCACCAATAGAGGGACTTAATACTGTGGGACAGTTGGAAGGGAACATTATAATGTGGGGACATATAATGTACGGGTGACTGTAGGAGGATTATACTGTGTGGGGGCACATGAAAAATTAATGAGAATGGGCGAAATCAACACAAATGTGGGCGGAACGAAATTTGCCACGGCGCACATAGCGCACCGCACATTTTGTCCCACTTTATGTTCTTCAAAAGTTGGGAGGTATGAATTCACCTGAATGGTGCAAAGCTGTAATACCTATTTAGGTCTATAGAGTGCAGGTGTATGGAGTAATGTAAACGATGAAGAGGCCTCAGCCCTCATCCGAGTGCAGTGATCCTGTTTAAACAGACTATTGGCATGATGGACTCTGACTAATCTGATCAATTCTTAGAAAACTCCTTTAGAAATGAAGCATTAGATCATTATGTTATATAAGGTCTGTGAGTTTCTTTCAGTTCATTGAACAATTCCAATAGGTCAGTTATTCCACAATGATATTTGTGATTATCAGCAAAGCACAGAGCGTCTATTATCGACAGCCTGTCAACCATCTGCTTTGTGCATAGATGAAGTGTTCCCGCTATGTGCACAGTGTGTTCTGGCAGGGCGTGCTGGGCAACTAGTTAACTATGTGCTACTGTAATAACATTTGACAAGCAGGGATCAAAGTCTCCAGTCTCAGCTGGAGTTGTATGAATCATTTGTCTAGAGCCCGAACATGAGATACCTCTGTAGTGAAGCAGAGTTTACGCATTTAGGTTTTGTGACGCAGTTTTTAAGGCTAAAACAGGAGTGGATTGAAAAAAAGAGTACCATCTGTACTTTTATAGTATCACTACTTTTATGATCCATACCTGGTTTTGGCATTAAAAATGCATCAGAAAACCTAAAGTGGAAACAGACCCCCAAAGAGAACTGGCTAAACAACAATCGCAGGAAACCTGATAGATGCCTTTACCTTGGCACTGAGAATCCTGTGGTAGCCAGAGACATTATAATATTACAGACAGTTTTACAACACAGATGTAATGCAAAGTGAAAAACCACTGCAAAATAAGATGAAGTCACCATAGTAAAATGACAGCTTTTAAGGCAGAAATAGATAAATGGAAAGATACACAAAGCTTTTCTTGTGTGGCAGGCTCTGCAAGGTTTTCTTTTAGCATTTTGGGATGTTTAGATACTGTGCTGGACTCTGTGCTTATCTGTTTACAAGACAGCTCTGTTTCGGTTGGCTATTGTTTTAGCGTTTTATCGGGCCATGTGAGTGGGCGAGCTGGTTTCTTCACATAGAGGACACGCGGGTGGTTTATTGGTAAGGGACGTGGTGTTGGAGACAGATCGGGTGGTTTTTGGGATATGGCAGTCGAAGACCGATCAGGCCGGTAGGGGTAGGTGTGTGGTGTTGGGGGCTAAATTCTTGGCAATGGTTTGCCCAGTGGCGTACTTGCGTGTTTTTTGGAGATTATGCCTGTCGCGCATGAGCTCTCTTTTATGTCATGCGAATGGTATTTCCTTGTCTAGGTACCAATTCACAGTAGTGTTGCAGCATGCGCTCTCCAGGTTGGATTGGTTGCAAGATCATACGCCCCGTATTCTTTCAGGATAGGGGCAGCGACAGAGGCGGCAGGTAAGGGTCTTTCACAGTCACAGTTGCGTGCTATCAGTCCTGTATACAGGAGTCCTGTATGTCCATCCACACCTGTTACAGTAGATAGCTCTTTGTTGTTTTTGGCAGGCTGTTTTTGGTTGTGAATGTTTTTTGTCCCTACAGGCAGTTCATTCTCTCTGGTCAGGATCTTCGGGCATTCATTCGAGCTTTGGGGTGTGGAGTGAGCGGACATGTGTCCCAACAGTAGACAGCTTGGCTTTGGGAGGCACGTTGCAGAGATTCGTTGGCTGAGCTTCAGAGGTATGATTTGGAGTCGGGTGTTACCAGAGGTTCAAAGGTTTATGTGTTTGAATCGGGGTTCTCAGGTTCCGCCCTTTCCTCGAACTGGTTAGGGACATTAAGAATGACCTGTTGCGCTTGTGGGTTATGTTTGAAGAATTGTTGGTAATCTGGTCGAAGATAGTCCAGAGAAAAATGTGGCGCATTGCATGATTGGTTGATAAGTTAAATATGAACTGGGCGGTTTTTGCTTTTATGGCTCAAAATGGAGGTCTAATGTTCCATCATTTGGACAAGTTGGTTTTGTCTTCCGGACAGGGTTCATCTCAATGCTTTTGGGATGGATCTGTGGTCATTGAGTTTCCTGTAAGGCATCGAAAGGGCCTTTTTGCTCTGGGAGATTGTGTGTTTAAGGACTCAAAGTACGATCACTGTGACAGGAAGGGGACCTCAAAGTTGGTTGAATTCGGTGTTGAGGGGAGTCATTGTGGTGAGGTTCCCTGCATTGGTGGAGTCCCTTTAATTGATTTGCCAGGTTTGGTGCCAATGAGCTGGGGGTAATGCCTGGTAGTAAAGTATATATAACTTGGCTATACACATTGGTGAGCGCCAGACTATTTAGTTTTGTAGCTCCAAGGACCTCTGTTCGGGTCTGGTATTTGTACTGTGTTGTACACTGATGTACAGGTGACTTTTGAATACTGTTATCAGGATACTGATTTTTTAAATGAACTACTTTGCAGATTTACTAATTATCATGAAATAGATTTATAACTTAAAAGTTTGGTCATTTGCTTACTTTATATGCTCAGTATTTGCGCTGAAGGGCTTATGAATTGCATCGTTATTGTTTCATAATAATCTATTTGCACCTTGGGAAATGTTTTTATTTATTTATTATATATTTTTTTATTTTTTTATTTATTTCTTAGTCAACCATGAATTATTTATGAATTATTTATGAATTACCTGTGGCTATAGCCATAGGGGTGAACTTTTGATCCCCAATTTGTTGACTATATTGTTACATTTTTTGTTTGTTGTGTGTTTTTTATGCTTTTTGATGTTCTTAAATTGATTATATATGTATAATTGGTTTTAAGGTGATTACATGCACTTGATAAAGAGCCGGAAGGGCTCGAAACGCGTTGTACCAAACAGTTTCATTTGCAATAAAGTTCCTCCATTCCTGTACCCGAGTGAGCGCTGACTGTTTTTCTGCCCATTCCTCCAAGAGGGCTGGTACACTGATGTTTTTTTTTTACAGTTCTTTGTTATATATGTTTTGTAAATAAACTGACTGATGTGGCCAAATTATTCAACAAGAATTATCTGTGTCATCTGTTTGGGTAATGTGGAGGTCACACAGTATTATGTAGGATGTTGTGAAAGTTGTTTTGGGGGCTGGCATGAGAGGTTTTGGTTAAGGTGTCGGGAACCACACTCTTACAATTAAACAGTCATGTTGGAGGATGTGAACAAAGGATAGAAGGACTGCTAAAATAGCAGTTACACATGGAGCCTGATGGAGCCCATGGATTTTGGTTGTCTAAAAAGTGAAAGGGGCACATGAAAAAGCCAAGCATTCAGGACTTTTCAACTACCCATTTTAGGTGGACATTGAAATGACTCCAGCACAAATGTGAAGGTAGCCTTAGACAAATGATGGTCAGCACACAGTTTTATTAAAACAACTATGGTCAAATGTAGTCAGCACACAAACCATGTTTCAGGAAAGACAATCATGTCAATGTTTCCTTAGACAGCATCATACATTACTGGATTAGATACAGTTGCTCAGCCTACAATATCATACACAATAGGCTGATTTAACTTGAATGGCGTTTGTGATGTGTTCTTATGGAGATATACAGACTTTATACTTTAATCTTGCTTTATGTACAGTTTGCTGAGAAGTCACCTTTGCAATGAGAAAGGTCACTGATATTAGTAGCAGTGATTACCGCCATATTATCTAGACCTGCCTTTTAGTGTTCCCAACATCCTGGATCCTAAAGAAATTTGATGTTATAGCTATATTCCATTAAGTTCTGAGTTCTGCCCTATAAAACATTACTTAGCTGTCACTGTAGTATAAAGTTCAACTCTGCTCTTACCCACCACTGCACGGCCCCTGGAGTGTGTTGGTGGGAAAATTGGTACTTTTAGCTTTGGAGACAATTTAGCTTTTCACAAGGGAGATAATTGCTAAATACATCTATATGTATTTATAGCTGTACTCAATGACAGGAGTCCTTCTTTCTCCAATGGCATATTCAGAGGCATTAAGAAAGCAAAGTAATGTAACTTTTTCTATGTACTTGACCCCTACAATTTGTAAAGTGCTGTGGAATATGTTGGTGCTATATAAATAAAATGTATTATTATTAGAACTTTTAGTACAGTATTTTCTCTGATGAGTTACTCCTGCCGGTTATTCTATTGTCTGTGGGGGGTCAGTATTTAAGATATGGCATTTGTCTTTAAAAATATGCAATTCAGTGACTTCTTTGAAAACTTTTCATGTAATATGTGGCAGCTCATTGAAATGTAAGATGGGGCTTACAGACTCTAACACAAAAAACAACAGGCTGCATGCATGTTCCCAAAGCTGGTGTCCAGAAGGAATGTTACTAAAAAACTTGTTTATTAAATGTCTGAGCTAACGTGTTTCAGGGTATCATACAACAAACCCTTCATCAGATCACTGACGTACAAAAGCTTCATAAGCGATGAGGTATTATCATCCACCAGGATTATTCTGTTTTTCCATCCTCTAAAATTCCCAAAGATAACCTTAAAAAGGAAACCCAGAGACTTGCAAGAGGTGGTAGAAGGAAGGGTTCATGTAGAAGATACCTTGAATTAAATCCGCAACCCCAAATGAAACAAGATACATCCACTATCAAATATTTTATTTATCCAGGGGAATATGCAAATCTGTTTTCCATGATGTAATTAGGAAAACCTCTTTTTGCTGCCTCTAGGACATCCCCCTTAAACATCAGGCATGGCTTTTTCAGACAGCCTTATAGCAAAAGCCATGCCTGATGTTTAAGGGGGCTGTCCTAGAGGCAGCAAAAAGAGGTTTTCCTATTTACATAATGGAACACAGATTTCCATATTCCCCATAATACCCCAGTGGAGCATCAATGGCTTGTAAGTCTCCATACGCCTGCAAATGCTCCTTAAGGAGTTCATTTATCCACTCATATTATCTTCAGCTGAGACAAGCTTATTAGCAAAAGACCAATCAGTTTGTCCTCCAGGTAATGTTGATGAATTCACATTATTCCTGAACCCTAATAACGTTATAATAAAACTCACATTAACCAGACATTTTTCTCTATGCAGAAATATCAATCAGAATCAGTCTTTAAGAAAGATCAATGTAACTGAACTAAAAAAGTACTAATCCTTCTCATAATTCATCTCTAGTAATCCATAATGCTGATAAAGAAAGTGGAATTGTTATATAAGCCGAAGCTAAAATAATTCTTCTGACATATACTACATAGTACTACAGAGTATTATCTAATGATGGTACCCCCAATCCTTTTAAGGAGTATGACATAAGGAGTATGATTAATAAAGTAGGAGCCTAAGATATTCTTGGCCAAAAAAGAGAGTGGCCATTTTTTACCATCTCCCCAAAGAACATAAAGACGACCAACCTCCTCCCCCACCCTCGCCCCCCCAGTTACCCCAATAATTTAAAGAATTAATTAACTACTAATCTATCGTGTTCAGAAATATGTCATCATCTTCCCATCTTATTTTCTTCCTGCCGCAGACATTTTTTGATTTTTGTTTTAGACTCGCCACCTTCCAAACCACCATAACTTTGTTATTTTTCTTTTCAGAGCCATATGTGGGCTTACTGTTTGCAGGACAAATTGTACTTCATAAAAGTGCCATTTAATATTCTGTATGATGTACTGACAAGCTGGAAAAAAATCAGAATGTGGGAACTGGAGAAAAGTTGACTCTGTGCGACATTCTTACAGGCTTTGTTTTACAGCATTCACTGTGCAGCCAAAATGATGTGTACTCCATGGGTTGGTATGAATCTCAGACATTTCGAAGAGTGGTGATCGGTAAAAAATGGTGGCGCCCATGGTGCCTGCACACGTTAGATGATTCAGTTACATTTAACCACGACATCTACAATGTTAACAGCTACAATTGGTGTTGGCACCGATCACAGCTCCTAGTGGCATTTTGATCAACATTTTCTCTTATATATGCTACTGTCTAGCTGGACTTATTTAGGGTCAGTTCACATGGAGTTTTTTGGCACCGGATTTTGACGCGGAATCCGCCTCAAAATCCGCCGCCAAAACCAGCTCCCATTGACTTCAATGGGTGCCGCTCGCTTCTTTTTTCCGCTAGCTAGTAGTGGAAACAAATCGGATTTCGAACCCCGAACATTTTAGTGTTCGCTCATCTCTAGATATGAATTATAACGTATACTTAAAGGGGCTCTATCACTGTATTTTCACTATTTTAGATAAAACTATGCCTGAATAGCCTTTAAAGAGGCTATTCAGGTCCTGCTAATCGTTTGTTAAAAGACCCCCCATATTAAATGTATATGTAAATGAGCCCTGCGTGCACCGTGGGCATTGCCGTGCACCCCTCACATAATACTCTGTTCATGCCCTTCTCTGTGGTTCTTCCATGTAAGTCCCTCCTCCTGCTTTCGATTCACAGCCTGTAACTGTCTCTTCCCTGCTAGTGGCACAGGAACTTTTATGATGTCACTACTGCTCTGTGATTGGCTTGTCCCTGTGATGACGTCACTCCTAAGTAGTGATCTATGCAGAGCAAGGGATGCATCTCCCTTTTTCTATCATAGCATAGATCTACTGTATACATGGAGATCTATGATAGACACAGGGAAGAGACAGTTAGAGGCTGTGAATCAAAAGCAGGAGGAGGGACTTACATAGAAGAACCACAGAGGAGGGCGTGAACAGAGTATGACGTAAGGGGTGCACGGAACGCCCACAGTGCACAGACAGCTCATTTACATATACGTTTAAAAGGTAATTCATTAAAAGGGAGGGTCTTTTAACAAACAATTAGCAGGACTTGAATAGCCTTTTTAACCCCTTCCTGACAACCGCCGTAATAGTACGGCGCATGTCGGGTGTGTAACTATGGCGACCACCCAGGAGCTGGGAGGCCGCCATACCCGCCGGGTGTCTACTGCTTTAAGCAGTAGACAACCGGCTCTAATTCCTCCGATCGGTCCCCGGTGATCGCCGGCTCCTTGCGCATGCTCCAAGGCCAATGTCATGTTGGAATGACAGCCAGCTCCCAGGGTTGTCTGCAAGCTCTTTCTTTTGCAGGCTGGTCTATGCAGCCTGCAAAAGAAAGGATGATTTTTTGCAATGCATTAGCATTGTAATGCATTGTATAAGTGATCAGACCCCCTGGGGTTCAACACCCCTAGGGGGTCTAATAAATGCAAAAAATAAAAATAAGTAAAAAAAAAATATAAAAAAAATATAAAAAGTATTAAAAATTCAAATCACCCCCCTTTCCCTAGAACACATCTAAAAGTAGTTAAAAACGGGGAGTCAAAAACGAAAATCAAAAAATGCCATAGGCGGGAAAGTGTTAAAGGCTATTTAGGGATATGTTTATCTAAAATAGCAAAAATCCAGTGATAGAGGCCCTTTAATGTCTAATAGTAGAAATGTAATGAACCAATGTATCCAGCCCTGTTATGTGTGATACTGTCTGTTGAGTTGATGTAACTAAGCCAGTCGTGTGTAATACTGTATACTCAATTGATTTATCTAAACTGATCATGTATTATACTTCTTGCTGAGCTACTGTATTGAATTCTTTAAAGTGTGATATTACCTGTTGACTTCTGTATCCATGTCTATCACAAGTAATAATGTCTGATGAGCCACAGTGTCTAATCCTATCATGTCTGATACAGAAACTGTTATATACTGTATAAATTTATCTTATGTGTGCTAAACCAGTGTCTCTAATATTATCATGTTTGAAAATATTTGAAAATTCAGCATGTATACCATATTATGTGGGTTAGTGTCTGCTAAGCCTTTGTATTAAAGTATACAATGTGTAATAACACTGCTGATATATCTAACGCTAGGTTCACACTAGCGTTCGGCAGTCCATTCTGTGGTTTCCGTCTTCTGCATTCAGAAGACGGAAAGCTATCAGACCGGGTCTGGCCGTGAGCGGCGGTGAGCGTTTTATGCTCTCTGCCGCGAAACTGTTTTTTTTTTAAATCAGACACAGAGTACTGCATGTCCGACTCTGTGTCCGGTTTTAAAAAACTGGTTTCGCGGTTTCAAATGAATGGGTTTAAAAGAGTCCTGCAGGTTTCCGTATCCTGCCTCTGTTTTGTGCAGGAAACAGAAACCTGCAGAATGGAGACCGGATGCAGATGTGAACGAGCCCTAAGCAGTAATGCACGTGACCTTATCTTTCAGGCCAGTGCCCCACATGGCGTAAACGCAACAGTTCGACTTGTGTCGGAAACGCCACGGAAAAAAAAAGTGCTGTTTTACAGTCACTGAAGTGACAATGACGGCAAGTCCCATCCCCTCTTTGCGCTAAAATATGTGCTGTGGGCATTTGGCGATTTCCAAAACCAGGACTTTTCACTCTGCCGATTTTAAGCGTAGTCTGCGACGGAGTCTCCTACAGAGACTCCCATGCATGTCTGAACCTAGCCTTACTAATAGCTAGAGATGAGCGAACGCCGTTCGATCGAATATCATGGGGTTCGATGTATTCGTTCACAATCAAATACAAGGCTGCGTACGCAGTAAAAATGCGGGTCCCCTCCCACCTTCCCTGGCATGTTTTTTGCACCAATAACTGTGCAGGGGAGGTGGGACGGGAACTACGACAACGGAGGCAGTGAAAAAAAATTGATAAAACCCATTGGCTGCCGAAAACATGTGACCTCCCATTCATAAGAACGGCCGCCGCCCTATTCGCCATTTTTGCGGTCAGACATAGGGAGAGAAACATATCTGCTGAGGGCTAGATAGCGATTAGCTTCAGACAGGCAGGGAAGAACTAAAGAAGAAAACCAACAGCTCTTCTCAGAGCTATACACTGTACGGACATCAGTCCAGCTTTCCCCGGACGGTGGAAAACAGGGATATACAACAGACACAACTTCATATATAGCGGAGAAACAGCTTTCATTTTTGGCCGTCCGCACACAGAATAGCCAGAATCCACAGCAATTACAAGTTCATATAGAGCTGAAAAAAGCCTTGAATTTTGGGGGAACTTGAAACATAGCATCAATCCACTGCAATTACAAGTTCATATAGCTGGAAAAAGCTTTGAATTTTGGGGGAGCCTGAAACACAGCATCAATCCACAGCAATTATAAGTTCATATAGCTGGAAAAAGCCTTGAATTTTGGGGGGCCTGAAACATAGCATCAATCCACAGCAATTACAAGTTCATATAGCTGGAAAAAGCCTTGAATTTTGGGGGGGCCTGAAACATAGCAGCAATCCACAGCAATTACAAGTTCATATAACTGGAAAAAGCCTTGAATTTGGGGGGGCCTGAAATATAGCATCAATCCACAGCAATTACAAGTTCATATAGCTTGAAAAAGCCTTGAATTTTTTGCGGGGGACCTGAAACATAGCATCAATCCACAGCAATTACAAGTTCATATAGCTGGAAAAAGCCTTGAATTTTGGGGGGGCCTGAAACATAGCATCAATCCACAGCAATTACAAGTTCATATAGCTGTAAAAATCCTTTAATTTTGGGGGGCCTGAAACATAGCATCAATCCACAGCAATTATAAGTTCATATAGCTGGAAAAAGCTTTGAATTTTGGGGGGGCCTGAAACATAGCATCAATCCACAACAATTACAAGTTCATATAGCTGGAAAAAGCCTTGAATTTTGGGGTGGCCTGAAACATAGCCTCAATCCACAGCAATTACAAGTTCATATAGCTGGAAAAAGCTTTGAATTTTGGGAGGGCCTGAAACACAGCATCAATCCACAGCAATTACAAGTTCATATAGCTGTAAAAAGCCTTGAATTTTGGGGGGGCCTGAAACATAGCATCAATCCACAGCAATTACAAGTTCATATAGCTGTAAAAATCCTTTAATTTTGGGGGGCCTGAAACATAGCATAAATCCACAGCAATTACAAGTTCATATAGCTGGAAAAAGCTTTGAATTTTGGGGAGGCCTGAAACATAGCATCAATCCACAACAATTACAAGTTCATATAGCTGGAAAAAGCCTTGAATTTTGAGGGGCCTGAAACATAGCATCAATCCACAGCAATTACAAGTTCATATAGCTGGAAAAAGCCTTGAATTTGTGTGTGTGTGTGGGGGGGGGGGCTGAAAAAAAGCAGCAATCCACTGCATTTACAAGTTCATATAGCTGAAAAAAAAACTTTGAATTTTGGGGGGGCCTGAAAAAAAGCAGCAATCCACTGCATTTACAAGTTCATATAGCTGGGAAAAAAACTTGAATTTTGTTGTTTCTTGAAAAATTGCAGCAATCCACTGCAGTTACTTCTTGCTATATACATGCAAAGCATCTTTTCAGGCTGTGTAACCCAAAACAAGGATACAGAGCAATTAGCTCAGGCTACGTACGCTCAATCCAGATATTTAGGGTGTGTACCCCAAAACCTAGGTGGGAGACACCGAAATTCAGTGAGGTTATGTCCGCTCAATACAGTTGTTCACAGTGTGTAACCCCAAAACCTAGGTGGGAGAGATAGAAATTCAGTCAGACTATGTCCCCTCAATCCAGATAACCAGGGTGTGTAACCCCAAAACCTAGGTGGGAGAGACAGAAATTCAGTCAGGCTATGTCCGGTCAATCCAGATATCCAGGGTGTGTAACCTCAAAACCTAGGTGGGAGAGACAGAAATTCAGTCAGGCTATGTCCGGTCAATCCAGATATCCAGGGTGTGTAACCTCAAAACCTAGGTGGGAGAGACAGAATTTCAGTCAGGCTATGTCTGCTCTTTTCAGTTTTTCACGATGTGTAACCCCAAAACTTAGGTGGGAGACCCAGAAATGCAGTCTGGCTATATCAGCTCAATCCAATTTTTAAGGGTCTACCCCTTGTATTTTTCATTTCTTTCTGTGACATTATTTCAACCAATAGCTCAAGCAGTACAAGCACCGGACACTGGTAC
Source organism: Leptodactylus fuscus (assembly GCF_031893055.1). Lineage (NCBI taxonomy): Eukaryota > Metazoa > Chordata > Amphibia > Anura > Leptodactylidae > Leptodactylus > Leptodactylus fuscus. Next base: position 99,475,707 of record NC_134270.1, read on the forward strand.
TAGAACACTGAAAACTGCTATATAAATGTAGTACAACTGCAGCCATTACTTCTCTGCCCTTTTGAGGAAACCCGCAGTATTCACTTGATATACTTTCAAGGCTTTTTCTCTTTTCTCTTTTGCTGTAATACACAAATCTACTGAAGTTCCTTTGGGCCTCAGTGCTGAGAAAGACATCTGATGTCCCTTGGCGATGCAGTAAGAGAACCATCGACCAACCAAGTGTAGTCAGCTAGCATAGCATTGAGCATGGCTAAACACAGAGAAAAAAAGGGGTACCACTTCCAGAGATAGTAACTTCAGTGCTGCAGTTGCCAATGGTCGGTCACACCAGATGTTCGGATTGTCCTTCATTAAAATTTCCTTATACTTTAGGAAAGAAACTTGTGAGGGTGAAAGGTTGAGAGAGATGACAGCAAACAATCCTTAACTGTACTTGTGTGACTGGGAAGAAAGCCACCAGTTTCCATTGAGAATAGGTAGACATTAGCGACCTGAGTATCAAATATATTGTTTAGTATCACACCGTATTGAGGGGAAGTGGTTCAACAGAGGGAGAGACAGTAAAAAGACTCGAAAAGAGATCCTGGGAGGGGGCAAGGGTGGGATAACTCTGTTGGGAAGATTGGGCATGTTGGTAGGAAGGAGGGGCAGACTCTTGGGTATGAACACGACTGCAGGTAGTGGCTGACCGGCTGCTGTAAAAGCAAGGGGGCGTGCTTGAATTTTGGGGGGCCTGAAAAATAGCAGCAATCCACTGCATTTACAAGTCCATATAGCTGGAAAAAAAACCTTGAATTTTGTTGCTTCTTGAAAAATTGCAGCAATCCACTGCAGATACTTCTTGCTATATACATGCAAAGCAGCTTTTCAGGCTTTGTAACCCCAAAAGAAGGCTACAGAGCAATTAGGTCAGGCTATGTATGCTCAATCCAGATATCCAGGGTGTGTAACCCCAAAACCTAGGTGGGAGAGACAGAATTTCAGTCAGGCTATGTCCGCTCTTTTCAGTTTTTCACGGTGTGTAACCCCAAAACTTAGGTGGGAGACCCAGAAATTCAGTCAAGCTATATCAGCTCAATCCAATTGTGAAGGGTCTACCCCCAAAAGCTAAGTGTGATACACAGCAATTCAGTCAGGCTATATCAGCTCAATCCAATTTTTAAGGGTCTACCCCCTAAAGCTAAGTGTGATACACAACAATTCAGTCAGGCTATATCAGCTCAATCCAATTTTTAAGGGTCTACCCCTTAAAGCTAAGTGTGATACACAGCAATTCAGTCAGGCTATATCAGCTCAATCCAATTTTTAAGGGTCTACCCCCTAAAGCTAAGTGTGATAAACAGCAATTCAGTCAGGCTATATCAGTTCAATCCAATTTTTAAGGGTCTACCCCCTAAAGCTAAGTGTGTTACACAGCAATTCAGTCAGGCTGTATCAGCTCAATCCAATTTTTAAGGGTCTACCCCCTAAAGCTAAGTGGGAGACCCAGAAATTCAGTAAGGCTATATCAGTTCAATCCAATTTTTAAGGGTCTACCCCCTAAAGCTAAGTGTGATACACAGTAATTCAGTCAGGCTATATAAGCTCAATCCAATTTTTAAGGGTCTACCCCCTAAAGCTAAGTGTGATACACAGCAATTCAGTCACGCTATATCAGCTCAATCCATTTTTTTGTTCAATCCAGTATTGTTTGCACTCCATGATGTGAACTATGTCTTTGTCTCTTGAAAAGCAACCCAATATGAAGTCATCCATGTGTGCCAGTGTGTTACTTGGCATGACTTTGCTGCTCCCAACTGTAAGGGTCACTCTCCATTTCCTCCATTTTCCACTCCCCTTCACACCATCTGTGGTGAAGCAATGGGATGCACTGAAGTGCACCCTCAAGCCTCGTGTGGGACAGGGACATCAAATGCCACTCCATCCCCCTCGTCTTCCTCCGCCAGCCAATGGTGCGAAGATGAGAGGAGTGTGCTCTGAATGTTTTCTGCCTAGCAGAGGCTACTTCTCGCTTACGAAAATGGCCACATTTTGACCAGTATATCAGGCACAATGGTGTAGGTTTCAAAGAATCTTTGCACAAATAAGTTGAAAACGTGGGCCATGTGTGGACTGTGTTTGAGTCTGGCAAGCTCCAGATCTGCTACCAGGTTCCTGCCATTATCACACAAAACAAACATGCCTGGCCCCAGGTGTAGCAGGGAAAAACACATTGCCATCTCAGCCAGGATGGCATCCCTGACCACGGAGGCAGTGTGCTGTCTGTCCCCCAAGTTGATGAGCTTCAGCACGTCCTGCTGACATCTCCCCACGCTAGTGTTACAGCGTTTACCGCTTGTAGCTGGGTTGGAGGTTGCAGCGTAGTAGGCTTTCAGTTAACTCCTGCCATGAATTTTGGCTGGGAGAGGAGCTAGGCCAACCCAGTTTGCACCCTGGGCCCAGACTCCACTACATTCACCCTGCCTGTCATTAAAGATAAGCAGCATCCCTGACCACAGGCGCTTGTCCATGCGTCAGTGGTAAAGTGGACCTTGCAGCAAAACGCGGAGCTCTCGGCCCGACTGATGTTATGGGATACATGCAGGCACAAGGCGGGGACAGCACACCAAGAGAAGTAGTAACGGCTAGTCCCAGCATAGGGAGGTGCCCAGCTGCCATCTGGTGACGGAAGGCCTGGGTAACCAGAAGCATAAACGCCAACATCTTCAGGGTCAGCAGTTTTGAGATGAGGCCACTAAAGGCTTGGGCATGTGGGTGGCTTGTGCTGTACTCCTGCCTGCAATGAAACGCCTGGGAGATGGGGAGTGGCTGGGAAGAGGTGTATGATGGTGCAGGCCAAAAGGGCGGATGAGGGTAAACTCCCCAATGTGTCAAGAGACACATGTGTAGGTGTCCTTGCATCATATCCTTGCACCATACTTGGCTGGATTGCACTTTCATTTTGTGCCAAAAAGTGGTCAAGACAGCGATCACTCAGCTAATCCCGTTACACCGTCCATTGCCAACTGCAGCACTGAAGTTACCATCTGTGTAAGTGGTACAACTTGTTTCTCTGCATTTAGCCGTGCTGGATGCTATAGTAGCTGCCTACAGATGTGTGTTTCAGAACTGAGGACACTACCTCTGAGATCCCAAAGGAAGTTGACAAGAGATGTGTAGTGCAGATAAAAAGATGAGAAAATAAGTGTAGGCTGTAGAGAACAGAGGGATCGGAGAGGACAGAGCTGGGGTCGGCCAGGTATTCCCACAACATGTGCCTATACTTGTCCCTCCTGGTGACACTAGGCCCCTCAGTGGCGGTAATTTGGCCAGGGGGGGCCCATTAACGTGTCCCAGACCTAGGTATAAGTCTTGCAATAGGGTAGAGTTTTGCATGCCTTTGTCTCTAGCCACCGTTTTTGCTGCTTAGCTTCCCTCCACATCTACACTACTTTCGCCCCTAGATATCACCCCAGTTTATGCCTCTGCTTCTAGCCACCTTTTTTGTTGATTTAGCTTCCCTCCACATCTACACTGCTTTCGCCCTAGATATCACCCCAGTTTATGCCTCTGCTTCTAGCCACCTTTTTTGTTGATTTAGCTTCCCTCCACATCTACACTGCTTTCGCCCCTAGACATCACCCTTGTTCATGTCGGGTCAGTGGCCTCGTCGTCCACCAACTCCTCTTCCAATTGCTCACTGTCCCCTTACTGCAAACCGCACATAACCACAGCTCGGGCCTGGTCTGCGTTGTACCCTGCGCCCTGCTTAACGCAGCTGCCATACCCGGAGTTTTGATGAGTGCATGCTAATGTTTCGTGTCCAGTGGAAAGGATGGGATAGGATTTCACATAAGTCTGCCACCCATGGAAACTCATGGTGCAGAAACTGCGGGAGCTGACTCTGAGGAACCCTTGGGTTTTGGACATGGTACTCCATCAAGGGTCTCTGCTGCTCACACACTCTACTCAACATGTGGTACGTCGAGTTCCAGCGTGTGGGAACGTCGCACATCAGCCGGTGTTCTGGCAGATGGAGGCGTTGCTGGAGGCTTCGGAGGCTAGCAGCGGCTCCTTTCACCAAGTGCCGCACTTTCACCAGAAGCTCGTGTACATTTGGGTATGTTTTCAAAAAATGTTGTACCACTAAGTTAGACGTGGGCCAGGCATGGAACGTGTTGGAGGCTGGCAAGCTCCAGAGCCGCTACCAGGTTCCTGCCGTTATCACACAAGACAAACATGCCTGGCGCCAGGTGTAGCAGGGAAAAACACATTGCCATCTCAGCTAGGATGGCATCCCTGACCTCGGAGGCAGTGTGCTGTCTGTCCCCCAAGCTGATGAGATTCAGCGTGGCCTGCTGACGTCTCCCCATGCCAGTAGCTGGGGTCGATTCAATGGTGGAGGAGGAGGGTGGTGTTTCAGCACTCCTGCCAGGAATATTGGGCGGGGGATACAAAGCAGGCCACCACAGTTTGCGACCCGGTCCCAGCCTCAACTACATTCATCCAGGCTCACATTAAGGGAGGGCCATAAAAATGAATTTTGGAAGGTCTTACCACATCACACACACACACACACACACACACACACACACAAACACATCCACAATGACAGTTCAGGGTGGGGACTGAAGGATTTCCCATTGTCTATTCCATCTTCAGGTTGTCATGGGCAACGTGATTTAAAGGGGTGCTTGTTAATGTTTGTTGAGCTTAAATTTGGGTTTGTGTCCATCCATTTGGGGAGTAAAGAAGGTTTCCAGGTATTTTCCCACTTTGATAGAGGTTTTTTTGAGTGTGGAAAGTGTGTAGTTGATAGACTGTGATAGTGGGGTAAAACAGTGACTTTGTCATGTTAGATGCCCCCAGGCATGCTTCCCCTGCTGTCCCAGTTACATTGCAGAGGTGTTGGCATAATTTGCTGAGGTGTGATAGTGGACTTGGTGACCCTCCTGAGTCGAATGGTGGGATCCCCTGAAACGAAGCATTTTCTCCCATAGACTATAATGGGGTTCGATATTCATTCGAATAGTTGAATATCGAGATGCTATTCGGAACAAATAACGAACATAGAATATTTTACTGTTTACTCATCTCTACTAATAGCTATATTGTGAGCTTATGTGCACCTGTGTCCTCTGCATCTCTAAGGCACACGGTGGGGGAGGTTATTAAGAGTGACATTCTGTAACCAAGTCCCTGGCTGGTGCAATAGGCACCCAAATGATTAAAATTCTTTGGCCTCTTAATAATTAAAGTATACTCCTGCGCACCAAAACTGAAATCTGGCCAGTCAGGATATAGATTTCATGTTGTTGCTGCAGAATTTGATAAATCCCAAAACAATGGAGACTTCATCGCCTTCTGGGGGATTCAACTTGTGGTTAGTAAATTTCTCTCCTTCTGGCCTAGAGAGAGTAAAGTCAGTTTTACACAATTGTGTGTTAACCGGCGTCTGTGAGTGAGAAGCACGGGTGGCACATGGGCGACACACAGCTGTCACCTGTGTGCTACCCAAGCACCGGCCATGCTTCAGTGGCTCCTTTCATTCAATGAATAAGAGCCACTGAAACAGGGTTGCAAAATCGGACAGGCTATAAAACCAGTTCTATATTTTGCACCAGGACTGTTGGCCCGCACACGTGACCTTGTAATTCACGGTCATGTGTACAGGCTCATAGAAATGAATTGGTCAGTGTGCTATCCTGGAAAAACCCGTATAACACACTGACAATTCATACAGTCATGTGCAAGGTGGCTGACAACTGTACAAAATGGCTCTGAGTGCATCATAAAGACTTGTCTTAACAGGCAACAATCTCTGATCATGAGTTACACTACCCAAAAGTAGCATATTAGAACGTTTTTAAAGGATAGTGGGGAAAAGCCACTTTAACCATAGGACCTGTTCTGCCCACATAGGCAAATTTTATATTGTATGGTAACAGCATCATCTACTGGTCATTCACTGTAACCTCCTTTGCAGCTCTAGCCCTATGCATTATGGGTAGTGCCCGGGTTTTTTCTACTTCCTTCCTCTCCAGCCACCATTTTACATCATCTCTCAGAGTGAGGAGGTCACTCCATGCCACTTCCACCATATGTTTGCTATCAAGCCTATTTCAAGCATAGTCGTTTCACCTTTCCTGTCAACTTACAATAAAGAGGTTTACCACGTCACAAACCTTTTTCTTACGAAGACAGAGGGTTTAGCTACATGTCTATTACACACCTCAGTCTCGTGTATGAGAACAGTATAGGACCAATGGTGCACTTGCATCGGGCTCAATGGCAGTGGGGAACCGTTGGGACAGCCTTATTATGTTGTTTTGTTGGGCTGCCCCAGTTGCATAGAATGATGAAGCAAGTAGCTGTGCCCTCCCTGCTTCATGATTCATCCTCTCCTTCCCTGGAGCTGTGATGTAATGATATAACTAACATCACACCTACAGCTTCCTGAAGACTTGGGACTGAAACAACAGGGGAGCAAGGAGAGGTGAGTATCAGTGGTTCTTCTTATTATTATTAGAAATGAGCGAACAGTGTTCTATCGAACTCATGTTTGATCGGATATTAGGCTGTTCGGCATGTTCGAATCGAACACCGCGTGGTAAAGTGCGCCATTACTCGATTCCCCTCCCACCTTCCCTGGCGCCTTTTTTGCTCCAATAACAGCGCAGGGTAGGTGGGACAGGAACTACGACACCGGTGACGTTGAAAAAAGTAGGAAAAACCCATTGGCTGCCGAAAACATGTGACCTCTGATTTAAAAGAACAGCGCCGCCCAGGTTCGCGTCATTCTGAGCTTGCAATTCACCGGGGACGGACGTTTCCGTCCATTTAGCTAGGGCTTAGAATCTGGGTAGGCAGGGACAGGCTAGGATAGGAAGGAGAAGACAACCAACAGCTCTTGTAAGAGCTAAATTCCAGGGAGAAGCTTGTCAGTGTAACGTGGCACTGACGGGCTCAATCGCCGCAACCCAGCTTTCCCTGGATCCTGAATGGAATACACTGACAGTGTATTCCCGTATACCCTATATATACCCCCGATCCCCATTCCAACGGTGTGCCCCCCCCACCTTCACCCCAGAAATACCCTGCAAGTCCCCTAGCAATAGAATTGGGGCTATATACACCCACTATTTTTGCTACTGCCATATAGTGCCATTGTCTGACTGGGAATTCAAAGAATATATTGGGGTTACATATAACTTCAATTCCAGGGAGAAGCTTGTCAGTGTAACGTGGCACTGACGGGCTCAATCGCCGCAACCCAGCTTTCCCAGGATCCTGAATAGAATACACTGACAGTGTATTCCCGTATACCCTATATATACCCCCGATCCACATTCCAACGGTGTGCCACCCCACCTTCACCCAAGAAATACCCTGCAAGTACCCTAGCAATAGAATTGGGGCTATATACACCCACTATGTTTGCTACTGCCATATAGTGCCATTGTCTGACTGGGAATTCAAAGAATATATTGGGGTTACAAATACCTTCAAGTCCTGCCACTGCCATATAGCGCCAGTTTCCGACTGGGAATGCAAAGAATATATTGGGGTTACAAATACCTTCAAGTCCTGCCACTGACATATAGTGCCATTGTCTGACTGGGAATGCAAAGAATATATTGGGGTTACAAATACCTTCAAGTCCTGCCACTGCCATATAGTGCCAGTTTCTGACTGGGAATTCAAAGAATATATTGGGGTTACAAATACCTTCAAGTCCTGCCACTGCCATATAGTGCCAGTTTCTGACTGGGAATGCAAAGAATATATTGGGGTTACAAATACCTTCAAGTCCTGCCACTGACATATAGTGCCATTGTCTGACTTGGAATGCAAAGAATATATTGGGGTTACAAATACCTTCAAGTCCTGCCACTGACATATAGTGCCATTGTCTGACTGGGCATGCAAAGAGTATATTGGGGTTACAAATATCTTCAAGTCCTGCCACTGCCATATAGTGCCAGTTTCAGACTGGGAATTCAAAGAATATATTGGGGTTACAAATACCTTCAAGTCCTGCCACTGCCATATAGTGCCAGTTTCTGACTGGGAATGCAAAGAATATATTGGGGTTACAAATACCTTCAAGTCCTGCCACTGCCATATAGTGCCAGTTTCTGACTGGGAATTCAAAGAATATATTGGGGTTACAAATACCTTGAAGTCCTGCCACTGCCATATAGTGCCATTGTCTGACTGGGAATGCAAAGAATATATTGGGGTTACAAATACCTTCAAGTCCTGCCACTGACATATAGTGCCAGTTTCTGACTGGGAATGCAAAGAATATATTGGGGTTACAAATACCTTCAAGTCCTGCCACTGACATATAGTGCCAGTTTCTGACTGGGAATGCAAAGAATATATTGGGGTTACAAATACCTTCAAGTCCTGCCACTGCCATATAGTGCCATTGTCTGATTGGGAATGCAAAGAATATATTGGGGTTACAAATACCTTCAAGTCCTGCCACTGACATATAGTGCCAGTTTCTGACTGGGAATGCAAAGAATATATTGGGGTTACAAATACCTTCAAGTCCTGCCACTGACATATAGTGCCATTGTCTGACTGGGAATGCAAAGAATATATTGGGGTTACAAATACCTTCAAGTCCTGCCACTGACATATAGTGCCAGTTTCTGACTGGGAATGCAAAGAATATATTGGGGTTACAAATACCTTCAAGTCCTGCCACTGCCATATAGTGCCAGTTTCTGACTGGGAATGCAAAGAATATATTGGGGTTACAAATACCTTCAAGTCCTGCCACTGCCATATAGTGCCAGTTTCTGACTGGGAATTCAAAGAATATATTGGGGTTACAAATACCTTCAAGTCCTGCCACTGCCATATAGTGCCAGTTTCTGAGTGGAAATTCCCCAAATAATTTGGGGATTCATTCACCCTACATCTCAGGCTCTTGCCATATTCACCCAGGTTGTCAGTGCTGCACCAGCTCGTTCCCAGACAGCTCGGCCCGAAAAACACATTACCTATATAGAGGATTTGGACAATGAAGACAACATGTTCTAAATCTAATGTCTGCACCTTCTCCAAAATTAAAATGAAGGCAGCGTTTAACTTTCAAATAGCACTGCACAAAGGAAGATCTTATCAGCTTGTCTCATGACATGCTACTAAAAAGTGTCATTTGTGTATCTTAATGTAAATATAGTTGTATAAGCTTTGTGGGTTTTAGGCACTGCGAAGCTATTTATTACCACCCGCTCCCTTATAATGATGATGACGCCAAAGTCACTGTGGGTGTTCAGAGCTCACAGCTTTGGTTGACATTTGTCTTGCTCTCTGTCGGTACCAGCTGTCTTTTTGGATACCGTAAAGTTATGTTGACTTTATTAACAGCTATAGAAGCTTTAGCCAGGTTGTGATGGTGTGTAACCCTAACAACACTAAGTGGGATACACATTAATAGTCAGTCTATGTACGCTAAATGTATCACTGAAGTATTTTTTTCCCCTCTCCCCTAATATAAGAAAGGAACAGACATTAGACCTAGACCGGGGTTTGAGGCTTGTAAAAATCCAGTATTATTTGTTCTCCATGATGTGAAATATGTTTTAGACTCTTGAAAAGCAACCCAAGATGAAGTCAGCCATGTGTGCCAGTGTGTTACTTGGCATGCCTTTGCTGGCCCCAACTGTAAGGGTCACTCTCCATTTCCTCCATTTTCCACTCCCCTTCACACCATTTGTGGTGAAGCAATGGGATGCACTGAAGTGCACCCTCTAGCCTCGTGTGGGACAGGGACATCAGATGCCACTCCAACCCCCTCGTCTTCCTCCGCCAGCCAATGGTGCGAAGATGAGAGGAGTGTGCTCTGAATGTTTTCTGTCTAGCAGAGGCTAGTTCTCACTTACGAAAATGGCCCCACTTTGACCTGTATATCAGGCACCATGGTGTAGGTTTCAAAGAAACATGGCACCAACAAGTTGAAAACGTGGGCCATGCGTGGACCGTGTTTGAGTCTGGCAAGCTCCAGATCTGCTACCAGGTTCCAGCCATTATCACAGGCGCAAAAATGCCAGGCCTCAGGTGTAGCAGGGAAAAAAAAATGCCATCTCAGCCAGGATGGCATCCCTGACCTCGGAGGCACTGTGCTGTCTGTCCCCCAAGCTGATGAGCTTCAGCACCGCCTGCTGACGTCTCCCCACACCAGTGTTTTAGCGTTTGCCGCTAGTAGCTGGGGTGGAGGTTGCAGCGTCGTAGGGTTTCAGTCTACTCCTGCCATGAATTTTGGCCTGGGAGAGGAGATAGGCCACCCCAGTTTGCACCAGGGGACCAGACTCCACCACATTCACCCTGCCTGTCCTTAAAGATAAGCAGCATCCCTGACCACAGGCGCTTGTCCATGTGTCGGTGGTCAAGTGGACCTTGCAGCAAAGCGCAGAGCTCTGGGCCCGACTGATGTTATGGGACACATGCAGGCGCAAGGCAGAGACAGCACACCAAGAGAAGTAGTAACGGCTAGGCCCAGCATAGGGAGGTGCCCCAGCTGCCATCTGCTGACGGAAGGCCTGGGTATCCAGAAGCATAAACAAACACCAACATCTCCAGGGCCAGCAGTTTATCGATGAGGCTGTTAAAGGCTTGGGCATGGGGGTGGGTTGTGTTGTACTTCTGCCTGCAATGAAAAGCTTGGGAGATGTGGAGTGGCTGGGAAGAGGCGCATGATGAGGCAGGCCAAAAGGGCGCATGAGGGTGAACTCCCCAATGTGTCAGAGATAGGTGTGTAGGTGTCCTTGCATCATATACTTGCACCATACTTGGCTTTAGAAGTTAATTTTGTGCCAAAAAGTGGTTAAGACAGCGATCCCTCAGCTACTCCCGTTACACTGTCTATTGACAACTCCAGCACTGAAATTACCACCTTTGGAAGTGGACCACCACTTCTAAGATCCCAAAGGAAGTAGGCAAGAGATGTGCAGTGCAGAAAAAAAGATGAAAAAATAAGTGTAGGCAGTAGAGCACAGAGGGATCGGAGAGGACAGAGCTGGTGTCGGCCAGGTATTCCCACAACATGCGCCTATACTTGTCCCTCCTGGTGACACTAGGCCCCTGAGTGGCAGTAATTTGTCCAGGGGGGGCCATTAACGTGTTCCAGACCTAGGAATAAGTCTTCCAACAGGGTAGAGTTTTGCATGCCTTTGCTTCTACCCACTGTTTTTGCTGCTTAGCTTCCCTCCACATCTACACTGCTTTATCCCCTAAACATCACCCCAGTTTATGCCTTTGCTTCTACCCTGTTTTTTTGTTGAATTAGCTTCCCTCCACATCTACACTGCTTTAGCCCCTAAACATCACCCCAGTTTATGCCTTTGCTTCTACCCTGTTTTTTTTGTTGAATTAGCTTCCCTCCACATCTACACTGCTTTAGCCCCTAAACATCACCCCAGTTTATGCCTTTGCTTCTACCCTGTTTTTTTGTTGAATTAGCTTCCCTCCACATCTACACTGCTTTAGCCCCTAAACATCACCCCAGTTTATGCCTTTGCTTCTACCCTGTTTTTTTTGTTGAATTAGCTTCCCTCCACATCTACACTGCTTTAGCCCCTAAACATCACCCCAGTTTATGCCTTTGCTTCTACCCTGTTTTTTTGTTGAATTAGCTTCCCTCCACATCTACACTGCTTTAGCCCCTAGACATCACCCCTGTCCATGTGGGGTCGGTGGCCTCGTCATCCACCAACTCCTCTTCCAATTGCGCACTGCCCCCTTACTGCAAACTGCACATGACCACAGCTTGCCCTGATGGCAACTGTGTCTCATGATCCCCACTGAGGTCCAGACAAGTCGGTGGCGGGTCCAAAACCCCAAAATTGGAAGGAAATGGCGGATGCTGCAGTATTTCTAACACCTGTTCCTGGTGCTCGGGCCTGGTCTGTGTTGTACCCTGCACCCTGCTTAACGCAGCTGCCATATCCGGAGTTGTGATGAGCGCATGCTAATGTTTCGTGTCCAGTGCAATGGATGGGATGGGATTTCACATAAGTCTGCCACCCATGGCCACTCATGGTTGAGCAGCTGAGGGAGTTGACTTTGACGAACCCGAGGGTTTTGGAGTTAGAACTACATCAAAGGTCTGTGCTGCTCACACACTCTGCTCAACACATGATATGTTTAGTGCCAGCAGTGTGGAGACGTCGCACAACAGCAGTTGTTCCAGCAGGTACAGGCGTTGTAGGAGTGCATAGAGGCTAGCAGCGGCAACTATAGACTTTAAAAACTATCCGCACAAGTGCCACACTTTCACCAGTAGCTCAGGAACATTGGGGTACTTTTTTAAAAAGATTAGCAGCAATGAGTTAAAAACGTGGCCCAGGCATGGAATATGTTGCAGGCTGCCAAGCTACAGAGCCGATCCCAGGTTACGGCCATTATCACACATGACAACATGCCTGGGCCCAGGTGCAATGGCAAAAACCACATTGCCGTCTCATCGAGGATGGCATGACTCACTTTGTAGGCAGTGTGCTGTCTGGCCCCCAAGCTTACCCCCAGTTTTTTATGCTTAGCTTGCCTCCACATCCACACTGCTTTTGCCCCTACACATTACCCCTATCCATGCCTGTGCCTCTAGCCATAACTCTGAAAGTGAGGGAGCTGACTCTGAGGAACCCTTGGGTTTTGTAGCTGGTACTCCATCAAAGGTCTCTGCTGCTCACACACCCTGCTCAACATACGGTATCTAGGGTTTGAGCGTGTGGTGACCTCGCACAACAGTAGGTGCTTCAGGCAGATGTAGGCCTTGCTGGAGTGTATTGCGGCTAGCTCCAGGTACTGTAGACTTGGGAAAGTGGGTGTCCAAGTGCCCCACTTTCACCCTTATCTCTGCTAATTTGGGGTATGTTTTTAAAAATCATTGCACCACTACATTGAACACGTGGGCCAGGCATGGAACGTGTTGGAGGCTGGCAAGCTCCAGAGCCCTCCAACAAGACAAAAAAGCCTGGCCCCAGGGGCAGCAGGGATAAACAAATTGCCATCTCATCCAGGATGGCATCCCTGACCTCAGAGGCAGTGTGCTGTCCGTCCCCCAAGCTGATGAGCTTCAGCCCGGCCTGCTGACGTCTCCCCACACCAGTGTTGCAGCGTTTCCAGCTCGTAGCTGGGGTCAATCTAACAGCGGAGGAGGAGGGTGGTGTTTCAGCCCTCCTCCCAGGAATGTTGTGTGGGGAGACAAGTCAGTCTACCACATTTTGCGACCCGGTCCATGCCTCAAGTACATTCAACCACTGTGCCAAGATTAAAAGTTAGCGTCCCTGTCCGCATGCACTTGTCCATTCATAGCTGGTCACGTGGAACTTTTGGGCAAAGCGCTGAACTTAGGGACCGCCTCATGTTTGGGGAAAAGTGCTGGTGTGGACGGCACAGTGAGGTGGCGCAGTAGCCAGCAGGCCCAAAAAGGGCAGAGTGTCCACAAGCCGGGACCCCAACATCTCCTGGGCCAGAATTTTTGAGATGAGGCCGTTGAAGCCTTGGGCATGTGGGTGGGTTGTGCTGTACTTTAGCCTGGAATGAAAGGCCTGGGAGATGGGGAGTCGCATTGCAAAGTGTGTAAACCACACTCAGTTTGTCCTCGACCTATACATTTAGAAATTATCTCCCCCAGCAAGGAACGTGGCCTCGATGGGGGAATTTTTCTAAGGAACTAGAAAAGAGGGCATCTTGGGCCTTGCTGGCTCAGGTCTAGCTTCTGTCATGCAGCTGTCTTCTGCCTCTGGACATCCCTTTGCCTCTAGCCACCTTTTTCCCTGCTTAGCTTGCCTCCACATCCACACTGCTTTTGCCCCTAGACATCACCCCAGTCCATGCCTTAGCTTGTACCCCCAGTTTTTGCTGCTTAGCTTGCCTCCACATCCACACTGCTTTTGCCCCTAGACATCACCCCAGTCCATGCCTTAGCTTGTACCCCCAGTTTTTTCTGCTTAGCTTGCCTCCACATCCACACTGCTTTTGCCCCTAGACATCATCCCTATCCATGCCTCTGCCCCTAGCCATAACTCTGCCACCCCTGGAAACTCATGGTGCAGAAACTTTGGGAGCTGACTTTGAGGAACCCTTGGGTTTTGTAGATGGAACTCCATCAAAGGTCTGTGCAGCTCACACACCCTGCTCAAGATATGGTATTGTAGGGTTTCAGCGTGTGTGAATGACGGACAACAGCCTGTGTTTGGACAGACGTAGGCCTTGCTAGAGTGTTTTTAGGCTAGCAGCGACTCCTGTACACTTGCAAAAGTGGGCGCACAAGCGCCGCATTTTCAACAGTAGCTTCGGTACATTTGGGTATGTTTTCAAAAAACGTTGCACCACTAAGTTAGACGTGGGCCAAACATGGAACATGTTGGAGGCTGGCAAGCTCCAGAGCCGCTACCAGGTTCCAGCCATTATCACAGGCGTAAAAATGCCAGGCCCCAGGTGTAGCAGGGGAAAAAAAATGCCATCTCAGCCAGGATGGCGTCCCTGACCTCGGAGGCACTGTGCTGTCTGTCCCCCAAGCTGATGAGCTTCAGCACCGCCTGCTGACGTCTCCCCACACCAGTGTTTTAACGTTTGCCGCTAGTAGCTGGGGTGGAGGTTGCAGCGTCGTAGGGTTTCAGTCTACTCCTGCCATGAATTTTGGCCTGGGAGAGGAGATAGGGTACCTCAGTTTGCACCCCGGGACCAGACTCCACCACATTCACCCTGCCTGTCCTTAAAGATAAGCAGCATCCCTGACCACAGGCACTTGTCCAAGTGTCGGTGGTCAAGTGGACCTTGCAGCAAAGCGCGGAACTAAGGGCCCACCTGATGTTGAGTGACACATGCTGGTGCAAGGCGGGGACGCCACACCGGGAGAAGTTGTGACGGCTAGGGACGGCATAGCGAGGTGCCACAGTTGCCATCAGGTCCGAGAAGGTGGGAGTTTCAACAAGCCGCAACGCCAACATCTCCTGGGCCAGCAGTTTAGCGATGTTGGCGTTCTAGTCTTGCGTGGGTGGGTGGTTAGCGGTGTATTTCTGCTGGCGCTCCAATGTCTGAGAGATGGTGGGTTGTTGTAAAGAAGCGCCTGATGGTGCCTTTGATGGTGCAGGAGAAGGAGATAAGACAGAAACAGGGGAGGATGAGGGAGAAGTCAACAAAGTGGCGGAGGCAGATGAAGTGATGTCCTGGCTCGTCCTCTGGAGTGCATCGCCAGCACTGTGAGCAGAGGCAGTGGCATGAACGGCGGGCGACGTTTGTCCTGCCGTTGCTGCCTGCCACTGATTCCAGTGCTTGGATTCCAAATGACGGTGCATTGAAGTGGTGGACAGGTTGCTCTTCTCAGGGCCCCTACTCGATTTCGAGAGGCAAATTGTGTAGACAACACTATATCTGTCCTCGGCGCATTCCTTGAAAAAACTCTACACCTTCGAGAAACGTGCCCTCGATGGGGGAGTTTTTCTGGGCTGGGTACAAAAGGGAACATCTTCGGACATTCCGGGGCTGGCCTGGCTTCGGCAAAGCAGCTGACCTCTGCCTCTGGACCTATCTCTGCCTCTAGCTACCCTTTTTGGTGCTGCACCTGCCTCAACATCCACACTACTTTCCCAGCTTGACATCCGCCTTGTCCAGGTGGGGTCGGTGTCCTCGTCGTCCACCACCTCCTCTTCCAACTCCTGTCTCGCCTCCTCCTCCTGCACAATGCGCATGTCAACTGGCTGCCCTGACAGCAACGGCGTCTCATCGTCGTCGATGAGGGTGAGTTGCTGGTCATCCGCCACCAAATCGACCGGAGATGGAGGAGACTCTAGTGTTTGAGCATCTGGACACAGATACTCGTCTGTTAGGTCCATGGAATCGCGAAATGGAGGGGCAGGTTGCGGTACAGTCAAAGGAAGGGAGAACAGCTCTGGGGAGCAGGGACAGTTGGGGTTATTGTTCTGGGAAGATTGGGAATTTTGGGTGGAAGGAGGACAAGACTGTTGGGTAAGAGGAGGTAGAGGCTGACTGGCTGGTGGACAATGTGCTTTAAGCGTTATCCGACAGCCATTGCAAGACCTGTTCCTGGTTCTCGGGCCTACTAAGGTTTGTACCATTCAGCCTAGTTAATGTGGAACTTTTGTGCAAAGCGCAGAACTTAGGGCCCGCCTGATGTTAAGGGACACACGCTGGTACAAGGCTCAACTCACCCTAAGGGCCAAAAACACTGCTGGTGCAAGGCTCTACTCATGCCAAGGGCCTCAATCTCTGCTGGTAGCTCAGCTTAAGGTCCTGTAACTTTGTTTGGAAGGGCTCATGTTAAGGGCTGAAAAGTGAATTTTGGAAGGTCTTACCACATCACACACACACACACACACACACACATACACACTCAAAATGACAGTTAAGGGTGAGGGCTTTTGGATTTCCCATTGTCTATTCCATCCGTGGTTGTCATGGGGAACGTGATTTAAAGGGGTGGTTGTTACTGTTTTTTGAGCTTAAATTGGGGTTTGTGTCCATCCATTTGGGGAGTAAAGAAGGTTTCCAGGTATTTTCCCACTTTGATAGAGGTTTTTTGAATGTGGAAAGTGTGTAGTTGTTAGGCTGTGATGTTGGGGTAATAGAGGGTCTTTGGTGTGTTAGATGCCCCCAGACATGCTTCCCCTGCTGTCCCAGTGTCATTCCAGAGGTGTTGGCATCATTTCCTGTGGTGTCATAGTGGACTTGGTGACCCTCCAGACACGGATTTGGGTTTCCCCCTTAACGAGTATCTGTTCCCCATAGACTATAATGGGGTTCGAAACCCGTTCGAACACACGAACAGTGAGCGGCTGTTCAAATCGAATTTCGAACCTCGAACATTTTAGTGTTCGCTCATCTCTAATTATTATTATTATTATTATAATTGTGTAGTAGGAGAGGGACATTAAACTGTGGGGACACTTCAGGGGAACTTTAACCCTTTCCTGGGTGGAACTTTAGTTGCAAAGGATGTATGTAATATATCCTCACTACTAATGCCAATTTCTCAGGATTAGTTAGGGCTATAAAGGTTATCAAGGATACATTTTAAATATGAGAATTTCATCTTTAAAATGATACCAGTATCATCATGTTGCTGATGAAAACAATGACTGGCATTGAGATCCCAATGCAGATCTCAATTCCCGACAGCGTTTTTAACAGCAAATTGCTCGGAATCTGTAAGAACGATCATGATGATCTTGAGATTCTCATCTTTAAAATTAATCCAAGGTCATCTCCATAGCCCTAATGGACCCTGAGATATGTCCTCATCCCCTTCCTGCCTCAGGTAGCATCTTAGAGCAGCGGTAGGAGGAAGGAGGGACAGAAGCAGCATTATCTGTGTATAACCAACCTGTATGTGACCTCAGTGGGGGGCTAGCAGGGACTTCTGTCCATGTTATCCCCTCTGCTATCCATCAGAGCGCATACTATACTTTTGATTTCTGATCATTATACAGTCCTATGAAAAAGTTTGGGCACCCCTATTAATTTTAATCATTTTTAGTTCTAAATATTTTGGTGTTTGCAGCAGCCATTTCAGTTTGATATATCTAATAACTGATGGACACAGTAATATTTCAGGATTGAAATGAGGTTTATTGTACTAACAGAAAATGTGCAATATGCATTAAACCAAAATTTGACCGGTGCAAAAGTATGGGCACCTCAACAGAAAAGTGACATTAATATTTAGTGGATCCTCCTTTTGCAGAGATAACAGCCTCTAGTCGCTTCCTGTAGCTTTTCATCAGTTCCTGGATCCTGGATCAAGGGATTTTGGACCATTCCTCTTTACAAAACAATTCAAGTTCAGTTAAGTTTGATGGTCGCCGAGCATGGGCAGCCCACTCTCAAATGATCTGAAAACAAAGATTGTTCAACATAGTTGTTTATGGGCAGAATACAAAAAGTTGTCTCAGAGATTTAACCTGTCAGTTTCAACTGTGAGGAACATAGTAAGGAAATGGAAGACCACAGGGACAGTTCTTGTTAAGCCCAGAAGTGGCAGGCCAAGAAAAATATCAGAAAGGCAGAGAAGAAGAATGGTGAGAACAGTCAAGGACAATCCACAGACCACCTCCAAAGAGCTGCAGCATCATCTTGCTGCAGATGGTGTCACTGTGCATCAGTCAGCAATACAGCGCACTTTGCACAAGGAGAAGCTGTATGGGAGATTGATGAGAAAGAAGCTGTTTCTGCAACCACGCCACAAACAGAGCCCCCTTAGGTATGTAAAAGCACATTTGGACAAGCCTGTGGACTGTTGAAACAAAGATTGAGTTGTTTGGTCAGACAAAAAGGCGTTATGCATGGCATCCAAAAAAAAAACAGCATTCCAAGAAAAACACTTGCTACCCACTGTAAAATTTGGTGGAAGTTCCATCATGCTTTGGGGCTGTGTGGCCAATGCCGGCACCGGGAATCTTGTTAAAGTTGAGGGCCGCATGGATTCCACTCAGTATCAGCAGATTCTTGAGAATAATGTTCAAGAATCAGTGACGAAGTTGAAGTTACGCCGGGGATAGATATTTCAGCAAGACAATGATCCAAAACACCGCTCCAAATCCTCAGGCATTCATGCAGAGGAACAAGTACAATGTTCTGGAATGGCCATCCCAGTCCCCAGACCTGAATATCATTGAACATCTGTGGGATGATTTGAAGCGGGCTGTCCATGCTCGGCGACCATCAAACTTAACTGAACTTGAATTGTTTTGTAAAGAGGAATGGTCCAAAATCCCTTCATCCAGGATCCAGGAACTGATTAAAAGCTACAGGATGCGACTAGAGGCTGTTATCTTTGCAAAAGGAGGATCTACTAAATATTAATGTCACTTTTCTGTTGAGGTGCCCATACTTTTGCACTGGTCAAATTTTGATTTAATGCATTTTCTGTTAGTACAATAAACCTCATTCCAATCCTGAAATATTACTGTGTCCATCAGTTATTAGATATATCAAACTGAAATGGCTGCTGCAAACACCAAAATATTTAGAACTAAAAATGATTAAGATTAATAGGGGTGCCCAAACTTTTTCATAGGACTGTATATATTGGATAACATAATACTCCTCTGAACCTAATCATAGAGGTATTCTTATGTAATACCCCTCTGAACATAAGCAAAGAAGTTAGACCAAAAGAGTCACACCAAACACTTACACAACACATACACAAAGTCATCAATAAAGTTTACATTTTTTCACTGTCCCTGTCCTGTCCATACCTGATCCTTATAAGGTAAAATACATTGACCACCTCTCTAGCGATATCCATTACACGCTAAAATAATAGCAATAATAATTATTACTAGAGATGAATGTATAAAATATTTCTGACAGGCAGAAAAGTTCCATCAGTCAGATAACACATTGTTACCCATTGATTGTCACCATATAATATCAAAGTTTTTGCTGATTTCAAATAGGTATAATAGAAGGTGATGAAAGAGGGGGGAGGCCCACACATGACACCTTTGCAATAGACCCATCAATGTTTTAAAACGCCCCTGGGAAAAGCACTTGTACACTCTCTTGTGGCAAGACCCAATGTCTATTTAGACCACTCCTGTCATATCTGTAAATGACATAACTGTATGCCAGGTATTGCACAGTCTGACATTTCTATTAGAGATGAGCGAACACTATTCGGAACAGCCGTTCCGAATAGCATGCTCCCATAGAAATGAATGGACGTAGCCGGCACGCGGGGGGTTAAGCGACCGGCCGCTGGCAAAGTCTACGTGCCGTCCGCTTCCATTCATTTCTATGGGAGCATGCTATTCGGAACGGCTGTTCCGAATAGTGTTCGCTCATCTCTAATTTCTATACTTCTGCGTTATATTTTTGTCAATTATTGTAATTTCTTTTCATGGGCCAGATACAATGTAACAGTTTTCCTATGTAATTGTAACATGTTGGTTTACCATTACATTTAGGTGCTGGGTTTGTAGTTGCTTAGTAATAAGGAACACTGTGGGAGTTTGTATCTTAATAGTGGATTATTATACCCAGAGCACGTACAGTACATTAAATTATAATATAATGTACATGGACTAACTCCTAGAGTAAGCGGGTAACCCCCTCCTTCCACCCTAGTGACTCACAGCAACATTAAAATTCAGTCACAATACTGTGTATCTCATTTGTGCCTGCCCCTGCATTATATATTATACATACAGCTAGTCAGGAGGCGCTGGGCCAGGCTGATGTCATATATTTGAGCTGTCATATACAGTGTTGGCCAAAAGTATTGGCACCCCTGCAATTCTGTCAGCACTGTGACCAGGGGGCCCTAGAAGACGAGACCCACTTCCTGCTACACTGCACCAAATACTCAGCTGTGAGGGCCGTCTACTTCCAAAGACTCTCTGCCCACATCCCAGACTTCATATCTGCAGACGAGAAGAGGAAACTCTACATCCTACTGGGAGAAGAAGAGGCCACTGTGGAGATCGCTGCCCAATACGTGTCCAGCTGTCACCAAACAAGAGGAAGATGAGACCCCACGGACTGTTATACCCCAAACAAAACACCCCCATATAGCGGCCACCAGCTAAGAGGAAGATGAGACTCCACGGACTGTTATACCCCAAATCAACCACCCCGCCCCCCATACCCACCACTCCCCCCCCCCCCCCCGACTCCAACTCCCCCCCACACTTTACTAACTTTGGCAATGCCAAATATCTGTTCGGATGTGCCAATAAAGCCTGTTTGATTTGATTTGATTAATACTCATTTTCTTCCAGTAAATGATTGCAAGCACAAACTCTTTGGTATTAATATCTTCATTTATTTTGCTTGCAATGAAAAAACACAAAAGAGAATGAAAAAAAGTCAAATCATTGAACATTTTACACAAAACTCCAAAAATGACAAAAGTATTGGCACCCTCAGCCTAATACTTGGTAGCACAACCTTTAGACAAAATAACTGCGAACAACCGCTTCCGGTAGCCATCAATGAGTTTCTTACAATGCTCTGCTGGAATTTTAGGCCATTCTTCTTTGGCAAACTGCTCCAGGTCCCTGAGATTTGAAGGGGGCCTTCTCAAAACTGCCATCAAGAGATCTCTCCACAGGTGTTCTATGGGATTCAGGTCTGGACTCATTGCTGGCCACTTTAGAAGTCTCCAGTGCTTTCTCTCAAACCATTTAGTGCTTTTTGAAGTGTGTTTTGGGTCATTGTCCTGCTGGAAGACCCATGAACTCTGAGGGAAACCCAGCCTTCTCACACTGGAGCCTACATTAGGCTGCAAAATTTGTTGGTAGTTTTCAGACTTCATAATGCCATGCACACGGTCAAGCAGTCCAGTGCCAGAGGCAGCAAAGCAACCCCAAAACATCAGGGAACCGCCGCCATGTTTGACTGTAGGAACCGTGTTCTTTTCTTTGAAGGCCTCTTTTTTTCCTGTAAACTCTATGTTGATGCTTTCTCAGGTAAGTTTTGGCAAACTCCAGCCTGGCTTTTTTATGTCTCTGGGTAAGAAGTGGGGTCTTCCTGGGTATCCTACCATACAGTCCCTGTCAGGATACGGAGTCGCCGCGGTCTCCTTGCTGCGCGGCGTCTCCCTGGGAGACGTGTTAGGAGTTCTATTGGGTGTGCTTAGGTCATTAAGGGTTAATCTTTTCCTTGCTCTCAGTCTCCATGCCATTAGCCATCAGGTGAGTTCTCTGCTGCTATTTAAACCCCACCCAGGCATGGATCCTTGCCAGCCATTCACTTTGTGTTTCCTGGTTCCCCTGCTCAGTCTGATTCCCTGTCTGTTTGTATTCAGTCTGTTCCTTGGTTTGTATCCCAGCTTGTATTTTTGACTATCCCTTGTCTTATGATTCGGTACCTTTATTATTATCTCCTGGCTCGACCTCTTGCTCATCTGACCTCGCCTTCTCTTCTGTGTCTTGCTGGGACTTGTGGTCCTCCCTGGTTCCATGCTGTTTAGTCTTTTGTTTTGCATTGCATTTACACTGTGCTTTCTGTTTAGGTGTGACCCCCGTGACTCCAGTCCCTAGCACTTTCAGGGCCTCCTCTTCCCTTATCCTAGCCACCGGGATAGAAGCGTAAGGAGTCGTGGTAGGCGCACTTCAATTAGGAAGTGCATTCGTCTGCCTCATCTCAGATACTACAGCATAGTCATAGCCGCAGGGCCTACGACCCCTTTTGTCATTAGTTGCACAGTGTTGCTTTCCCAGCTGTGTCACTTTGCACTGACAGACACTGACTCCAATCCTTACATAATGGCTGGCCCTTACCCTAGGCAGACCGCCCGGCGCTCCGTAACTGACCGCCTGGACGAACTGTCAAGGCAGGTGCAGGGCATGGCTGGGTTAATTAACCAAGTCTCGCAGCGTCTGGATGCTTTGCCTGATCCAGCATCAGCCGCTGCAGGTTCTTCTATTCAAACACCAGTTTTTCCCATATTGAATACCCGTCAGGATCCTAAAATGCTCTTGCCTGACCGTTTTGACGGTAAACCAGACAGATTCCAAACCTTTCGGGAATCTTGCCATTTATTTTTTCGTTTTAATTTCCTTTCTTCTGAAGCAGAGCAGGTGGCATTAGTGGTGTCCCTTCTACGAGGGTCACCACAAGACTGGGTCTTGGCTCTACCTGCTGGAGCTCCTGAATGGAATTCGTTAAGTAATTTTTTTCAAACATTAGGTCAGATTTATGATGAGTAATATAGTATGATAATAGAGTTGCCTTGGCCGAGTCCCATCTGTTGTCTATTCAGCAGGGAGTTAGAACTGCCGAGGACTATTGTACGGAGTTTCGTCAGTGGAGCTCTCAGTCAGGGTGGACAGACAGACCTTTGTTAACCCTTTTTAGACAAGGCTTATCTGATTCTGTAAAAGATGCTCTAGTAAGTCATCCAGTCCCTGAAAATCTAGGAGACTTTATGTCCTTGGCTATTTCTATTGATAGGAGTCTTAGGGAAAGGCGTAGAGAGAAATTAAGCAAACCTGGGTCCTCAGCTAAATCCTGGTCTGTCCTTTCGGAACCTATACCTCCTTCTGCTGTTCCTACCTCTTGTTCTATTCCTGAAGAAGAACCAATGATATTGGGGTCCACATCCTCCTCCAGGAGAAAGTATTGCCTAGAAAACGCTCTGTGTCTGTATTGCGGCAAGCCTGGACATATCCTGAGAAACTGTCCAACCAGACCTAAACCACCACCGGGAAACGCCAATGCCTGAGTGATTTCCGGGAGGGTCACTCAGGCACACTGGTACCTCCTAATAATATTGAGAAATGTTTACTCCCTGCTATTCTTGTTAATGGTAATAAAACTTTTGCATGTCAGGCGATGGTGGATTCAGGTGCCGCCATGAACTTCATCCATGAAGTGGTGGCGCAAGCTCTAGGAATTGAATTAATTCCCTTGAAATGCCCATTTCAGGTATCTGGAGCAGATCTAACCCCTTTGTCTGAAGGGAAAATCTTAGCCCGTACTGCTGAGGTGCAGTTTTGTGTCGGCAGTTTACATGTTGAAAAAGTGTCATTTTTTGTTATGAAAAAACTGGCTGCAGACGTTATTCTTGGTTTACCCTGGTTGCGTGTACATAATCCAGTGTTTGATTGGGAAACTTCTGAGTTGGTTAGATGGGGAGATTCTTGTACTTCTCATATTAATACTATTTGTACTATCAAAAATGGTATCAAAATTCCGGAATTTATTACCGAGTTCAAAGACGTCTTTGACGAGCTCAGTGCGGAGGCCTTGCCTCCACATCGACCTTATGACTGCGCAATTGATTTGGTTCCTGGAGCTAAACTACCCAAAGGTCGCATTTTTAACCTTTCAGCTCCAGAGCGCGAGTCCATGTGCCAGTACATTAAAGAGAGCCTATCTAAAGGACATATCCGACCTTCAGTTTCTCCTGTGGGGGCGGGGTTTTTCTTCGTTGAAAAAAAAGATGGTGGCCTCTGACCTTGCATTGACTACAGGGAATTGAATAAAATTACGGTCAAAGACCAACATCCTCTGCCACTCATCCCGGATCTTTTTAACCAGGTGGTGGGGGCTCGGTGGTTTTCTAAAATTGACCTCCGCGGAGCTTACAACTTGATTCAGATAAGAGACGGGGATGAGTGGAAAACCGCATTTAATACCCCTGAAGGTCATTTTGAATACCTAGTTATGCCTTTTGGTTTGAGCAATGCTCCGGCGGTATTTCAACGTTTTGTGAATGACATTTTTAGGGATCTGTTAGGTAGATATCTAGTAATTTATTTAGATGACATCCTCATATTCTCACCGGACTGGGAGTCACATCAGCAACATGTAAAAGAGGTTCTTCTTAGGCTACGTCAAAACCACCTCTGTGCTAAGTTATCCAAGTGTCAATTTGGAGCCGAGAAGATAGGTTTTTTGGGATACATCCTTACTCCTGGTACCATTGGTATGGATCCCAGAAAGGTATCTGCAGTACTTGAATGGGAGAAACCTACTACCTTAAAAGAAGTTCAGAGGTTTCTAGGTTTCGCCAACTATTACCGAAAATGTATCCGAAATTTTTCTTCTATTGTTAAACCTCTCACCGATTTGACCAAAAAGGGGGAGGATCCTGCCTCCTGGACACCAGAGACGGAGGTAGCGTTCGCCACCTTAAAACAACTCTTTACTTCTGCCCCAGTCCTGGTCCATGCTGATCTTGAATTACCCTTTATTGTAGAGGTTGACACTTCAGAAGTAGGTGTAGGAGCCGTCCTGTCTCAGGGCACTGAACCATTTACCAACCTCCAACCTATCGCCTACTTTTCCAGGAGGTTCTCCACTACCGAGGCCAATTATGATGTTGGCAATAGAGAGCTTCTGGCGATTAAGTGGGCCTTTGAAGAGTGGAGACACTTCCTGGAGGGGGCCAGACATAAAATTACTGTACTAACTGACCACAAAAACTTATTATATTTAGACAAGGCAAAAAGATTAAATCCCCGTCAAGCCAGGTGGGCTCTATTTTTCACTAGGTTTCACTTTGTAATTACCTACCGTCCCGGCTCAAAGAATACTAAAGCAGATGCCTTGTCTAGAAGTTTTGGTCTTAGTGGTAGTTCTGATGGGGAACCTGAAAATATACTTGCTCCTGGGGTGGTAGTGGCAGTTTTGACCTCGGATCTTGAAACCCGTATTCTCAACACTCAGGATGCTGCCCCTAGTGCGCTACCGCCAGGTAAATTGTTTGTTCCTAGCCACCTCCACTTGGAGCTCTTAGAGGAGATCCACTCCTCTGTTCTGGCGGGTCATCCAGGCATTGCTGGTACTGGGAATCTGTTATCACGAACATATTGGTGGCCATCTTGGCAGCGAGATGTTAAAAATTTTGTTCATTCTTGCGAGACCTGTGCCAGATCTAAGGTGCCCCATGAACTTCCAGCGGGTCTTTTACATCCACTCCCGCTACCCGATCGACCCTGGTCACACATCTCCATGGATTTTATTACCGATCTCCCGTCCTCTAAAGGGAAATCGGTAATTTGGGTTGTAGTAGATCGTTTTTCTAAGATGTCCCACTTTGTTGCCTTGAAAAAATTGCCTTCAGCTAAATTGTTGGCCTGGTTGTTTATCCTACACATTTTACGTCTGCATGGTATTCCTTCAAATGTGGTGTCGGACAGGGGCGTACAGTTTGTGTCCAGGTTTTGGAAAGCCTTTTGTAACAGGTTGGGAGTCTCTCTTTCTTTTTCCTCAGCCTTCCACCCAGAGACTAACGGTCAAACAGAGAGATTGAATCATTCTTTGGAACAGTATTTGAGGTGCTTTGTGTCTGATTGCCAAGATAAATGGAGTGAATATTTGCCCATGGCTGAATTTGCACTAAATAATCCTGTCAACTCCTCGACTCGGTCGTCTCCTTTCCACATTAACTATGGTTTTCACCCCAGATTCTCCTCAGGAACAGGCAATGAATTCGCCTTTTCCTCAGTAGAGGACGTTGCTAAATCTCTCTGTACTGTATGGGCTGAAAGCCTGGCATCGCTGAGAAAAGCCCAGGCTAATCAAGTCAATTTCGCCAACAGAAAGCGCTGCCCTGGACCTGACTTTGTGGTGGGTGACAAGGTCTGGTTATCCACTAAAAATCTCCAACTTCGTGTTCTATCTACTAAATTTGCCCCACGTTTTATTGGTCCATATCCCATTTCTGAAATAATCAACCCTGTGTCATTCAAATTATCACTTCCTAGGTCCCTCCATATTCACCCAGTTTTTCATAAGTCCCTACTCAAAAAGTATGTTCCGGCAATGGTCACTCGTTCCCCACCCGAACCAGTGATCGTTCAGGGGGAACTAGAGTATGAGGTGGAACGGGTCATTGATTCACGCAGAGTGCGGAATTCCCTTCAGTTCCTCATACATTGGAAGGGGAATGGACCAGAGGAGCGTGTTTGGGTGGCAGCCAGAGACCTTCACGCTCCTAGATTGGTGGAGAAGTTTTACCGTTCTTACCCTACTAAGCCAGGGGGTCCTCTTGAGGGTCCGGAGGCCCCTCCTCAAAGGGGGGGTACTGTCAGGATACGGAGTCACCGCAGTCTCCTTGCTGCGCGGCGTCTCCCTGGGAGACGTGTTAGGAGTTCTATTGGGTGTGCTTAGGTCATTAAGGGTTAATCTTTTCCTTGCTCTCAGTCTCCATGTCATTAGCCATCAGGTGTGTTCTCTGCTGCTATTTAAACCCCACCCAGGCATGGATCCTTGCCAGCCATTCACTTTGTGTTTCCTGGTTCCCCTGCTCAGTCTCATTCCCTGTCTGTTTGTATTCGGTCTGTTCCTTGGTTTGTATCCCGGCTTGTATTTTTGACTATCCCTTGTCTTTTGATTCGGTACCTTTATTATTATCTCCTGGCTCAACCTCTTGCTCGTCTGACCTCGCCTTCTCTTCTGTGTCTTGCTGGGACTTGTGGTCCTCCCTGGTTCCATGCTGTTTAGTCTTTTGTTTTGAATTGCATTTACACTGTGCTTTCTGTTTAGGTGTGACCCCCGTGACTCCAGTCCCTAGCACTTTCAGGGCCTCCTCTTCCCTTATCCTAGCCGCCGGGATAGAAGCGTAAGGAGTCGTGGTAGGCGCACTTCAATTAGGAAGTGCATTGGTCTGCCTCATCTCAGATATTACAGCATAGTCATAGCTGCAGGGCCTACGACCCCTTTTGTCATTAGTTGCAGTGTTGCTTTCCCAGCTGTGTCACTTTGCACTGCCTGACCCTGACTCCAATCCTTACAGTCCCTTTTTCATTCAGACGACGACAGATACTACGGGTTGACACTGTTGTACCCTTGGACTGCAGGGCAGCTTGAACTTGTTTGGATGTTAGTCGAGGTTCTTTATCTACCATCCGCACAATCTTGCGTTGAAATCTCTCCTCAATTTTTCTTTTCCATCCACATCTAGGGGGGTTAGCCATAGTGCCATGGGCTTTAAACTTCTTGATGACACTGCACACAGTAGACACAGGAACATTCAGGTCTTTGGAGATGGACTTGTAGCCTTGAGATTGCTCATGCTTCCTCACAATTTTGCTTCTCAAGTCCTCAGACAGTTCTTTGGTCTTCTTTCTTTTCTCCATGCTCAATGTGGTACACACAAGGACACAGGACAGAGGTTGAGTCAACTTTAATCCATTTCAACTGGCTGCAAGTGTGATTTAGTTATTGCCACCACCTGTTAGGTGCCTCAGGTAAGTAACATGTGCTGTTAATTAAATAAATTAGAGAAGCATCACATGATTTTTCAAACAGTGCCAATACATTTGTCCACCCCCTTTTTTATGTTTGGTGTGGAATTATATTCAATTTGGCTTTTTGACAATTCTTTTTGTGGTTTTCCATTGAAGACAAATTAAATGAAGATAATAATACCAAAGAATTTGTGATTGCGATCATTTTCTGGAAGAAAATGAGTATTATCTGACAGAATTGCAGGGGTGCCAATACTTTTGGCCAACACTGTAACATGCATTGCCTGGGTGAGCTGTAAGGAAAAGTTTTTCTGCTTTTTGAAAATTATAAATATTCTTACCTTACAAATTTGATCTCCATAGACCCTTGTCATTCCATGTCAACTCGCAACTATGTACATTGCACATCAAATTATGTCACTATGGATTGGTCACCGCAGTCTTGTAACATGCTGTCACTCCCACTTAACAGACACAACAAGATGAATGGTAGATGAAGGGGAAATCTTATGTCGCTTTAAATAACTAAATACATTAATAAATATATTTTTCATCTTAACAATACAGGAACATTTTCTTCAGAGAACTCTACATTTTTCCTCTATTATTCCTTCTGGAAATACATGAATACATCTAAGGTATACCTTTTGTGGTATTAACCTTAGATACTGTGATCTATGGCCCAGGAATTACATGGAATTTGTTACTCGATCAGTCACTATTGGCTATAATCACGGTCGGCTAGCCTGGATTCACATGAATAACGTGCCAATTACTTCCTTGTCGGTCCTGTCATTGCTGAGTTATTAGATTATTTGCTGATACGCTAATGGGTTATTGCAACACATACTGTACCTACCCATTGCCTATGATTGATAGAACCTACACAGTGGTGTAACTACCGGGGTAGCAGGGGTAGCGACAGCCATTACCCCTGCGGTTTTTTCCTTTACTTAATAGGCCATTACGGGCGCTAGTTACTTACCGATCCTGGCAGTGTACAGTGTACACTGTATAAAAAGACACATACTGTATGCATGTTTTTCTCACTATCTGACAAAGTTACAAAGCCTCCCATTGATTTCAATGTGTAGCACGCATAAGTCGGCACCCATTGAAATCAATGGGATCTGTTTTGAGCAGCGCGTTACTCCGTGAGAACGGAGCCTAACATTTTGGGAAAGTCTAAAGAAATCAGGAAGTGAATTGTGGACTTGCACAAGTCTGGTTCATCCTTGGTTGCAATTTCCAGATACCTTAAGGTGCCTCATTTATCTGTACAAACAATTATATGCTAGTACAAACAAGATGGGAATGTTCAGTCATCATACCGCTCAGGAAGGAGACGAGTTCTGTATTCCAGAGACGAACTTGTTTTGGTACGAAATGTGCATAATAACCCAAGAACAAAAGTAAAAGACCTTGTGAAGATGTAAAGCTGGTAAGAATGTGTCATTATCCACAGTGAAAGGAGTACGGTATCGGCTGCAAGGCCACTCTGCCAGGAAGAAGCCATTACTCCAAGAGAAACAGAAAAAAAAGCCAGATTAATGTTTGCAGATGTACACAGAAAGAAAAACCTTAATTTTTGAAGTCGTCCTGTGGTCTCACGAAATTAAAGTTGAACTGTTTGGCCATAATCGTTACAATGTGGCTTAAGGATAAAAAAAAAAGTTAATGTTTTGGAGTGGCCATCACAAAGACCTGATCTCAATTCTATTGAAAATTTATGGGCAAAGCTGAAAAGGCACATGTAAGCAATGCGGCCTACAAATATGGCTCAGTCACACCAGTTCTGCTAGGAGGAGAGAGGATCAAAACACTTGACCCATCATACAATTTAAGGGCCATTGTACCAAATACTAATGAAATGTATGTAAACTTTTGATTTTGGAGAAAGTAATAAAAATGCCTTTAAAAAAAATAGACTATCTCATTATTCTGGTATTTGGCAAATATAAGTAATTTTGGTAATCCTAATTGACCTAAAATTGGAAAAGTTTATTCTGAGTTCATGCAGATAGTGAGAAAAACATTCATACGTGTCTTTTTATATAGTGTATGTAAACTTCTGGTTTCAACTGTATGCCTGTTTTGAAAAATGAGACCTGGTCCTTAAGGTAGTTTTAGGTGTCTTCAAGGGGTTGAATATGTACCCCAAAATGATGCCAGCTCTATCATCAGAAAAATAAAAAATATTATGACTCTCAGAAGAGGGCAATGTAAAAACAATTAATTTTTCAATAAATGGTTTATTATTCTGCAAAATTAGTAATACATGAATACATGAATATGCATTAGTTATAGCCATAATCATTCCGATCTGTAGAATAAAGCAATATGTTACTTATGCTGTATGATGAACAGCAAAAAATTTACAGCACTAAAAAAATCAATGTCACCTCCATTGTGCCCTGCTGTGTAGCCAAACAGCAATTTGTGTTAGAGTTGGTTCACACTAGTGCTTATATTCGTCTGGAAGGAGTCCGCATGGACACCCCCCGTACGGAATACAATTGCATT
The DNA here is from genome assembly GCF_031893055.1 of Leptodactylus fuscus. Classification (NCBI taxonomy): domain Eukaryota; kingdom Metazoa; phylum Chordata; class Amphibia; order Anura; family Leptodactylidae; genus Leptodactylus; species Leptodactylus fuscus. Next base: position 99,505,898 of record NC_134270.1, read on the forward strand.
TGCAAGCGATGTGCTGTCAAAGCACACGGACCCCATAGACTATAATGGGTTCCGTGTGCTTGCCGCACACTGCCTGCATAAATGATTTGTGCACCTTAGGGGCTCTGCAAATGCGTCATTTCACCTGAACATGATTCAGCCCTCCAGAAGCCTATAAAACGCTATAAAACACCTACAGGGTCAAAATCACTATACTCCTTGATAACGTCTGTGAGGAATGTACAGTAGTTTTGTTCAAAATTGGGTCACTTTTTTATAGGAGAAAAAAAGTAATTTTTTGATTTCTACGTTTCAAGGTTACTATATTCTGTGAAACAGCAGTGAGGTGAAAATGCTCACTATATAACTTAATAAATTCCTAGATGTGTGTAGTTTTCAAAACGGGGTCATTAGTTTGGAGTTTCCATTATTCTGGTACCTCAGGGGCTCTGCAAATGCATCATGGCTCCAGAAAACGATTCCAACAAAACCTGCCCTTCAAAACTTCAATGGCACTCTTTCCCTTCTGCACTTTGTCATGTACTAAAACAAAAGTTTACATCCACCTATAGGATATTTCCACACTAGGGAAAAATTGCATAACAAATTGTGTATGGAAAGAAAATGAAATGTCTAAATTTCACTGACATTTTGTTTTAATTCCTGTGAAATGCTTATTAGGTTAAAGAGGACTTTTCACCACCTACACGAGCTCCAGTTCTTAGCATCTTTTAATAGACTCCACTGCTCTGGTTCCAGTACAATTTTTTCTCTAGATCCCACAGTTCTTGAGCAATCAATGCAGTTAGTTTTGGTGCTTGATATATTTCTTAGACTCTGTACTGTCAGATGGGCAGTGTCAGGCAGGAGCAGACAAGATGGTGTAATTCAGAGCTCCAATCAGAGGTAAACAATAAACAGTCTTTTTTTCAGACTGTATAAAGTCATATGCATCTGGCTTTATTGTTCAAGTTAGTTACTGCTAAGATTGGTAATGTAGGGACAGATTATAATGCGCATACAGAAAGAGTTGAGGCATTTGGGGCTACACTAGCCTTGAATCATAATTTATGACTGAAGTAGCTGGCCAGTGATGTGTTTGTCCTGTATGCGCTTTTACTTTAAAGGGGTGTTCCACTTCTTTTTTTAGTTTATACCATGACTTAAAATAACAAAGCTATATATCCATCTATCTGTTCAGCTGGGGATTCAGGAGAGAATGTCCATTCAGGTACCTGGTCTCCCTGATCTTTGGCTGCGCAGAAGTGTGCGAGCCATTCAGTGGCTGTGCAGTGTCGCGCTCTTCATTTTGCATTTCTGTCTTGTGAATGTAGCCTTACTGTGTCTGGGATTTCAGGCAGGGACACTATGTGCATAAGAGGATCAAGACAACTGATCAACACAAAAGACTCACCAAAAGGTTAAAAAAAAGTCTTTAAAACTCTACAAATTTATTATTTATATTTGCAGATATGTTTAACTTTTAATTATCTAAATTGAGATATGGTTATGTTCATGGGAAATCCCTTTAAGACTAGGCCCCTCTCAAAGATATTCCATTGTCCATGCTGCCTGTTTCAAGACATAGTATAAATCTCCTTTGTCAAGTGTGTTTAACAAGAGGGCTGGATACAGAGACTGCAGACTGAAAAATAACAAATTCCACACCAGTGGCTGTATTTGTAGGATTACATGGAAGATAATACTTCATCTCAGTATTGAAGGCAGGTTTTAAAGGGTTAACCCCATGTTTCTGATTTTTAATTGGCTGTTGTCCTAAAACATTGATTCCTGGCTGAAATGGATTTAGATTCTCCAGTGAGAGTGTCTGCTGCCCCTTCATAGCTGGACATGTCCAGAATACTGCATGCCCTGCTAACAAGGATGCAGACAACATTCTCTCCTCAAGGCTTAGAATCTCTACAAAAACAGTCTCCTTGTTCCCATCCATTTTTTAGAAGATAATATACTCTGTTGTAATCACTCACCTTTTTCATGATCTTTGCTTGCTTTGAGTTAGGGCTCGTTCACATCTGCACCCAGTCTCCATTCTGCAGGTTTCTGTTTCCTGCACAAAACAGAGCAGGAGACGGAAACCTGCAGGACTCTTTCTCACCCATTCATTTGAATGGGTTTGAATGGTGTCCGGCCGTGAGCGCTGGTGAGAGTTTTATGCTCTCCGCCGCGAAACCGTTTTTTATTTTAAATCGGACACAGAGTCGGACATGCAGTACTCTGTGTCCGGTTTAAAAAAAATGGTTTTGCGGCGGAGAGCATAAAACGCTCACCGCCGCTCACGGCCGGACCCGGCCTGAAAGCTTTCCGTTTTCTGCATGCAGAACGGACTGCCGAACACTAGTGTGAACCTAGCTTTACCCGTATGAATAGTCAGGGTGCTATCTGGGTTTTTTGACCTATTCATTTCTACGGGCCCATACATATGACCGTGAATTAAACAGCCACATGTGCAGACCGACAGTCCGGGCTGCAAAATATGGAACAGGTCCTGTTCCGGTCCAGTTTTGCAGTCCTGCTTCCGTGGTTCCTGTTCATTGAATGAAAGGGGCCACGTAAGCATGGTCATGTGCAACCAGCTTAAATGTGAATATAGTTTATTTCCAGGCCTCATGTTTCTCATAGCTGAGGGTTTTTTTCCAATCAGTATGCAATCTAATCAATCCTCTGAGACCTAAACACAGCATGGACTCTGGACTAAAGTTACATTCACACGACCAAATTTCAGCCATGAAACTAAGTCCATGTGTCGGCTATATTTGCCAGCCTGCACCGTATCCTGGGAGAGGGACTCAAAGCAGTATAGTTATCTAGTCTAGTCACAGCAACATACTGTGCCGTACCAATTACAGTACAGGGCAGTATGTCGCTGGGAGACAGGGACTCCTAGCAGCATAGATAAGTATATCTTTGGAATATATCTAGAGCTGATACTTAGCCAGACTGGGAAGCCTTTTAAAATGTATCTTAGGCCCCCCTAGGCACGAACATATTTGAGCATAATTGCTCTCATCCACAGCACAGTGTGTTTTATGGCCTGAGGGGGCTGGGAAAGAAAAATTGTTTTGTTTCACGTCCATGCAGCTGATGAGCCTAACCGCGGTGATTATATGGCTAACCGATATGTATCTGCTAGATGGATGGCCTTACGTATATAGCAGAGGCTCATGTTTCATAGGAGAGCTCCTTATTATTAATGTTACCAGTTCCATCGCATTGATTAATTAACCTTATAGAGGTGGCCAGGAATAATATATTCTATTGTGGTTCTACTTTCAGTATGAGAATCTCCAACCAATAGCCTCACTAGGTTTTCATTACAAGGCCTGTAGTAGATTTAATTTGGGCATATGAATATTTATTCGATGGACTTTGATCCATTTTTATGCCTTCATTATATTAAAACTTACATATTAGCCGTTTCATTTTTTTTCCCCCTTTCTTTCAGTCATTTATAATTAGAAACAATATACTTTATATCTTGCCTTTGCCATAGTTGATATTTCAAGAGGCCAGAGCCTCTTGGTAAATCAGGTGTCCCTTGCATCTATCGGGCCCAAAACACAAGAAAATCACATTTAAAATCAAGAGTTGGCCATAAGCTTAGGCTAGGTTCACATCTGCGCCATGCTCTCCGGAGAGCCGGACCACTAAAACAACGGTTACACGTGGACACCAGTGGATTCCATTGACTATAATGGAGTCGCCATTTTCTTTCTCTGTAGAGGACCTTTCTCTCAGTTGATTTTTGGCTGTTTCTCCTGTGGAGTCTCTAGCGGAGACTCCAAGCACAGATGTCAACTTAGCCTTAAAAACTAAACTGAGGCAAAACATTTTTAGGCAAATTTGTCCAGCACTACTTTGGACTGATATATTTTTTACCTGCACTCAGGGCAGTTTCAACACATTGGTGGACCCAGTGAGAAGGTTTCATAAGTGGGCTCACCTTTGTTACCATAACTTAACAAAACTGACCTGCCCAAATTATGATGTCACTGCAGAAGCATCACACCTTGATTTATCCTCCCCACTGGCCGGTCAAGAGGTTCACCCAACAAATACTTGGCAATCTGCCATCTAAGGCTTCATGACAGATCTGCCATCCCAAGGAGTCCCCCACTAACAACAGCAGCAGATGCACTTTCCACTATGGTTAAAGTGGCCCTTTATGCATTGATATATTAGAAAAAATTATTGAGGGGGGAGAGAGATTTGTGCAGCTGAAGTTCGGCTCACAGAGGAATTAAAGGGGTATTCCCATGAACATAACTATTTTTAAATTTGTAGATAATTAAAAATTATACACTTTTGCAAATATAAGCAATGAAATATTTTGCAGAGTTTTAAAGATTTTCTCTAAATATCTTGTAGTCACAGTCTGTTGTCTTGATCGGTTGCCTATGACTATGAACATGAATGCAGGACCTTTCTAAGGTCAGAAAATCAGCCATGATTCCTTATTGTGGCCGGATATCTTCTGATACATGTAGTGTCCCTGCATGATAACTCAGCTACAATAAGAAAATCATAGCTGGGTTCCTGACAACTCCCAGACCATAGAAAGTTTCTGCATTTGTGGTCATATCCATTGGCAACCAATCAAGACAACAGACTGTCACCACTAAGATAGACTGCAGAATTTTTAACTACTTATATTTGCAAAAATGTTTCAGTTATACTTATCTACAAATATAGATGTGATTATGTTCATGGGACTATCCCTTTAATAGAAAGTTTAACAGCTTTGGTCCCGGACATATTACTGGCTAAATCAAATTGAGAGATACATGCTGTAGATCTGATGTCACTGTATGGGTGTGGTGATGTCCATAGACCCTGCCTGATGGTCCAGAGTCCTTGCATTTCGCTCTACACACAATAATGCTTTGATCTGGTTATCTATAGGTGTGTGCACTTTCCCTTTAAGGTATTAATGACTTTTGCAAGTGACTAAAATAACTTTTTTTTTCTTACCACAGGCTATTATGCTGTAAAATAAATGACTACACTAGCTTTTATTACAAATAAGATATATTCCATTGTAGTGATCACCTCGGGCAGCAGAACAGTTATACCAACCTCACTCCTTTTAAAATAAATGCTACTTTGCTGTCGGTTGTAGTGACGTCAGATGTATCCACAATTGGATTAATTTGCTCTAAATGCAATAAAATGTAATAAGTTGGCAACTTTTATGGTTCTGTTTTTGCAGGTTGTAACAAAGTCATTGCAACATAGTCATCTGTCACCTACTGAGCAGATGAAGTCAGAGTGTCCTGGACTCTATTTGTAGCAGAATCCAGGAGGACCAGAACCATGAGTGAAATATGTAAGGAAAGTTACTCGAAGAGTATCTTCTGCCAATAAGACAACAGAATCAGGAATGAGTCCATCTAAATGCATATATACAGTAAAAGATTGCAGAATTTTCTGACAACTGTGTCTGGGCTACTATCACGAATTCTAAACTGTTGTGTGGTCAGGGGTAAACCTACCTTTGTCGCCGCCCGAGGCGGTCGACAGAAAGCCCCCCCCCTGGGAGGAGGGGGCGGAGCGAAGGGGGGTGGGACGGAGCGAAGGGGGCGTGGCGGAGCGGCGTTAGCAGGCAGAGAGCAGGGAGGGAGAGGACCTGCTCTCTGCCTGAGCATAAGGGGAGGCTGCTGGAGCAGCGCTGCTCCAGCAGCCTCCCCAATCCACCGCTCGGTGACGGTGACGCTAAGGCAGTCCAGGACAGCTTGTCCTGGACTGGCTTAGGTAAGCAAAAATGCTGCCCTCCCCGGGGCCCTGGCATAGCGCCGCCTGAAGCGGTCGCTTCAGGTCGCCTCATGGGAGGTGCGGCGCTGTGTGTGGTGATACATTTCAGTTACAGCCATGGAGCTTTCAGGGACTATTCAATGTCACCCACAAAGGATGATAAGTGGTCAAAAATTACAAAAACAAAAAAGGAGGTGGGTGCAGTTTTGCAGAGCTCCAAGATATCAATCTGTTGGAATCTCCAATGTTGCACCCACCATACAGTACAATTCTTTGAAAACTTGAAAAGTGTTATAGTTAAAAAAAAAAAAAAAAAAAGTGAATACTGTTTATTGCTAGCAGTGACTCTGGAATATTTCCATTGAATATTTGTGGTCATACAGTACAGCAATGACAGCCTTCACTCAAGGGGACAAGTCACATTCTGGTAACATCCTATTGGTAAGTTGTCAGCTGTAAGCTTCTCTATAGTGGGTCTGGGATGTTATTTACCAGCTGTCAATCAATAAATCTAAACTGCAGCTCTGCTTACATTTTCAGTCATGTTTCATGTTCCTCATCTTCACTTCCATGTTTCTCCCCAATGAATAATACATTTAGTAGAAGAAACAGGTTAACCTTCAACAACCCACACTTTGCATCCAAAGATGATGAAGAGGGGTTTTGCATTATCTCTCATAGAGATTGCCTGCTGTAGTAAAATGTGCAGTCCTGGCCGTCATATCAATACATGTTATTGTCATAAACAGAGCATCTTATATAGGTTCTCTAACCATTAAAATGTCAGTTAAAAAGCGACAATTAAAGGGTTTTTTTATAATACTGATAACCTATCAGTTCTGGGTGTTATGGGGTCCAGCTCTCAGCACCTGTATGATCATCTGAGATTTTCTTTACATAATATACAAAAAAGGTGGGTACCACTAAACAAAAAATATACCTGTTGGAGTGCTGTAAACATTTATCAACACCAACCAAGAAAAAGATGACAGGAACAAAAATGAACATATCCAAATTATTAAAATATAATGATCTTTATTACTAATCAAAGGACGACAGATAAAACCATTTAAGAACAATGACAGGGATGGCCAACTAGTTTGAAACCACCCTACCCGACACCTGGAAAACAATAAAACATCCAAATACATCCTCTATAAATAGCCCATAAGTACATATAATTTACTGGTCCAAATTCATATATAATCAATAAAAATGATATATGGTTACATATACATGCAGGTATAAACACCCTAATAGTCAATTCATAGATAAACAAATTGATATTATATGTAGAGTTCATTACTTCCAGCCAAAAGAGGCTACCATGTGCAAAGGTTGGCACTCCGGTCATGTGTTGTTCTAAGATCACTCTGGCTAAAAGATGGGCCCTGAAGACCCTCCTAGATCATCTGGAGTAAAACATTGTATTCCCTGTCTCCTTGTCTCCTCTCCCTCACCCACCCTGGAGATATAAAGTGGGGAAAATAAATATTTGATATACTGGTGATTTAGTAAGTTTTTCCACCTACAAAGAATAGAGAGGTCTGTAATTTTTATCATAGGTACACTTCAATTGTGAGACACATAATCTAAAAAAAATCCTGAAAATCACATTGTATGATTTTTAAATAATTAACTTGCATTTTATTGCATGAAATAAGTATTTGATCACCTACCAACCAGCAAGAATTCTGCAGGAAAGCATTATGGTAGTTGTAGGATAGAAGCACAGAAAGCTACACCAAGTAAACAAATGCAGAAGATGCCAGGAGCTCCCAGAGAAATGCAGAAATCATGCAAAACACTGCTAAAGGTATTTGGGTGCACTTATTAACCCATTACTAAAACTAACAGACCTTTTTTGGAAAAAAATATTTTTTGCCCATAAAACCCCTGAGCTCTCTCCAAACAGGGTGGATTCTGGCTGAATAATACAGCCAGGACACACTGCTAACAGCAGTGATCGGTGCCCACTCCGATCGTGGCTGTTAACCCTTTAGACTCCGTTATCAAACAGCTGCATCTAAATTGCACAGGCGCTACGAGTGCTACCATTTTTCAATGATCACTGCCTTCCAGAACAGGGCAGTGATCGGTTGCTATGACAGCCGGGAGTCTATTCAAACCATCAGATCTTTCCCCAAATGGTATCAATAAAAATGTCATCTTATCCCGCATTAAACACGCCAGCTTCATATATGTTAATATGAAAAAGTTACAGGTGTCAATATGGCGAAATAATTTTATTTTTCTATTTTACAAAGTTTTTACATTTTTTAAAAGGTATCAAAACATTACAAATACTATATAAATTTTATTATCGTTGTGTTCAACGACACGCAGAATACAGGTAATGTCCTTTTTACCACATAGTAAACGCTGTAAAAATTAAACTCATATGAAATTGGTGCAAATGCATTTTTCTCCAGTTGCACCTCATTGTGAATTTTTTTCCAGCTTCCCAGTACATTGCACAGCATATTGAATGGTGCCACTACAAAGTACAATTTTTTTTCGCAAACAATAAGCCATCATGTGACTCTGTGAACTGAAAAATGAAAAAGTTAGGGCTCTTGAAATGTGGGGAGGGAAAAACGAAAATGCAAAACCGAAAAGTTTCTGGGTCTAAAACTGCTGCTACACTTTGTACAGCGAGTAAGCAGTATAGCTCCAGGTAATCAGCTGGAACATTGATCTCTGGGGGTCCTGGTTGTCAGATCTAATATCGATGTCATACTATCAATATTACAAAGTTAGATAACCCCTGTTCTAGTCTGATGGAGGACCAGAACAACAAATAAGCAGATCACTATAATATAACTACAGTATACTATAATGGGATTCATCAGGTGTCCGTTCTTTTGAACTGAAACCACCAGATGAAGTCAGACTTGCCGGACTTTTTCATCCAGCAATTGTCCAGGATAATACGGCAACATAGTCCATGATTAATGGAAAAGAAGATAAGTTTAGAATTTGATTATTACAAGTATAAAACAAATGCGAGCCATTAGAAGAATTAATATTTTCAACTACTGCTATCTCCAACGTTGACTCCGGTTGGACTGAGTCAGATAACGTTGGACTATGTCTTTCGTTTCCTCCTCACTCGATGGAAGCAATTTTTATGCTGTTCCCTTTTGAAGACCCTAAAGAGAAATCAACCGATGAAGAAAAAGAGTCCATACTGTCATCAAAGGAAGTTGAAGAAAAATCAGAGCCAACATCTGTAGAGCTGGAGGAAACTCTTCTGTTAACATTATATTTTTGTGTATTGTGTTTCTATGTTCTATTTTTTTATATATATTTAGGTGTACGAGCATCAGATGTAGTATTATAAGAATAGACACAACTGGTAGTGTAATCATCAGAGTCTTTTAGAATCTTCTTTTCTTAAAGGGGCTCTATCAGCAAAATCATGCTGATAGAGCCCCACATATGCGTGAATAGCCTTTGAAAAGGCTATTCAGGCACCGTAAAAGTTATATTAACTACCCCCCCCCAAACCCTAAAAAAGAATATGATCTACTTACGCATCGTGCACGCTGGACGGGCATTCAGGGTGTGTCTTCTTCTTCATCCACGCCTCTTCTTCCTCCGATGTCCTCCGGTCCCGTCTTCCTCCGGTGCTCGCAAACTGACATTGATTTAAAAAAAGGCGCAGTAGCTGTAGTAGAAGCCGCATGCTACTGCGCATGCGCCCAGGCCATTTTTTTATATCAATGTCAGTTCGCGAGCGCCGGAGGAAGACGGGACCGGAGGACATCGGAGGAAGAAGAGGCGTGGATGAAGAAGAAGACACACCCTGAATGCCCGCCCATCGTGCACGATGCGTAAGTAGATAACATTCTTTTTTAGGGTTTTATTTTAAAACGGGGGGGGGGTAGTTTAATATAACATTTACGGTGCCTGAATAGCCTTTTAAAAGGCTATTCACGCATATGTGGGGCTCTATCAGCATGATTTTGCTGATAGAGCCCCTTTAATTAAGAGACATAATTTGTCTTTCCAAAATATCAATTTTTTCTTTTAACTTCTTATCCATATCGCGGAAAACGGAAGTATTCTGGTGACTCTTTAATTTTTCCATAACTGAATCAATGGCGTTTTTTATAGTAACTAGTTTCTATTTTCATGATCCACAATCAATGACAAGAGCATTCTGAGAGAATATTATTCCAAGAACACAAAAAAAGAATCACTATAAATAAACGTTGATATTTTCTTGAGATGTAAACCACGAGGTATCATCTGTTTAGAAATTTATCTAACGTAGTGGAATCCCAGAGGGTTTTTAACTCCTGAATGGTTAGCTGTTCAGTTGAAAAAAAGCTTTTTACAAGACAAGTTAACATTGCTGGGGGTAACAACTGAGTCAAATACTTCCGCAACTGTTTTAGATCTAATATTAGAATATTGTTGCCAAAGCATCTGTTCAGGCTCCATAAAAAAAACAATATCAATTTAAAAAAAAAAAAAAAAGTAACTGATAATAGAACCAATTTTCAATAAGAGAAAATGATAAAAAGTCCAAAACAATAGAATGCAGACAAAAAATAAAAAACAACACAGCTCACCCACTATCAAGACAAGATGTTCATATGGTAGGAGACTGTGCACGAAAAGAGTCCAGGACAAAAGACTGAAAACTTCAATGAATAGCCATAAAGACGAAATCAGCACTGGCATATAAAAACAATAAATAACAGGCGAATAATACATACTAGGTGTGGGATAAAGATCAGAACTTAAAAAGAACAACCACACTCAGAATATAAAACTCAATGAGTACTCAAAGATTAAAAAAAAACATGTGGATACACATGGAAAAACAATCATATACAAAAGACAAGGGGGGACAATGATGTCATAATACCAGTATACCAAAACAGTAGGTAGTAAATGATATGAACAAAATGGGAGTAAATGGGTGGAATACAGTGCTAATACCATAAGCAACATAGGAACCATCTGCAGAGATCAAGACTTGATATGAACCATATTCAATATTGAAGTAAAGGTCCTATTGGTTAAACAGTATAAACATCATTACCACCCCATAATATTACATAGTACCATATATGTGAAACATACCACACCACTAATAAGAACTGTCCGACGCGCATTTCGCCCCCATAACTGGGCTTCGTCCAGGGACAAGTGTAGATGAAAAATCACAGGTATATATAGCTCAGAATAGCTGCATAGACTCACCCCAGCTGTGAAGTTCACATTCCATAAAAAAAAAACAAAGATGGCCACCGTAATACCCTAGTGCGCAATATAGTGGCAATCAGACTGTGCATGCGCGGGATATAGAGACATTGTGCAAGGTATACTTAAAGAGGACCTTTCATCAGATCGGGCACATGCAGTTTTATATACTGCTGGAAAGCTGACAGTAGTAGCTGACTATCGGCTTTCCCGATCTGTGCCCGGTGTAAACCGCTATCGGTCCCGGGACCATAGCGCTTTAGTGTCAGAAGTGTCAGAAGGGCGTTTCTGACAGTTAGCCAGGGATGCCCTTCTGCCCAGCAGTGCCTATTGCGCTGTACTGTGTGAGTGAGGAGGAACGTCCCCTCCCTCTGCTCACACAGCTTGTCCATAGACGAGTATTATCAGGAGGGGAGGGGGGAGTTCCTCCCTGCTCCACAGTACAGCGTGATAGGCGCTGCTGGGCAGAAGGGCGTCCCTGGCTAACTGTCAGAAACGCCCTTCTGACACTAAAGCGCTACGGTCCCGGGACCGATAGCGGTTTACACCGGGCACAGATTGGGAAAGCCAATAGTGCGCTGAATTCAGCGCACTGTCAGCTTTCCAGCAGTATATAGAACTGCCTGTGCCCGATCTGATGAAAGGTCCTCTTTAAGCTAAAAAACTATCCAAATATGGCCGCCAATAGTCTCAGGTCGCATGCGCATCTGGCGGCACTATTAGTGTAAAGGAAGAATAGACCACTAAAAAATGGCTGCCTAAGCGGCTTGTGTAGAATTAAATGCCGATACAACCCCAGGAATGTGAAAGAACATTGTGAATATCAAACCACAAGTCTTAAATAAACTAATAAATTGCATGTGGTGATAATTATTGTCAAATGCAAGTGTGTACAGTCAAGTATATGCTTATACATATTACAATAGTAAAAAGTGTTTATAAAATTTGCATAATTAAATGTTCATTCATGTGTGTGGAGTTGTATTTAACCATATTAATTTCTGTTGCATTATATCTCCCTTAGATTTCCGTTCCGGTTTTTTTCTTTTCTATATCCATTTTGATGTATTGTTCCCGCGTTCTGGAATCTACTTCCATCATGATATTTGGAACCATATGATACTTACCTGATCTTGCTCATTAATAATAGATGTTATGCTGTACTTACATTTTTATTAATAATTTTTTACTCACTTTTTATTTACTTCACTGCGCACCGGTCACATTTGTTCATCACTTATTATTTAATTTTTATTTTATTATCATTATTTTCACTTTTACATATATTATTTTTTGTATATCAATCATGTCATGTTTTATTCAATTATGTATTTTATGCATACGCATATGTATTGACACTTATTTGTGTGTATATTTTTTATATTTGACAATACTTGTCAATATAAATTATTTGATTATTTAACCCTTTCACTGCCAAGCACGTAGCTCTACGTCCTCCCAGGGTGTCACTTGTCTAGCCGAGGACATAGCTGCTACGTCCTTACTTCTAATGCCCATATCTCAGGAATCGTTTGGCCTATGAAGATAATTTTAGATTCAATTTAAAGATGATAATCTCATCTTTAAAATTATACCAAGGTCTTCACGTTAACCCTTACTGTGCCAAAGCAATTTGCTGTTGAAAATGCTATTGGGGATTTAGATCTCATTGAAGATCTCAATTCCTGACAGCATTTTTAACAGCAATTCGCTAAAAATATGTAAGGGCTATTATGAAGAACTTGATGTAATTTTAAAGATAACATTCTCATCTTTAAAATAAATCTAAAATTATCTTCATAGGCCAAACGAGTCCTGAGATACAGGACTTTAAAATGTGCCCCCCCCCCTCCTGTCTCGGGAAGCATTAGTGAAACAGGAAGGGGGAGGAGGAGCAGCTGCAGCTTGCACAGAGACACAGACAGAGAAGCATTTTCTCTGATCTTTGCACAACCTGTATGTGACCGTAGGAGGGGGGGGAGGTGGGATTTAGTCCCTAATTCCTCCCTTCTGTCATTCAGAGGTCATGCTGTACTTTTGCTGTCTGATAGTCACATACAGGTATAATATAATTCCCCCTGAGCTTTACTAGTTGGGTATTCTTTTGTTATACCTCCTGAACACAACCAGGAAGGTTATTGGCACTGTCACCCAGACATTTACTATTGCCCAGGCCGCAGCACCAAAAAAAAGTTGCACCAAACACTTACACAACACATACAAAGTCATGAATAAAGTTTACATTTCACCCAATCCCGAGCTTTCTACAGTAAAATACGTCTCTAGAGATATCCGTTACACACTAAAATAATAGTAATAACGATTATCACTAGAGATGAACGTATAGGTTGCTAAAATTTTTATAGGGGGATGGAAAATAATATTTTTATGTAAAGTCCTATTTAATTTGCATGCACAAAATGGGATGGCGCATTTCAGCGATTTTGGTGTTTCTTTAACACCCGCCCCTGTAAATATATACATCTGTGGTATGTATGAACTCCTCACATATTGCAGTTTTATGGACAGTACATTGTGTTTGCAGAAAGGGATTGCTTGAGCCGCACTTTAGTGGCAAATTTGAATTTTTGTGCAATTTTTGCTAGCAATCTCTATTTGCCGCAACATTGCATGAAGGTGGTTGTATATATGTAACATTAAGTTGTGTTTTTATATACGGTATGCTGTGCAATCTCAAAAAAGTTAGATTTTGGTATCACAGTCACAGTTTGGTAGGTGCAATTTAGCTTTTTAACATATTAGTGAATAACGGCAAAATCTTCTGTATTAGGGTTTTTGGGAATCTGAGCTCTTGTTGTAGTTGATGTTTGCGGTACATATAGTACATATACACATTATATACACCATAAGATATTATTTTAAATGTATTTTGTATATGAATGTGAGATTGAACATGAGTTTTAGGTGCAAATATGTGTTTTAGCGTATTTTTTCAAAAAATGTTTTGTGTTTGTCACAAAGTTGCATGAAGGTGGATGTGGCTATTGATGACCCATTGAGACATATGTAATCTTCAGGTTGTCTACTTTCAAAAAATATATAGGGTTTAGGGGTTCACTTTCTTTTCACAGTGTATAATCCCTACATTTTATAGGATAATACTTTTTAGCATTTCCAGCTTCAAAGCAGATTTTTGTTCCTTCCAGTTCTGGTGATTTTCTGAAGACATGTGCATGCGGGTGCAGGCCATAGTGATATGAATGAACTCTGCACATGTTAAATTCTTATTTTTAGGAGGTTTGGTGCATATAATTTATTGTTTGGTTTCCACTTTTAACAACTAATATACATTTATTTGAATTTTTTCATAAAACATTCACTTTAAATCAAAATTGCATGAAGGTGCCTGTTCGTATACAGTACCAAGTGGCATTGAGACAATCCTGCAGGTGTCTACTTTAAGAAAATATATAGGTATGGGGGGGGTTGGATGCCTTTTTAATGTTGCAATTTAGCTTTGATTTATTCATCTCAAAACTGTGAAAATTGCTCTGGCTACTGGAGGTGCAAAATTTCCAGAGACCCTTGGCAGCGAAAAGGTTAATATATGTAGTTAATTAGCCTTTTGACTTAAACTCTTTATCTTCATAATGCAAGACATCGCTGCCACGCAATATTGATATAAACTATTGTTTCTTGTGCTGTATCAGCATTTATATGGGCCTTTTTTGGTAATTATTTTCTTGGTGTTTTTTTCTTTTTTGCATGTTATTGTTGTATTTCATGCACTTTAATTATGCAAATTTTATAAACAATTTTTACTATTGTAATATGTATAAGCATATATTTGACTGTATACACTTGCATTTCATAATAACTATCGCCACATGCAATTTATTTGTTTATTTAACACATTTGGTTTGATATTCACAATGTTCTTTCACATTCCTGGGCTTGTATCGGCATTTATTTCTACACAGGCCACTTAGGCAGCCATTTTTTGGGGTGGTCTAATCTTCTTTTACACTAATAGTGCCGCCAGGCGCACATGCGCCTGAGACTATCAGCGGCCATATTTGGATAGCTTTTTAGCTTAAACATACCTCGCGCCATGTTTCTATATCCCACGCATGCGCAGTCTGATTGCCATGTGTCACTATATATTATATCAATTGGCAGTGACATTCTTTTCTTTTGGGGTTGTTATCTATATCTTCGTATATGGATTTGGTGAATGGTGTGTTTTTCGTGACATCTCGCGGCACTTCGATTTCTGTGCGCATGCGCACTAGGGTATTACGGCGGCCCTCTTAATAAAAAAATAAACAATGTAACGCAAGCAAAGAGGGGGCAAGCATGTAAAAAAAAAATAAACAATAACAGTAGTGATATAGAATAATGCCAAAAAACAAGCAGAAAATATAATTCATCAGAACTAATAAAAATATGAAAGATCAGTTTTAATGTTCAGACCACTAGGAGTATGTGTGCCCAGAGTTGACAAGATATTTACTTACATGTCATTTTTTTATGTTTGAGTTTAAATTTTATTTACAGATTCAAGGTTGCCCTATGGGTGCTCGCTTCTCGCCATCACTTGCCAATTTGGTTATGGTGTGGTGGGAGGAGTACTTTATTTTTTCTACTAGAAATCCTTTTTGTGTTCAAGTGTACTGGTATGGACGCTACATCGACGACATGTTGATTACATGGTTAGGTGATGTGGTGTCCATACCAGTATTTGTGGATTACATGAATACTAATGATAGTAATTTAAAATTTACCTTCTCCATGGGCACGAATAGTACTAATTTTCTGGACTTGTCACTGAGTAGTGACAGTGTTAGGGGAGGTAGCAATACATCCATTTATAGGAAGCCATCTGCTGGAAACACTATTTTGCATACAGACACCCACAACAGATGCTTAAGTCTATCCCAGTGGGTGAGCTAACTAGGGATAGGAGAGCTTGCTCAGTTGAGGAGGACTATCAGAAACAATGTCAGACATAGTTGGCTCGCTTGTATTCGTGTGGTTATCCACGTTGGACACTTGATAGTGCTAAAAAATATTATGAAAAATAAAATTTGTTCAGATTTGCTTAGACAAACTAAATCCTCCAACTTTAATACTGTTTTTCAATAAGGCTGTTTGGTGTTTTCAACCCCCTATAGTTTGCAATATTATGAGATCATTAAGATTATACAAAAAAATCTTCCTATACTTTATCAGATACTTTATCAGGATCCCATTTTGAACAATATACTCAAACAAGGGGTTAAAGAGGCTCTATCATTCGGAAAAGTATCTGAGTGCAGGGATCTAGGTCACATGATGTAGACACAGGAATAGCTAGATACACAGGCTCGCTCCCGTGCACTTAGTCCCTCCTCCCTCCCCCTGAGAGCAGCAGATACATCACTTGACTTTTGAGCAGATAAGTCAAGGGCTGTGTCAACAATGAATTGAATAAAGTAAGATAGTGGACAAACAAAGCAATTTGGCTGAAACAGTGTATTTAGGAAAAGTCCACATTAACAAAGCAGTGTAGATAGGATACTTGTGATGGGACAACCCCTTTAAGATCGTTTTCAAAAGTTACCAAAAAATACATACAAGTTGTTAGTGTCATAAAAATTGTGTGTTTTTTTTGGTGGGGCTTGATCTGGGTTTTATTCCAGTGGTCTGGGTTCTTCAAGTGGTTTCCTTGCCATTGGGCCATCTGTTTGGGCATTGAGTATTGGCCTTCAGAATTTTTTGGATCGAACCTCAGGTGTTGGTTGTTACCATTATCCTATAGGACGATTCTGGGGCCTTTATTAGGAGGAGGGCTGGCTTCACTAGTTGCTGTTTTTCGTGGCTCTGGGAGGAGTATTGTTTTGTGGAATTACAACTTACTAGGAAGTGGTGTGAGTGTTGCCTTGTGTGTGAGTCTGGTTTGTCCCTCCACACTTCTACTCTACCCTGTCCTTCAGTTCTGTTTGCCTGACACTATAAAAACTACAGTTATATAAAATTTTTAAAAAGCGGGCTCATTCAAAACCACTGAGGCAATTTACGTACAAAAGGTAGGTGTGGAATAGCCTTTCTAAAGGCTATGCAACTATGTGCTTAGCTAAAAATGACTTTTCCCAATGATAGAGCCCCTTTAAATATTGTGTGGAAGTTAGCTCGGTAGAAGCAGTGGTGCGGACCCCAAACAGTCAAAACAGGGACACAAAATAAGCATCAAAAACTTGTTTATTTAAATAAAACTAGCAAAATAAATAAACCTTTAGGTCAGGCACAGGATAAGAAAAATAAAATACAGCTTAAAGGGGTATTCCCATGTACATAATCATATCTCTATTTGTAGATAATTAAAAGTTAAACATTTTTGCAAATATAAGTAATTAAAAATTCTGCAAAGTTTTAAAGATTTTCTCTAACTTTCTTATTGGTGTCAGTCTGTTATCTTGATTGGTTGCCAATGGTTACAACCACTAATGCAGAAACTTTCTATGGTCTGGGTCTTGTCAGGGACATGCATTCATGGTCATATCCACTGGCAACCGATCAAGACAACAGACTGTGACCACAAGATATTTAAATCTTTAAAACTCTGCAAAATGTTTAATTACTTATATTTGCAAAAATGTTTAACTTTTAATTATCCACAAATTTAAAAATAATTATGTACATGGGAATACCCCTTTAACTTCAGACAAAAAGGCAAAACGAAACCTGCTCGTCTGAGCGCTGACTAAACAGAAATTACTATCTATACGTGTGGCTTACTACCAACCACACGACCAAAAGAAAATAGCACAGGGACTCTCATCAGGCTCTCAGTGTGTCAGGACAGGTCACACCACTTCCACTCCTCCCTGGATCTGCCATGAACTGAAGGCTCTGCAGCCTTTTATGGGTCAGTAATGAGACCAGGATCTACACCTGTGTTGAGACCTACTCCAGATCCGCCCTGGTACACACATATGTCAGGAATCTGGGGGAGAAATAGGACTAATTCACACTGAGTTTTTTGCAGGCAGTTTTTGATGTGGACTCCGCCTGCTAGTTAGTAGTGGAAAAAAGAAGCAAGATGACCTATCTTGCTGTGGATTCCACGGCTGAATCAGCCGCAGCATCCGCGGCTCGAGACACGCTCCTGTTTAGGCCCATTCACTCGGGCCTAATCAGGAGCAGTATGCCATGAAAGAATGCCAATGTTGCATCGGCATCCCGTCGTGGCTAGCTACATGAAATGTTCAGAAGGCAGAAAAGGTTTCTGCGACCTTTACCCACATGTGAACATACAGTGAAAAAACAAAGCAAAAGCGTTGAACAACCATTTATTCGCTGTTTCGTCTCTGGTAAAAATTTGAACAAAAAGTGATCAAAGCAATATACATTCCCCAAAATGGTATACGGTATATACTCGAGTATAAGCCGAATTTTTCAGCACAATTTTTGTGATGAAAAAGCCCCCCTCAGCTTATACTCGAGTCAAGCAAAAAGGAGGGAGGGGGGGGTCTATGACCAGCCGCAATAGTAATGTATAAAATCTCCCATAAATTAGCGGGGAAAAAAAAGAAGCTTTAAAAAAATATAATAAAAAAATAAAGTAAATAAAAGTTCTAAATCACTCCTTTCCCTAGAATACATATAAAAGTAGAAAATTACTGTGTAACACATACACATTAGGTATCCCTGTGTCTGACAGTGCCCGGTCTACTGAATATAGGGTATCTGCAGTGCTCCTGTTCCGTTGGGAAGGAGTTAATAGGAGCACTGCAGATACCCTATATTCAGCCAGACTGAATTCCAAGTGGGGGAAAAAAAACTCAGTCCTCAAGCTCATGGAAGGGGCAGACAGACAAACAAAACACCCCCTCCCTTTTCCCAGCACCCAGCAACTACTGCACCCAAAAACTCAGACCATTTTAATTTTTGAAATTTTCCAGTAGCTTCTGCATTTCCCCCCCTCGGCTTATACGCAAGTCAATAAGTTCCCAGTTGTTTGTAGTAAAATTAGGGGCCTCGGCTTATATTCGGGTCGGCTTATACTTGAGTATATACGGTAACTAAAAATTGCACCTGACCCCGTAAAAAAGATGCCCCGTAAAAAAGATGTCAAAATATGGCGACTTAAATAAAATAAAATTTTTGCAAAGTTTTGGGAGGTTTTTGTTGAAGGGTTAAAATGTTAATAAAACTGTATAATGTTGGTACTCCCAGAATTGTATCAAAACATAGAATATAGGTGACATGTCATTTTGGCTACACAGTGAATGCTGTAAAAATGAAGCCTGTAAGAAAACACACAAATGCACTTTTTTTCAAATCCACCCCATTCTGAATTTTTTCAATCTTCTCAGGACATTGTACAGAATAATAAATGGTACCACTTTGAAGAGCAATTTGTCCCGCAAACATTAAGCTATTATATGGCTTTGTGAACAGAAAAATAAAAAAAAATTATGGGGTTTGGAAGGAAAGGAAGTCAAAGACGAAAATTGAACATCAAAAAATGTCTCCAGCAGGAAGGGGTTAACAAGAACTGTTCTGCAGAACATCTGCTGCTTTAATATATTTATCATCTACAGTGAAGTCTCTGGGTCAGAAAAGCGCCGAGCAACAATGTTGATTTTCTGTACATAAATGAGGTTTTATATCTTGTCTAATTTCTAATACAGAATGTTCTAGACGTTGCCCCGAACACAAGAATAATGAGAAGAAAATGTGTAGAAAATGAAAAACGAAATATTACTACCTCAGGGGGAAGCACAGGTTAGCATTTACTTTAAAGAGCACTTCTGCCATAAACCATCAAGCATTTTTCTATGTAAAGTAAAAAGTGCTTTCCTCCATTTATCCCTGTATTGTAAGAAGTAAATTGGTGAGTGAAGGAGGCCTCATTGTTATACCTTAGACATGAAGTGTTGTAAAAAACAAATTTCACTAAAAACCAGCAGCCGTCTGCTCAGAAGAAGCACCTCAAGGACTTTTGGAACACCTCCTCACAAAATTCTTCTTCTTATTGTTATTATTGTTTATATATATAAAACCATTAATTCCATGGTTATATACATTATTATATTAATTCCTTGGTGCTTTATATTTGAGGGTTTAAATATGGTACACAAAATATACAATACAAAACTAACAGTGACCAACTGGTACAGTGGGATAGAGGGCCCTGCCCGCAAGCGCTTCCAATCTATGAGGGAAGATGGGTAGAGGAAGAAGGTGAAGGGAGAAGCTGTACAGATGGTGATGTGGTGGCAGTAGCGTTACTGGAGGTTGTAGGCCTTCCTGAATAGGCGAGGGCCCTTCTTGAAGCCTGTGATTGTAGGGATCAGTCTTAGTATCTTGGTAATGAGTTCCAGAGTATGGAGGATGCATGGGAGAAATCTTGGAGACAATTGTATAAAGAGCAGATAAAAGCAGAGCAAAGTAGGAGGTCTTCGGAGGATCGCAGGTTACATGTTGGCAGACAGCGAACTGTTAGGTCAGAGATATATGGAGGGGACAGGTTGTGGATGGCTTTGTATGTCAGTGTTAGTATTTTGAACTCTATTTGCTGGGCAACGGGTAGCCAGTGAAAGGATTGGCAGAGGGGAGCGGCTGATGAAGAACAGGGGGAGAGGTGCGAGCAGCAAAGTTTAAGGTGGACTGGAGGGGGGCGATTATACACTGGGAGGCCATGGAGAAGGGTGTAACAGTAGTCTAAATGAGAGATAATGAAAGCATGGACTAGCATCTTTATGGTTTCAGGGGTGAGGAAGGAGCAGATTCGATGGATGTTCTTGAGTTGGAAGCGGCAGGAGGTGTTGAGGGTTTGTATGTGTGATTTGAAGAATAAGTTCGAGTCCACGGTTATTTCAAGGCAACAGGGGTAAGCGTCAGGTAGAGGGGCCGTTAAGGTGGAGCGAAGATGATGAGATTAGTGGGAGGAGGGAAAGGAGGCTACGGCCGCTAAACACTTTAGAACTCTGGCCAACAGAGAGGTAACATCAGATCCAGAGAGATTGAGTTGAGTTGAAGGAGGAGGAGGACAGAGTAGTGACGCTTGGCTTTGACAGTTAGAAGGTCATTAGTAGAGATGAGCGAACAGTGTTCTATCGAACTCATGTTCGATCGGATATTAGGCTGTTCGGCATGTTCGAATCGAATCGAACACCGCGTGGTAAAGTGCGCCATTACTCGATTCCCCTCCCACCTTCCCTGGCGCCTTTTTTGCTCCAATAACAGCGCAGGGTAGGTGGGACAGGAACTACGACACCGGTGACGTTGAAAAAAGTAGGCAAAACCCATTGGCTGCCGAAAACATGTGACCTCTAATTTAAAAGAACAGCGACGCCCAGGTTCGCGTCATTCTGAGCTTGCAATTCACCGGGGACGGAGGTTTCCGTCCAGTTAGCTAGGGCTTAGATTCTGGGTAGGCAGGGACAGGCTAGGATAGGAAGGAGAAGACAACCAACAGCTCTTATAAGAGCTAAATTCCAGGGAGAAGCTTGTCAGTGTAACGTGGCACTGACGGGCTCAATCGCCGCAACCCAGCTTTCCCAGGATCCTGAATGGAATACACTGTCAGTGTATTCCCGTGTACCCGATATATACCCCCGATACCCGTTCCAACGGTGTGCCCCCCCACCTTCACCCCAGAAATACCCTGCAAGTCCCCTAGCAATAGAATTGGGGCTATATACACCCACTATTTTTGCTACTGCCATATAGTGCCATTGTCTGACTGGGAATTCAAAGAATATATTGGGCTTACATATAACTTCAATTCCAGGGAGAAGCTTGTCAGTGTAACGTGGCACTGACGGGCTCAATCGCCGCAACCCAGCTTTCCCAGGATCCTGAATGGAATACACTGACAGTGTATTCCCGTATACCCGATATATACCCCCGATACCCGTTCCAACGGTGTGCCCCCCCCCACCTTCACCCCAGAAATACACTGCAAGTCCCCTAGCAATAGAATTGGGGCTATATACACCCACTATTTTTGCTACTGCCATATAGTGCCATTGTCTGCCTGGGAATTCAAAGAATATATTGGGGTTACGTGCACCCACAATTTTTGCTACTGGTATATAGTGCCATTGTCTCACTGGGAATTCAAAGAATATATTGGGGTTACGTGCACCCACAATTTTTGCTACTGGTATATAGTGCCATTATCTGACTGGGAATTCAAAGAATATATTGGGGTTACAAATACCCTCATTTCTTGCTACTGGTATATAGTGCCATTGTCTGACTGGGAATTCAAAGAATATATTGGGGTTACAAATACCCTCATTTCTTGCTACTGGTATATAGTGCCATTGTCTGACTGGGAATTCAAAGAATATATTGGGGTTACAAATACCCTCATTTCTTGCTACTGGTATATAGTGCCATTGTCTGACTGGGAATTCAAAGAATATATTGGGGTTATAAATACCCTCATTTCTTGCTACTGGTATATAGTGCCATTGTCTGACTGGGAATTCAAAGAATATATTGGGGTTACAAATACCCTCATTTCTTGCTACTGGTATATAGTGCCATTGTCTGACTGGGAATTCAAAGAATATATTGGGGTTACAAATACCCTCATTTCTTGCTACTGGTATATAGTGCCATTGTCTGACTGGGAATTCAAAGAATAAATTGGGGTTATAAATACCCTCATTTCTTGCTACTGCCATATAGTGTCAGTTTCTGACTGGTAATTCAAAGAATATATTGGGGTTATAAATACCCTCATTTCTTGCTACTGCCATATAGTGCCATTGTCTGACTGGTAATTCAAAGAATATATTGGGGTTATAAATACCCTCATTTCTTGCTACTGGTATATAGTGCCAGTTTCTGACTGGTAATTCAAAGAATATATTGGGGTTATAAATACCCTCATTTCTTGCTACTGCCATATAGTGCCAGTTTCTGACTGGGAATTCAAAGAATATATTGGGGTTATAAATACCCTCATTTCTTGCTACTGGTATATAGTGCCATTGTCTGACTGGGAATTCAAAGAATATATTGGGGTTACAAATACCCTCATTTCTTGCTACTGCCATATAGTGCCAGTTTCTGACTGGTAATTCAAAGAATATATTGGGGTTATAAATACCCTCATTTCTTGCTACTGGTATATAGTGCCATTGTCTGACTGGGAATTCAAAGAATATATTGGGGTTATAAATACCCTCATTTCTTGCTACTGGTATATAGTGCCATTGTCTGACTGGGAATTCAAAGAATATATTGGGGTTACAAATACCCTCATTTCTTGCTACTGGTATATAGTGCCAGTTTCTGACTGGTAATTCAAAGAATATATTGGGGTTACGTGCACCCACAATTTTTGCTACTGGTATGTAGTGCCATTGTCTGACTGGGAATTCAAAGATTATATTGGGGTTACAAATACCCTCATTTCTTGCTACTGCCATATAGTGCCATTGTCTGACTGGGAATTCAAAGAATATATTGGGGTTACGTGCACCCACAATTTTTGCTACTGGTATATAGTGCCAATTTCTAACTGGGAATTCAAAATGCGCAAGGCTCCCGGAAAGGGACGTGGACGAGGCCGTGGGCGAGGTCGGGGGAATGGTTCTGGGGAGCAAGGTAGCAGTGAAGCCACAGGGCGTCCCGTGCCTACTCCTGTGGGGCAGCAAGCATTGCGCCACTCCACAGTGCCAGGGTTGCTTGCCACATTAACTAAACTGCAGGGTACAAACCTTAGTAGGCCCGAGAACCAGGAACAGGTCTTGCAATGGCTGTCAGAGAACGCTTACAGCACATTGTCTAGCAGCCAGTCAGACTCTGCCTCCTCTCCTCCTATTACCCAACAGTCTTGTCCTCCTTCCTCCCAAAATTCCCAAGCTTCACAGAGCAATAACCCCAACTGTCCCTGCTCCCCAGAGCTGTTCTCCGCTCCTTTCATTGTCCCTCAACCTGCCTCTCCACGTCACGATTCCACGAACCTAACAGAGGAGCATCTGTGTCCAGATGCTCAAACACTAGAGTCTCCTCCATCTCCGTTCGATTTGGTGGTGGATGACCAGCAACCCACCCTCATCGACGATGATGTGACGCAGTTGCCGTCAGGGCATCCAGTTGACCGGCGCATTGTGCGGGAGGAGGAGATGAGACAGGAGTTGGAAGAGGAAGTGGTGGATGATGAGGACACTGACCCGACCTGGACAGGGGGGATGTCAAGCGGGGAAAGTAGTGTGGATGTTGAGGCAGGTGCAGCACCAAAAAGGGTAGCTAGAGGCAGAGGTCAGCAGCTTAGGCGAAGCCAGGCCACACCCGGAATCTCCCAAGATGTTCCAGTTCGTACCCAGCCCCGAAAAACTCCCACCTCGAGGGCACGTTTCTCGAAGGTGTGGAGTTTTTTCAAGGAATGCGCCGAGGACAGATATAGTGTTGTCTGCACAATTTGCCTCTCGAAATTGATTAGGGGCTCTGAGAAGAGCAACCTGTCCACCACTTTAATGCGCCGTCATTTGGAATCCAAGCACTGGAATCAGTGGCAGGCAGCAACGGCAGGACAAAGGCCGCCTGCCGTTCACGCCACTGCCACTGCCTCTGCCACTGCCTCTGCCTCTGCCACTGCCACTGCTGACTGTGCTGGCGATGCACTCCAGAGGACGAGCCAGGACACCACTTCATCTGCCTCCGCCACTTTGTTGACTTCTCCCTCATCCTCCCCTGTTCCTGTCTTATCTCCTTCTCCTGCACCATCAAAGGCACCATCAGGCGCTTCTTTACAACAATCCACCATCTCTCAGACATTGGAGCGGCGGCAGAAATACACTGCTAACCACCCACACGCGCAAGCCTTGAACGCCAACATCGCTAAACTGCTGGCCCAGGAGATGTTGGCGTTCCGGCTTGTTGAAACTCCAGCCTTCCTGGACCTGATGGCAACTGCGGCACCTCGCTATGCCGTCCCTAGCCGTCACTACTTCTCCCGGTGTGCCGTCCCCGCCTTGCACCAGCACGTGTCACTCAACATCAGGCGGGCCCTTAGTTCCGCGCTTTGCACAAAGGTCCACTTGACCACCGACGCGTGGACAAGTGCATGCGGACAGGGACGCTACATTTCACTGACGGCACACTGGGTGAATGTAGTTGAGGCTGGGACTGCTTCCCAAACTGGCCCGGTGTACCTCGTCTCCCCGCCTAACATTCCTGGCAGGGACACGAGAAGAACACCCCCCTCCTCCTCCTCCTCTACCGCCTCCTCCTCCGCCACCGCCTCCTCCTCCGCCTCCTCCTCCGCTGTTAGATTGACCCCAGCTACGAGTTGGAAACGTTGCAGCACTGGCGTTGGTAGACGTCAGCAGGCTGTGCTGAAGCTGATCAGCTTGGGGGACAGACAGCACACTGCCTCAGAGGTGAGGGATGCCCTCCTCGATGAGACGGCAATATGGTTTGAGCCGCTGCACCTAGGCCCAGGCATGGTCGTTTGTGATAACGGCCGGAACCTGGTAGCAGCTCTGGAGCTTGCCGGACTCCAACATGTTCCATGCCTGGCCCACGTCTTCAACCTAGTGGTGCAACGTTTCCTAAAGAGCTACCCCAATGTTCCAGAGCTACTGGTGAAAGTGCGGCGCATGTGCGCCCACTTTCGCAAGTCGACAGTAGCCGCTGCTAGCTTAAAATCTCTCCAGCAACGCCTGCATGTGCCACAACACCGGCTTTTGTGCGACGTCCCCACACGCTGGAACTCAACGTTTCAGATGTTGAATAGAGTGGTTGAGCAGCAAAGACCTTTGATGGAATACCAGCTACAAAACCCTAGGGTGCCACAAAGTCAGCTGCCTCAGTTTCACATCCATGAGTGGCCATGGATGAGAGACTTTTGTGACATCCTACGGGTCTTTGAGGAGTCCACAAGGAGGGTGAGCTCTGAGGATGCGATGGTGAGCCTTACAATCCCGCTCTTGTGTGTTCTGAGAGAATCCCTGATTGACATCAGGGATAACTCAGATCACACAGAGGAGTTAGGGATAGCATCCGATCCGTCACAGCTGGAGAGTAGGTCCACACATCTGTCCGCTTCACTGCGTTTAATGGAGGAGGAGGAGGAGGAGGAGGAGGAGGAAGAAGAGTTGTCCGATGATGTGATGGTGATACAGGAGGCTTCCGGGCAACTTCGAATCGTCCCATTGTTGCAGCGCGGATGGGTAGACATGGAGGATGAGGAGGAAATGGAGATTGAACTTTCCGGTGGGGCCAGAGGAGTCATGCCAACTAACACTGTGGCAGACATGGCTGAGTTCATGTTGGGGTGCTTTACAACCGACAAGCGTATTGTCAAAATCATGGAGGACAACCAGTACTGGATCTTTGCTATCCTTGACCCCCGGTATAAAAACAACATCTCGTCTTTTATTCCGGTAGAGGGGAGGGCCAATCGCATCAATGCTTGCCACAGGCAATTGGTGCAGAATATGATGGAGATGTTTCCAGCATGTGACGTTGGCGGCAGGGAGGGCAGTTCCTCCAGTAGGCAACCAAGTTCTCACCGGTCCACACAAACGAGGGGCACACTGTCTAAGGTCTGGGACACCTTGATGGCACCCCCTCGCCAAAGTGCCGCCACGGAGGGTCCTAGTGTCACCAGGCGTGAGAAGTATAGGCGCATGTTGCGGGAATACCTTTCCGACCACAGCCCTGTCCTCTCCGACCCCTCTGCGCCCTACACGTATTGGGTGTCGAAGTTGGACCTGTGGCTTGAACTTGCCCTATATGCCTTGGAGGTGCTGTCCTGTCCTGCCGCCAGCGTCCTATCTGAGAGGGTGTTCAGTGCAGCCGGTGGCATCATCACTGACAAGCGCACCCGTCTGTCAGCTGAGAGTGCCGACCGGCTCACTTTGATAAAAATGAACCACCACTGGATAGAGCCTTCATTTTTGGGCCCACCTGTGTAAAGCACTCCAACATGAAACTCCATGTCTGTGCTCAACCTCTCCAATTCCTCCGCATCCTCATACTCATCCACCATAAGCGTTGCACAATTCTGCTAATACTAGGCTCCCTCCACCCTGATTTCCACCAACTCTGCTGGTTAGAGGCTCCCTCCACCCTGCTTTCCCACAACTCTGCTGGTTAGAGGCTCCCTCCACCCTGCTTTCCCACAACTCTGCTGGTTAGAGGCTCCCTCCACCCTGCTTTCCCACAACTCTGCTGGTTAGAGGCTCCCTCCACCCTGATTTCCACCAACTCTGCTGGTTAGAGGCTCCCTCCACCCTGCTTTCCCACAACTCTGCTGGTTAGAGGCTCCCTCCACCCTGATTTCCACCAACTCTGCTGGTTAGAGGCTCCCTCCACCATGAATTGGTCCAAACTGGGCTGTTTAGAGGCTCCCTCCACCATGAATTGGGCCAAACTGGGGTTTTTAGAGGCTCCCTCCACCATGAATTGGTCCAAACTGGGCTGTTTAGAGGCTCCCTCCACCATGAATTGGTCCAAACTGGGGTTTTTAGAGGCTCCCTCCACCATGAATTGGTCCAAACTGGAGTTTTTAGAGGCTCCCTCCACCATGAATTGGTCCAAACTGGGCTGTTTAGAGGCTCCCTCCACCATGAATTGGTCCACTCTGGGGTTTTTAGAGGCTCCCTCCACCATGAATTGGTCCAAACTGGGCTGGTTAGAGGCTCCCTCCACCATGAATTTGCCCAAACTGGGCTGTTTAGAGGCTCCCTCCACCATGAATTTGCCCAAACTGGGCTGTTTAGAGGCTCCCTCCACCATGAATTGGTCCAAACTGGGGTTTTTAGAGGCTCCCTCCACCATGAATTTGCCCAAACTGGGCTGTTTAGAGGCTCCCTCCACCATGAATTTGCCAAAACTGGGCTGTTTAGAGGCTCCCTCCACCATGAATTGGTCCAAACTGGGGTTTTTAGAGGCTCCCTCCACCATGAATTGGTCCAAACTGGGCTGTTTAGAGGCTCCCTCCACCATGAATTGGTCCAAACTGGGGTTTTTAGAGGCTCCCTCCACCATGAATTGGTCCAAACTGGGGTTTTTAGAGGCTCCCTCCACCATGAATTTGCCCAAACTCTGCTGGTTAGAGGCTCAATCCACCCTGATTTTCAAAACAAATGTTGGTGCCAACCTCAACTTACTACAAGGGCCAAATTCACTGCTGGTGACAAGCTCTCCTCACTGCAAGTGCCAAATACACATGTTTCAAGGTGTTTTCCTACTGTCAGAGAGGTGGTATTGAGTGTGTAAAGTGTGTAGTTGTTAGGCAGAGATGTTGGGGTAATAGAGGGTCTTTGGTGTGTTAGATGCCCCCAGACATGCTTCCCCTGCTGTCCCAGTGTCATTCCAGAGGTGTTGGCATCATTTCCTGGGGTGTCATAGTGGACTTGGTGACCCTCCAGACACGGATTTGGGTTTCCCCCTTAACGAGTATCTGTTCCCCATAGACTATAATGGGGTTCGAAACCCGTTCGAACACACGAACATTGAGCGGCTGTTCGAATCGAATTTCGAACCTCGAACATTTTAGTGTTCGCTCATCTCTAGTCATTAGTGACTTTGGTTAGGGCAGTTTCTGTGGAGTGACAAGGTCTGAAGCCTGACTGTAGTCAGTCAAAGAGTAAGATGGATGAGAGATAGGAGAATAGTTTGGAGTGGACGTGTTGCTCAAGCAGTTTTCAGGTGTACACAAGAAATGAGATGGGGCGATAGTTGGCTAGAGAGGATGGGTCGAGGAACAATTTCTTAAAGGGATCCTATCATTCACACACTATTTTTTCTAGGTACCACGTCGGAATAGCCTTAAGAAAGGCTATTCGTCTCCTACCTTTCGTTGTCTTCTCCGTGCCGCCATTCGCCTACAATCCCGGTTCTTGTCGGTATTCAAATTAGCTCTCTCGCAGCACTTGGGGCGGGCCCCAGCACTCAGACAGCACTGGGGGCGTCCCCAATGCTGCAAGAGAACTCTCTCCAGTGCCGCCTCCACCTTCTTCAGCAGCATCATCTTCAGCCTCTTCTTCCGGCGGTGGCTTGTAACGTCTAGGCCTCGGACCTTGGGCAGAGCAGACTGCGCATGCCCACAGGCCACAAGAAAATGGCTGCTTACAATACTGTGCAAGCGGCCATTTTCTTGTGGCCTGTGGGCATGCGCAGTCTGCTCTGTCCAAGGCCCAAGGCCTAGAAGTTACAAGCCACCACCGGAAGAAGAGGCTGAAGAGGACGCTCCTGACAAAGATGGAGGTGGCGCTGGAGAGAGTTCTCTCACAACATTGGGGATGCCCCCAGTGCTGTGAGAGAGCTAATTTGCATAGCGACAAGAACTGGGATTATAGGGGAACAGCGGCACGGAGAAGACAATGAAAGGTAGGAGACGAATAGCCTTTGTTAAGGCTATTCCAATGTGGTACCTAGAAAAAATTGTGTATGAATGATAGGATCCCTTTAAGCATAGGATTGATGGTAGCATGCTTGAGGGAAGAGGGGATCCATTGGTTAGGGATAGGTTGAAGAGATTGGTTAGGGCTGGAGAAATGACTTCAGTGAGTTTGGGGATGAGATGTGACTGGATTGGGTCAAGCACACAGGAAGTGAGGTGGGATTTAAAGATTAGGGTGGACAGCTTTTCATCAGTGATGGTGGAGCACCAAGCAGTTGGGTAGAGTTTTTGCCGTTGGTGTAGGGTGAGACTGCTTCTGATGGTGTCAATTTTGCTTCTAAAATAAGAGGCAAAGTCGTCAGCTGAGATAAGTGATGTTGGAGGGGGCACAGGAGGATGGATAAGGGAGTTGAAAGTAGTGAAGAGCTGTTTGGAGTTGTGGGAAAAGGCAGATAAGAGTGTGGGGAAGTAGACCTGCTTTGCAGAGGTGAGTGTGTTCTTGAATGTAAGTACCTGAGGAAGTCCTCCTGGGAGTGGCTTTTCTTCCAGAGACGTTCTGCAACCCGTGAGGATTGTCTCCATTTTTTTAGTCAGGTCAGTGTGCCAGGGTTGCCTAATAATCTATCGGGCTATGGCATTTGTTAACCAGGCCACAGAGTCAAGGGCTGAAGTAATGGTGGTATTATAGAAGGCAGCAACGTCTGCGTCCTGAAGTGAGGATATGTCAGCGAGTGGTAATAGAGAGTCTGAGAGTGTGCGGATGTCAATGCGGTTAAAATTCCTGCGGGTGGGTGTTGAGTTAAAGGTTGGCGGGTCTATTACAGAGGAGAGGGCAGAGAACGTCAGCAGGTTGTGATCTGAGAGCATGGATGGAGAGATAGGCTGCATAGAGAGCAGAGTCAGGTGAATATGAGGTCCAGCATGTGTCCCTTTGTGTGGGTGGCAAAGGAGGACCATTGGGTGAGACCAAAGGAGGCAGTGAGGGACAGGAGACTGGAAGCAGAGGGTGGTTTGTGTTAGTGGGGATGTTGAAATCACCCATGATGATGTTCGGGGTGTATGTGGATAGGAAGTGTATTAGCCAGGTGGTGAAGTGGTCAACGAAGGTAGCAGTAGATCCCAGTGGTCGATATATGACAGCCAGTTGGAGGTTGAAGGGTGAGTAGATGCGAATAGAATGCACTTCAAAGGAGGGGAGGGTGAGAGTAGATAGCGGGTGAATTGGGGCGAAGGAGCAATTGTCAAACAGAAGTATGCCTACGACACCACCAAGGTTATTGTTGCGGCGGGGAGTGTGTGAGAATTCCAGACCTCCATAGGAGAGGACAGCAGGGGAGGCAGTGTCTGAGGGTGTCAGCCATGTTCCTGTAATACAGAGAAATGAAAATTCACGAGACATGAAGAGGTTGTGGATGTAGTCAAGTTTATTGCTTACGGAATGAGCGTTCCATAGCGCAACGAAGAGGACAGGGGGAGGGGCAAGTAGGATAGATTTAAGATTATGGGGGTTCCATGTGCTAATGCTGGTTGTGTGGAAAGAGCTGACAGTAGGGATTTGTTGGGGTGGTCCAGGATTGGGAGTTATGTCACCAGAAGTAAGGAATAGCAGGGAGAGGGACAGCAGGTATAAGTAGGAGAGGGTGCGGGGGGGTTGTGTGTTTCTGGGGTGGAAAGCTTGCAGGTTTGTGAGTAGCTGTGCATAGAAGGTCAGATGGTGGGGTAGAATAGATGGATATAAGATTTTCTTACTGACCATGCTGGTATGGAGTGGAAAAGTGGCTTTTACAAGTATGGGAAGAACAGCAGTGATTATAGTGAGAAGTATTTCTGGTTTGTTTTTTTAGTTTTTGTTACCTTCTGGTCCAATTCTGGACTTAGATTTAAACAAACTAGCAAGACATTTGTTAAATGTGCTTCAGGTGTGAATATGGGTGGTGAAACATGGAGATAGAATTAGACATAGAATCAAACACAGGGAACGATCTGGTGAGAAAAGGGGAGGGCACAGAGGGAAACAGAGACAGGGTCTTCAAAGCTAATATAGTTACAACAAAGTGGATAACATCATACCAAAGAAAGGATTCATAATGACAGCAAGCAGAGGTGGAGTTGTGGTTGAAGCAGAAATGGATTTAGATGCAGGGTCCAGAATAGCAAGAAGAGGAAGAGTTGTGGTTGAAGCAGGAGTCTGGGCAGTGGCGGATCCAGGGTTTGCGGGGCCCTGGGCAATTGACTTTGGCGGGGCCCTACGCGCAGCGCGCCGCAGCAAATTAGGCCCCTGCCTCAGTGTCATGCCATTCTCCCCCCTTCATCTGCCTCAGTGTCATGCCGTTCTCCCCCCCTTCATTTGCCCCAGTGTCATGCCGTTCTCTCCCCCTTCATTTGCCCCAGTGTCATGCTGTTCTCCCCCCCTTCATCTGCCCCAGTGTCATGCTGTTCTCCCCCCTCCATCCACCCCAGTGTCATGCTATTCTCCCCCCTTCATCTGCCTCAGTGTCATGCCGTTCTCCCCCCTTCATCTGCCTCAGTGTCATGCCGTTCTCCCCCCCTTCATCTGCCTCAGTGTCATGCCGTTCTCCCCCCCTTCATTTGCCTCAGTGTCATGCCGTTCTCCCCCCCTTCATCTGCCCCAGTGTCATGCTGTTCTCCCCCTCCATCTGCCCCAGTGTCATGCCGTTCTCCCCCCTCTCCACCTGCCCCAGTGTCATGCTGTCCCCCCCTCCATCTGCCCCAGTGTCATGCCGTTCTCCCCCCTTCATCTGCCTCAGTGTCATGCCATTCTCCCCCCCCTTCATTTGCCTCAGTGTCATGCCATTCTCCCCCCCTTCATCTGCCCCAGTGTCATGCTGTTCTCCCCCTCCATCTGCCCCAGTGTCATGCCGTTCTCCCCCCTCCATCTGCCCCAGTGTCATGCCGTTCTCTCCCCTTCATCTTCCCCAGTGTCATGCTGTTCTCCCCCCCTCCATCTGCCCCAGTGTCATGCTGTTCCCCCCTCCCCTTCATTTGCCCCCCAGTTTCTTTGGGCCCCCTCCATCTTTGTCCCCAGTTTCAAGCCGTTCTCTCCCCACCCCCTTCATCTTCCCCAGTGTCATGCCGTTCCCCCCTCCCCTTCATTTGCCCCCCAGTTTCATGGGCCCCCTTCATTATGTTCCACCTTAATATTTAATACAAAACAAACACACTCACCTTCTATCACTCACCTTCCATCGTTCTCCCGACGCTCCTCTCTCTCACTCCAGTCACATACGCGATGCAGGAACTGTGACCTCAGCTCCTGCTTAGCTGCGGCCCGGCTTGCGTGTGTAAGCGTGATGTGATGACGTCATCGCGCCTACACACGCAAGCCAGGCCGGAGCTTTAAAGCAGGAGCTGAGGTCACAGCTTATGCTTTAATCGCGATTCAGCTCATCGGCGGACGGACGCCGATGAGCTGAAATCGTGACAGGCAAGTGCCGGGGGGCCCCCAGAGGCTCTGTGGGCCCCGGCACTTGCCCGACTATGCCGAGGCTGACCGGGACCATTTTATTAGGGCCGGGTCGCGGGGCCCCGGGCGGTTGCCCGGCTCGCCCGGCCCTGGATCCGCCCCTGAGTCTGGGCAGATAGCACAATCAATCTTGTTTTCTCCAAAGACGTCAAGGTAGGGCTCCCAAAGATTCATCCCTATTACCTCTCTACACTTCTCTCTCACAAAGGTGACTGGTATCGTCAGGGTGACTCTGAACTATACAACACAACAAAAGAGTAATATCGCTCGGCTAATTATAAGGCAAATATGCAATTTTAAATGCAGACTATGAACTGTGTGCTGCATGGAAGAAGAAAAAACCATTCTGGACTGTTAAGTAGCTTGATACAATGCAGAAAAAGTTCCAGCATGCCAAATATATAAAATATAACTTTTACCTCATCAGATTAAAAAAAACATCCAATTGACAAGTATCCAAGACATGATAAAATGAAATGTATAGCTTACGAGTTTCAGGTAGCCACAGTTAGTCCCTTACTCATAGCTTGTTGGGAAGCTATTAGTAAGGGACTGTGGACTCCCAAAACGCGTAAGCTATACATTTCATTTTATCATGTCTTGGATCCTTGTCAATTGGATATTTTTTTTTTTTATCTGATGAAGTAAAAGTTATATTTTATATATATGGCATGCTGGAATTTTTTTAGCCATTTTTCTGCATTGACTCTAAACTATGGGTTGACCTGGAATCAGCTTTTTCTGCAACCCCCCTTTCTTTACTATCCCACGTGACCTGCATACACATCCTACCATTTCCCCTAACTTATTGATAATCTTGCACCATTTTGTCACCACTCACCTTGACACAACCTGATGTTTCACATTCAGTGTATTCGGGCTTTCACTCTGGGGTTCAAGGACCCCCTCTTCACCAACTTCGCCCCTCTTCACAGAGCTCATCAGTTGCTGCGTAATGACAGATGGCTGCTAGCGCAGGATTTACAGGATATCTCTGAACCCTGTCCTTTGTGTTTTTGGAGAGTTAATCAATTCTCTCATTTCTTAGTGTAAGGATTGGAGTCAGGGTCAGGCAGTGCAAAGTGACAGCTGGGAAAGCAACACTGTGCAACTAATGACAAAAGGGGTCGTAGGCCCTGCAGCTATAACTATGCTGTAATATCTGAGATGAGGCAGACCAATGCACTTCCTAATTGAAGTGCGCCTACCACGACTCCTACGCTTCTATCCCGGCGGCTAGGATAAGGGAAGAGGAGGCCCTGAAAGTCCTAGGGACTGGAGTCACGGGGTCACACCTAAACAGAAAGCACAGTGTAACTGCAATGCAAAACAAAAGACTAAACAGCATGGAACCAGGGAGGACCACAAATCCCAGCAAGACACAGAAGAGAAGGCGAGGTCAGACGAGCAAGAGGTCGAGCCAGGAGATATAATAAAGGTACCGAATCAAAAGACAAGGGATAGTCAAAAATACAAGCCGGGTATATAACCAAGGAACAGACCGAATACAAACAGACAGGGAAACAGACTGAGCAGGGGAACCAGGAAACCCAAAGTGAATGGCTGGCAAGGATCCATGCCTGGGTGGGGTTTAAATAGCAGCAGAGAACACACCTGATGGCTAATGACAAGGAGACTGAAGGCAAGGAAAAGATTAACCCTTAATGACCTAAGCACACCCAATAGAACTCCTAACATGTCTCCCAGGGAGACGCCGCGCAGCAAGGAGACCGCGGCGACTCCGTATCCTGACACTTAGCTTCCATATCTGATCCCTCCTTGTTTCTGCACTCCAAAACTGACTGAGTCTCTGTGTTTGGGCTTCGGTCCGGTTCACCAAGTTTTGTCTCTCATTTATTCTATGTTAAGGCCCATCTCCATCACTGGGAGGTTGATTTGGGTTTTGATTTCTCTGATGCCCAAAAGGCTAGACTGTTTTGTATTGCTCATACCTCCTCCATCTCAAGTAAACTACAGGAGGCAGGGTAGAAGATCCTATCACATTAGTATAGAGTGCCCTGCAAATCACATGCGATGTTGCCCTTGGTACCCCCTTTGTGCTGGAATTGTTCCGCCCTTCATGGGGACACCCTCTATATTTTCTGGAACTGTCCCTCTATGGCTAGTTTCTGGTGTGAGATCTGGAAAATTACCTCCTCCTTCACAGATCATATGCTTCATTTTCTCCAGGGTGCTTCCTCCTTCAACTGAGAGACATTCCTCTCTAATGATGCCCAAGCCTGTGTGCCCACGATGTAAAGATGTCCGGGACCTCCTTCTCTCAAGCTCTGATTTCGTAAGGTGGAGGACTTACAGACTTGATGGAGGATCTGACTGCACAGCTACATAACCGCCATTAGGTTTTCATGAGGAACTGGCACTACTGGATAACTTATCAGAACTCTGCTGAATACAAATCCATCATGCTCTTGGATTACTGGTGACCCATGGGCTCAGGGGGAAAATGACCCCTCTCCATGGTCTGCATTCCACTCTCACCTCCTTTTTTTTCCTTTTCTCTTTCTCTTCTCCCTCCTCTGACCTCTCCCCCCTACCTTGTTTTCATTCTATTCTGTTTTAATGTTATTCACTTGTGTGGATGAACTCCCAGCGTGGAATGATGTTTTTGCCTATACACATACTTCCGTACTGTTTTTTACTTCTGGTTGAAAAATTTAT